>NC_064859.1:19331918-19664418 GCF_024139225.1 Suncus etruscus | reverse complement strand
GCAACCTTGAGAGAGAGAATAGAATGATGAAAGGAAGCCCAGGTTAATTTCTCCCCTCCATGAAATCCTCACTCGCCAAAAGAATAAAGACCTATGTGAAAAGCAGTAGTTTTCTTTCAAATGAAATTGAAGGGTCACTCTAAAGATGAATGATTCCGAGATGTTAATTCAGAAGAGAATTTATTTTTTTAAGTTCTGAGATTTATTCTGAGCCAGAAAGCTCTGAGTTTAGCTGGGGGACTAATGAAGCATGGACTTGATTGTGTGGAGTTCCGAGTGGTGCTGTCTGTCATGCAACATGGGCTATTCATAGGCATTCAGGCTGTGAGGTTTTTCTTCATTGGGAATTTTCTCTGAACACATTTTGGGATAGCTTATTTTTTTTTGAACTTAGAAAGCTTTATGTGTGAGAGTCCTGTATTAATAGGAAAGTACTGTATTGAGGGGAATTATTGACATATTGCAACAAAAGTTGTAGATCCATTTATCACCGAAGGACACTTTAGTGCCTATGTTGTACATCAGTTTTCCTGTACAGGGTAAAGAAAAGCAACAGCTTACTGATATTCTGATTAGTACTCTTATTGGGTCCTGGACAAGGCTCAGATTCCAAAATATGGTTCTTTCAATGTTCCACATCCATATAGATTCACCCCTTACTTTTCTTTTCTTTTCCTTTTCTTTTCTCTTACAATTTTTCTTTCTTCCCTTTTTCATTTCTTCCTTTTTATCTTTGTTTCTTTTTATTTCTTTCTTCCTTCCATCATTCCTTCTTCCTTCCCTCCTTTCTTTTTACTTTTTCTATCTTCTTTTCTCATGCTTTGTTTTTGTGCCATACTTTCTGGTCTCATGGTTCTGTTCCTGACTCTTTGGTCTGGGACAACTAACTCTTGGTGGTGCTTGGAAGACCATGCTTGGGAATTGAGCCAGAGTTGACTGCATGCAAGCCAAACTCTTTAGTCCTCATTATCTCTCTGCATACACATAACCTTCCCTCCCCATTTTACTTTGCTAGGAGTAATTTTCACCTAGTATTGCCCAAACCAAGTCTTTCTAGGTCATCTTGTCCCTTTTCACCCATGCTTTTCAAGTCTTCCTCAACATGTAGCATTCACTTCTCTATCACTTCTAAGTGTTGGCCTGAAGTCAGACAGAGAAGCTGATCTGTTTTTCACCAAAATGTATGCAACCACTGTCTTGCTGTTTGCATTGAGCCTTGCATTGACTTCAGCCTGATCATTTTTAAAATAGAATTAACCATTCTATGGAACCACGGAAACTGAGGCAGGTGCAAAATGAAAACTGCAGGCTTCTCTGTGAGTTCCTTTATTGTCAGAAAGTTCCTTGAATTTCCATTCTCAAAGAAAGATGATCGGTTGGCAGGTCATCAGCACATCACTGTCTGGTGGATCAGGCTCACTGCATGTTAGGCTCAGCCAGATTATCACCCAGTGCCTCAGCACTGCAGGGACCCACTTCCTGATGAATCTACTCACTTGCTAGTACTTCCAGCTGCCTGCCTCCCCTGGGGCATTTCTCCAACACTTGGATCTCATAAAATAGAACATCTCTAGAATACGTAGGTTGGTTCATGATAATTTATTCTTCAGATTAGGACTTTCAGAGCCCCCCTTGCTCTTATTAATGGCTGTTCCCCGGGCATCAGGTAAACCTCCACCATACAATGATTTGTTTCTGCATTTCAGACACATTCACCTCACACAGAGCTAAGTGAGCTCACATGGGTGAGCTGAGCACCACAGAAGCAGACAACCCCCAAGTGCAAAGAATGATTTATGGGTTGCAGTAGAAAGGATAGGCCAGGGCGAGGGAGGGAGACAGGGAGAGAGAGTGAGAGAGGCAAATGAAGACCAATCATGCCAAAATGGGAGCTGAGTTGCCGCTATTTTCCATCTCTGTGTTTCTCCCGGCTGCCTCCCCTCCCTGGCAGTCACTCCTGTTGTGAGTGTGCTCATGCATAAATTCAGGTCAAGTACAAACCCCTGATTTCTCTATTCATCATAGGAGTGGGGAGATGTTCTTATCAATACAAAACAAGAAATCCCAACTAATTTGGCTCACGACCTTATTCTTTTATCATTAACAGTTGAAATAGTGTTTGCCTAGCCATTAATACATTGAGTTCGGTAAACTAAATCTGTTTAAAATTTTCACCAGTCTCTTTCCATGGAGGCTTCCCTGGAGCAGCTTGCTTTGAACAGAACAGTGAAGCAAACACATGCACTGGTTTCACACACAATGTATAGGATATACATTTTTACATGCAATGTGAGGGTTGTCTTTTATTTTTCATCACAGACCCTCCTGATGGGTGGATAGATGGATGGACTTTTACTAGAAATCCAAATTGCATGAACGTTATCCCTAAAGTATTAAGTATTGAGTGCTTTTTCTTCCCCATCAAAAAATGAACAAATATAGAAAAATAACCACAGAAGGATAGTTTAACACCTAGCATAAAGATATTCCTACAATGGATCCGTCTTTGCTCTTGAATTTACATTTTGAGGGCTCATTAGGATGATGAATGACGTGGCCAGAGAATAAAACATACTTCCTGAACAAAGGACCATCTCTGACTCCTAATAACATTTTATGCCAGCACTTACATTTGTCAGAAATGGATGCTATTTATCCCTATGATTATTTAAAAATCATTTTTATGGTCCTTTGTGCTGTGTCCTCTTCTGGGAATTTTAATTCAGAGTTTGACACCTACTTATTAACTTGGGTGAAAGATGGAGTACAAAGGCCCGTACTCTATAAAGAATTCAAAGCAGCCGTGTTTATATGGCCTCAGTTGTACACAAATCAGCCCTGTTTGGATTTGTGGTGATGGGAACTCCAGGCCTATTGGAAGCATGTGGGCCTCAGTGTTCCCAGAACTGAACAGCGAGAACTCTATCTGTCTCTGTCTGGCTGTCTGTCTCTCTCTCTCGCTAGCGCTCTCTCTCTCTCTCTCTCTCTCTCTCTCTCTCTCTCTCTCTCTCTCTCTCTCTCTCTCTCTCTCTTTCTCTCTTTCCTCTCTCTCTGTTGCCAATGAGTGGGATGCACAGTCGACAGAAGGAGAAATTTCCTCATTATGCCATAGCCCTATGCATAAATACATTACTTATATTTCCCTTCCCTCCTCCAACTGCTGCTCCCAAATCACACTCTATCATCTGTCGCCACACACTGAGCCAGTCCCCTCCGCTCTGATCCACTCACCCAGCCTCCCTGTCCCCTCCCACACTGCAGGCTTCTTCCAGGGTGCTCCTTGGAGCCATCTGCTAGCCCGGCTGTGGATCTTCACGGGGCTCTGAGGGAGGGCAGGTTGGGGAGCACTCAGGAACTGGTGGGGAGCCTGTTTGCACACGGAGAGCCAGATAGAAGATCCTTGAGCAGGGACTTCTGAGCAGTGCCAGTCTGGGACCAGCCAGCCTGGTGCGAAGGTGGTCTCCTTCAGGTCTCCACTTCCACCCAACTCTGGGCCTGCTAAGTTTGCTTTTTGCTCATCTTACCACTTGAGTAAAGGACAAGTGATTGGTGTCTGCCAAGAGACAAGCCATCCTGTACAGGGAGGGGGAGAGCCTGGAACTAAGCTGGTGTCAGGCTGAGAGGCCCGGCTTGCCAGAGAGGCTCCCTGAGTCTGGGTGTGGACAAATGGCCTCCTTCCGGGCAGAGGCAGAGGAACATTTCCACCTCGTCCCCTCATCCATGACTCCTGGAAATGAGCATTCTGCCTCGTCCACTTGCTCCTGACTCCCACAGATAAGCATTTTTTTCTTTTTAATGAATTACTTTATTTAAACACCTTGCTTACAAGGTTGTTCACCATACAGTTAGGGTTTTTCTTTGATAGTTATGAGTTCCTCATGATTTTGTTTTCAGTCATACAATGTCCAACACTCTTTACCAGGGTACATTTGCCACCACTTATATCCCAGTTTCTCCAGTTTCTCTTCAGTTTCTCTTCTACTCTCCCCAGTCTCTCCCCAGTCTCTCCCCAGTCTCTCTCTCTCTCTCTCTCTCTCTCTCTCTCTCTCTCTCTCTCTCTCTCGATGCTGTTTTGCAATATTGTTACTGAAGTGGTATCATGCCTATCACTTTATCTCCTTCCAGCACCCTTCCAGACTGATCATTTTCAACTCTCATGTTGTAGTGGCCCCTTCTCTGCCCTAATTACACTTCCCTATTCTTTGTGACATGCTTCCTGCCATGGACAAGTTCTCCTGGCCCTCATTTCTATTGTCTCTGGATACTATTACCATCCTATCTTGTTTTGTTTGTTTGTTTTTATATCCCACAAATGAATGCCATAATTCTGTGAATCAGCACTTCTTATTGGTCCCCTAGCCCCTGACTCCTGGCTCCCTCAGGCACAGGAGGAGTTCCTCTTGGTCCTGCTTCATTACCATTTTAATGAGCAGGAGCCATTTTAGCACTTTTGCTGTTTTAAATGACATGGCTAAGTGCAACTAGTCTTCTCTCTGATCCTTAACTACTTCTGTGTTTGAATGGAAGTCACAATGGTAACTGATGATGGCCCCTACCTTTTAAGGGAGCTCTTATATCTCTTCCTGCAGATACTAACATTATTGAAAGAATAGCAGTGACCTGCAGACTTTCAAATGAGGGTCTCCATGTTCCGGGCAAGAAGGCAGGTATGGCTTGGCATATTGGCAAAATCTGACTGTCCAGAGCCTAGCCACTTACAAAATAATCATCAATTTATCTGGCTGACTTTTGCAAACGAGGAGTTTGTAACTACCAAATGATGCCTGAGGAAATGACCAAAATATCAGAATTGCATTTACAGGGAAACTTGACATAAAACGACAACAGTACCAGGATTTCCCCCACCTTGGTATAATTTTCCAACCATAAGAATATATACAAAGGTAGCATGTGTGGCTCAGAAGATAGAAACATCCTGAGTCACAATCTAATGTAAGTAGTGTTGGAGGCGCATAATGTCAACATCTTTATTCAGATAGAGGGACTGATTTCAAGAGAAGAATTCTGTGTGGCTGCAGAACTTATGATGGATGGTGTTGTGGTGATTGTTTATTTCTAAACAGAAATAATTGTTATCTGGGCTGGAGCAAAAGCAAAGTGGGTGGGGTGTTTGCCTTGCAGGCACTGCAGCCGACCTGGGTTCACTCCCCAGCATCCCATATGGTCCCCCAAGCCTGTCAGTAGTGATTTCTGACAACAGAGCCAGGAGTAACCTCTGAGCACCACCAACATGGCTCAAAAACCAAAAAATATTAATAATGATCATTTTATTTGTTGAAGAATACAATTGGAAAACTGTTTAAAGCTTCAGGCTTGGGATTTGCATCACTATGACCTGCTCTAGAATATTTTTGAGCCTGTTAGCAATGACTTTCTTCTTTCCTGTGGACTCATGGGATGAATAGAGACTGAATTAGCCTTAGAAGAACCTGGCATTGGGCTTAGATATCACCAATTTGAACTTATGCCTGGTGGATGTCATGTCCTGGGTCTGATCTCCTGAACTGCATGGGATCTAAAGACCTGTATGCATAACCATAGTGGCACCCAGTACCCCTGCAGGGACCCATGGACCAAAAATAAAGGAGAGAATTAATCATTATTCTGGTTGAGTTATCTCCTTTACCAGCCTTTGAGTTGTCTAGATTTCTTTAAAGCTGCCCATGCTTTATTTAGATATTTGAAAGACACTCCAGAAATGTACAAATCAAGGTGCATGAAAGGAGCATTGCTTAGACCTTTATGAAGTGAATTTGATTTGGGTACTATTAAGTTGGAGGTGAAAATGAGAGTTAGATCCAGTCCACTCTTTTACTTGAGAGACACCATGCTCCCGAACCAATCATCATAGAGTTTAGACAGAATTGAAATATCTAACACAGTCTTCAATTTATGCCTATCAATTTAAATTATTTAGCTTGAATCAATTTTCATAGAAATATATCCCTAAGCAACATGCGAGTTGGCAGCGATGCAAATCAGTGACAATACTCAGAACAGTATTTTTTCTTTTGTTTTTCCTAGAGTGTATTTTTTATAAAGTTTTATATTTACTAAGGTAGACTACTTAAGACTTTAAGTTTATATGGCAGGGCCTATATTTAACCATCCACTGTAAAAGGGTAAAATACGTTTACTATTTCATAATAGTGGAATTTTATCACAACTCAAAAATGATATTAAAATGATACAAAAATTATATTAAATTTCATCATATAGAAGTGAGAATCATAGCGAGAGCTACTGACCCCAAAAACTTTATTCTAAAGCCACTTGCCCAGCTTTTACTTCTCTCCTCACTTCAAGCAATGCTCACCATTAACCTAGAGAACATAGGGGCCAAAGAGGTTATATCAACATCCTTTCTCTATTTTCTCAGCTTCTTACAACAAAATTTGCATCTCATTGACTATGTATTGTACAACATTAATGCTGATGATTAGTCAGTGCCAGTTTTCCAGTATCGTTTCTGTGCAATCAGGATAGAGTTGAGAATGCAATATTGTTATCGTGTAATTTGATTTGACTCATTCATGCCACACATGTTTCTAAGTTCTTCTACACATCTTCCTGACCACCTTCTCTCCTGCGCTAGCATAGCATATAGTGTACAGTAGGACTCAGTAGGAATTTCCTGCATATATTTAGAAGATCATGGCTGCTTCCTGGCAGTATGCTAGCAGCAACCACAGTTATGATTTAAGCCTGACTAAAGTGATGTTAGGCCTATAAAATAGTTTATGCTTTACTGAGTATTTCCTGGTATTTCAGAAATAGTCCTGTGGGCTTTCTGAATCCCGTAAACATGCCATGCACGTGTGGCTACAGAGTAATGGTCTTTAATTATGTGCTAATGACAGTGGCTTCATAAAGGAGATTGTGTCTGTGATACCAGCTATTGTGAAGTTTTCTACTTGCAAAAGCTTTCCTAGTCTTTGCCTTTGCATTTTAGGCAGCTTTTTTTTTCTTTTATGGTTTTTGGGCCACACCCAGAACCACTCAGGGGTTACTCCTGAATCTGCATTTAAGAATCACTCCCTACAGGCTCGATGGAATGCTGGGGATCAAACCCAAGTTGGCCACATGCAAAGCAGCTGCCTTACCTACAGTGCTATCTTTCTGCCTCCCACCCCCGTAGGCAGCTTTCTTGCTCATTTCTTATGGTGAAAGAAATTTCCACGTGTTAGAAATTTCTCTAAAGCTCTCCCATGATGAAAGATAATGGAAATTTCTACTTTATATCCTACTGGTATCTGAAATGCGTGCCCTAAACAGCTCATCATTTTTTCCAATCCTTTATACCAATTTCATCTCTGAAAAAACCCAATCCCAGCTGGTCTCACACTGTTCATCCAGTCAGTTATTAGATAAACTAGGACTTCCTCAGAATTCTCTTTTTGGGCCTCAGTCCCTACAGGTCTTATTATTGTCCTTTCTAAACACCGCCAGCGCTAACATAGCCCATACCTGCATTCATTGCTCACTGTTTTGAAGTGGCTGTTACATTGAACCATAGTTGCTGTCTCCTTGAATAGTGTTAGTGCAGCCCAGCAACTATCCTAGCCTGCTATGATATTCCTAAATATAATGTACCGTGTTTCCATTTGCCATATGAAATTCAAACTTGATTTTAACATTTTCTGGCTTAAAATATGTCACTTATGGTCCCATATGGTCCCCCCAAGCCAGGGGCGATTTCTGAGCACATAGCCAGGAGTAACCCCTGAGCGTCAAACGGGTGTGGCCCAAACACAAAAAAAAATATGTCACTTAAAATCTTTCTTTGGGACAGCAGAGATAGTACAGTGGGCAGGGCATTTACCTTGCATGTGGTCAATCCATATTCTGTCCCAGGCATAATATGACTTCCCAGATGTCACCCCTGAGTACAGAACAAGGAGTAAACTCTGAATACTGTTAGTTGTAGCATGAGAGAGAGAAAAAAGGAGAGAGAGAATACTTATTTTAACTGAGATTCCATAGCTGATTCAGACAGAATAAAAACAGGAGGAAAACTGATTCCATGTAGAGAAACAGTAGATAAATATCTTCCTGGGAAAAGTCTTTGTACTTTAGGGAGACTGAAGGAAGCCCAGTAGTCTGGAGTGGAGTGGACCCAAGGGAGAGGAGAGAGTCTTTTCATGAGAGTGGAGAGGGGAGAAGGAATAAATTATACAGAATCAAGTAGGCTGTGTTAAGGATTTAACTTCTAGGTCACACAAAGACATTGAATGGCTTGAAGCATAAGAATGACATAATCTTAATGGGAACAAGTCTTAAGAAGTAACAGTACCTTAGGATAAGGTGATGACATTAGAAATGTAATATGTGGATGTAAAATAGCCAAGTCAAGACAGATAAAGAAGTTAGAAACAAGGAGTCTGGGTTTAGACATTTTGCTCTTTCTCTGACCACTTGGCTCCTAGACATTTGAGTCTGGAATTCAACAGTGGATCTGAGCTGAAATAGCTCATGTGGGAAATCAAGTACAGATGCTGCAGATGGAGAACTTACAACATGTAGAAAGGGAGTGTACATGGCATGAAATGTGAAGAACACGGGGCTAAGACCTCCATGAGCATCAGAACTAAGGAAGTGTTTGAGGAGGAGGAATGTGAGAGTCAGGGAGAGCCCGAACAGTGCTAGTCCCTATGAGGCAAGAGAATCAAGTCTGTGAAAGAACAGCTGGCTCTGGCCAGCATCTAAGGATGAAAACACCCCAAATTTGGCAATGTGGAGATTTTGAAAGAATGTAGAAGGAACAACTTTCCTGGAATGATGGGGTGAGACCAGACTGGGGTTGTTGGAAGAGTACCTGTCAGGACTGACACTATCTTCTTCCAACCTGGGTTTGTGCATATCATTTATGAGCGACTGGCCTTCCAGAATCCAGTTGAAACCCTGTGTTATCAGTGTTGTAAGTCATGGTGCCAAAATAAATTATTTTTTTAAAGCCATCTAGCTTATTTGTAGTAGTGCCCAGGTTTTGGTGCCTCCTGTTTAGAGGACTGGAGTTATCTGGGTAGATGGATGGATGGATGGATGGATGGATGGATGGATGGATGGATGGATAGATAGATAGATAGATAGATAGATAGATAGATAGATAGATAGATAGATAGATAGATAGATAGATAGATAGATAGATAGATGTTCTTTGTCCATGTCCATCTAACTGGTACTCACTGAATGTCTGTCTACAGCTTTCCAGGAAACATCACCAAAACCACAGGTGTTTATAGTCTGAAGCACAGTACTCAGCACACAGAGAGAAGAAAGGTAATCACAGAGGAAATCACAAAGATTCAAACTCTAGTTGTGGCTTTTCAAGGTGACCTTTGAAATCACTTCGTGGAACTTTTCAACCAATAGCTTGTTTCACTGGAATGACTAATAACTTCTTTTCTTTTAAGCCTTGGACATGGTTGGTTGTGGGCCTCGAGCAAAGTCTATTCCTGTTTCAGTCAGTTCTCTCGTGGCGCTTGCCAAAGATCAGCTATGTGCTACATCCCTACAAGATACAGTTCCCACATTTAACCCCAGGGGTACTATGACACATGTCCACTTTCCAGAGGGAAAGACTGAAACTTGAGTCAGAGACTGTGCAGGAGATAACAGCTCTCAAAGTGGACTGTGAAGGCTTTGCAGCTCTGTATGGCAACCCCAGAGCAAAAATCTCTTCACAACCTTAGAGACATCTAAGTCTATCAGTCCTAGATGGCATTAAAGGCTATGTAGAAAGCAGTGGGTAATGTGCGGCACCTTCACTCAGACAGCCCCACACTGTGACTCCAGGTTTTATCTGTTATCGACTCACAGTGGAGCCATGCTCACTTCAGAATGTCCTTGACCTTTATAAAGGAAGGTAGAAAACCCCACTAATTCTATTCAGTTCTTGCACCCCTAAAATTCTGTAATTGGGAAATCTGTGTGGAGCTTTGGCCTTCCCAGCTGAATGGCTGTTGTGAGAAACATTGCTAGTTGGCACCAAGGTAAAGTGGAATATACTGATTTACTTCAAAGAATGGCTGAGGGGCAAATTACTGTTCTCAAACTTGGGTAATTGGCCAAGAACATTTTGGAAAGTGAATGAAATGAAATTGTCCTTTCAAGGAAAACAACTGACACTGTTTGTTGCTAATGATAAAATTTTGAGCTTTCAAGCAAAAATTAGAATTTTAGAAAATGTGTATGGACCTTGAAAAGCTTGACAACTCCTTTAACTTAAACATTACAGTTTTTATGAGATGGGTGATGAGATAAACAGATCTAATAGTTGATCTTTGTTATGAATTATGTTACCATTTGGAAGATGCACAGAAGTCAGTAAACCAATATTTTCTAAATGGCGAGTGTAACATGCTCCATAAAAACATCTTTCTGTATCATATGAAGGCTCTTGTCCTTGATAAGGAGGAAACAAATCTTCATTGTAGTAGGTCTCAGCAGTCCTGTTTGTGTCTTTCTAAACAGATACATGTATTAAAGAGCCATCCAAAGTCCCATGTAGACCAATGTATTATAATGTAACAGCTCAGAAAAAAATCATTATTATAATTTCCACTTGCATTATAATTAATATTTATCATATTTCTCTAAATAGTTCTGCCATGGATAATAAAAATATTCACAATCTGGCTTTCAGCTAATTGTTGTTTGAGAGTCAACCCTAAAGAAACATTTGCAAAATAAGCCAGTTTTATGAGCTCTATCATTAAGGTAAATAATAATTTTCATTTATCTAAGGTTTTAATCTGTCTCCATGATGGGCCATAAAGAATTTGTTGAGATGAGGAAAAGAGGACAGCTTAGGGTCTTAATGTAAACATTTATAATAATAATAATAATACTTTTGAAAGTGAATGCTAGCTATATATCATGCATTTTATTATACTCTGAGTACTCAGAAAATTCTGATTAGGTAAATGACTTTGAGTTTCTTGTGTATAACTGATGAAACTGAGATGCAAAGAGGTCAAGTAATTGCTTAGTGGCAAAGCCATATTCAAACTTGACATACCAATTTCCAGAGTCCCAAATTTTTCATTCTGTTTTAAGGAATTCAACCCAACCTGATCAAAATTTTTCTTACAATAACTGCGTGTTTCTCAAATTCTGCTTCTTGTGATAGCACCTATCACAGATGAGTTTCTTTAGAGCCCAGATGGTCAGTGGATACTGGCTGCACCTGCACCTTCTCTGCTGATAGCTGGGGTGGGGGGGTCACACAGAGGATGGTCCAGAGAGAAAGAATGGAAGGTTCTTGATGGCAGTCAATGGAAGGCTTCTTTATTTCCATTCAAAGCCTTGTATTGAAATAAGTAACAGATGTACAGTAGGACCAATTTCATAGTCAAAAGTCATAAGTGAGGCCTGTGATACTCAGAGTGGTCAGCCCACCTCTCCCTGACCAGTGTCCCTCTCCTCTAAGTCCCTGTGTGCAGTTGACTAGCTGGGCTGCATCTCACAGCACAGGTTTGCTATCTTCTTTTCGGATTTTACTTCTCACTGACCTTAAGAGCTCCTAGACTTTGCTTTCAGAGAATAGTTTTTTGAGAGACAACATTTGATGATTTTTAAATGTTTCTGATGTCTACCTTCTCATAAAAGTGATTTTGGGGGGGTCTAGAGCAATAGAACAGAGGGGAGGGCATTTGCCCTGCACACACCTGAAATGGGTTCAATCTCCGACATCCCATATGGTCCCACTAGTCTACCAGGAGTGAGTGATTCTTGAGTGCAGAGCCAGGAGTAACCCTTGAGCACTTCCGAGTATGCTCCCCACCCACCCCAAAAAAGAAAAACATTGACTTCTGGACACAATCCTATCACTGTGATCTGACTTCTGTGACCTGGTGTAAGAGCATCTGCTGCCAAGATGGATGCTAGGCAGATGTTTACAGAGTGGTGCCTTCTTTTTATGGCCTCAGCTGACATTTAAGTGAACTGTTACTTTGTCAGCCTGTCATAGAAAGGAATTTAGGGAGATTGGGAGGGAGTTTCTGGGGATGTTGCTGATTTATCTCTCTCAATCCTATACGTATCTTAATCTTAGAGTCCATGACCCTCTCTGGACAGACTGCTCATGAGTATACTTAGCTTTATGTTCATTTGTTGAGACCCTGAGTTGATTGAGCTCTCTAAGGTAAATGGGAGTAGTAACCAGAGCCATATACAGGTTGATAACTATTAGACAACTTTACAAATGGGAGGGGTACAAGTATCGGCATTTGCTTCCTTTCTTCTCTGTTCAAAGAGACACTATGTGCCAAGTAACTCCCATACATTGTCCTTCCCAGACTAGCTCCTTCGTCCTTTTTTCCTCTCTAATATCCTTTTGATATTATTCAAAGATCATAGATGAAATGGATCAAAGTTCTTAAAAGCCACAGCATTATCCAAGCCCTGGTTCTTGGCATCATTCACTCTTTCTCAGTATCTGTCTCCCCTTATTTTGTCTTAACTTTCTTTCCTTAGTGTCTTCCCTGCTGAGAGACCCATCTCCCCTCAAGGTACCACCTGTATAAAGCCTTTCCTGCCTGTCCTGCTGCCTCCCCTCTGGCCTGACACTGAACTTTAATAGGTTCCTGCTCATGTTGATTATATTTCAGAGGTTGTGTCCTCTCTGTGAACTTTGAAGACAAGATTAGCAAATATAATTAGCTGCTTTAGAATTAAAATCTAAAGCGTTAGATTTTAATCATGATCCTATTGGTTATTGCTTCTTGGAACACTGGCTTCTGTGATTGGCTATTTCTGGAGCAGAAAAATAGAGGGAAATGGGGGAAAATTAGAAAACAAAATGCTTTTTCTTCTGTGGAAAAGGAACCCAGTACATTCTCCAAAGCTGTAAGAACTTCCCTGTGGTCTGGTGGGGCCCATCTGTGCATTTTTTGTGCCATGAGCCCATCAGGGACCCCTTGAGAGGGATGGGGGCCAGAAGGGAGAGAGATGAGTGTTAATGAGAGGCCTGAGCTTAACAGTTGGGAGAGGGGCATGGATTCTTTCTCCATGTCCCAGGGGCACAATTAGTGTGCTCACACTTTCTGGAGAAGTCTGGCATTGGGGAGTGTCCCCCGGGTCTAGGGTCCCCAGGTTGTGTGGTTGGTTTCTCTCTCTTTGACTTCCCCAGCCCTGTCCCTCAGAGCCCATGGTGAAGTTGGCATAGGTTGACATAGGCATGAGGAAGACATTGGGACCCCCTTCCTCTGTTTTACATCTGGGTGGCTCTGGTAGAGATCTGGATGGGAAGAACAGGAAAGTACCAGAGAACTTTGTGACCATGAGTGATAAGACATTCATACTCTTCACTTAGGAAATCATCAAAGATCCTTCTTCTGAGATGCTTGAGAGAGTGGGGTGTCAGCTACTATCTCTCTGTGGAAACAGAGCCCATGAACATTGTGATGCATTTCTTGGCTGGTGGAGTTTCCTTCAGCCCTGTGATACTAGAACTTCTTGTTAACTACTTCTGTTTTCTAGTTAGTTGTCCTGAAGGATGTCTTAAAATCCCATCTACAAATAGACCAAGAAAACACTCTAGTTTCTCCTCAGTTTGTCTCCTATTATCACTTCTATTAAAGCCATCAGGAAAATTTCCAGTTAATGGTAACCATATTTGCCAGTGACCAAGAATACATAATTATTCCTGAAGGGAAATTGAGAGAGCAGATGACCTCTAATTTCAAAAAGTTGTTTTGCCAACTCTATTTTCTCACCTTTAGAAAACTTTGTTTTGGCTATAGCAGACTCCCAAACTTATTTGTCCTACTAGACCCCTTTCAAGAAAATAAATTAGTGTTCCCCTGACAGTCTACCTACTTCCAGGGACTAAGCAAAAAGTTTTCCCCTAGTTCCACCTTAGAATATTGCTAC
This sequence comes from Suncus etruscus, assembly GCF_024139225.1. Lineage (NCBI taxonomy): Eukaryota > Metazoa > Chordata > Mammalia > Eulipotyphla > Soricidae > Suncus > Suncus etruscus. The sequence continues at coordinate 19,650,522 of NC_064859.1, read as the reverse complement.
CCACCTTCATCCTTCTAGTGACCCCAACAGAATGGGTTGCCCACTTTGGAAAGAATCTGATTATTGTCATTAGGAAAGGAATGGCTCTTCGAGTTTTTGGCTTCTGTTTTGCTCTGCTTTGCTTTTCCAGTCATCTGGTTCTGAGGCAGGGCCTCCTTCCCAAGACTGGAGATTTTCATGCTAGTTTATCCTCCTTCCCCACATACAGGAGCCTCAAATTTCCTGACTCAGCTTTTCTAGATATTAAATTGGAGCCTGGTGGCATATGGGCTACTGGTTCATGGAACCTCTTTTACAGTTCAGAGCAATTTTTGCTGCACCTGAACACTCTGCAGACAGCTGTTTCCCAGTTTCCTAGTACTAGTGATATGATCCCACAGTTTCCTGCAGAGCACCTTCCCTGGCAAGCTCAGTGTGCATGGCTGGCATCTTTAATTTTTAAGGGGTCTTCAGGTCATGCTTTGCAGCTCTCTTGGATAAACTGTGCAAAATCCAATAGCCTCTTTAGTTAAATGCCATTTCTATTTGAATGCATCAGTATTGCGGCTGGAGCAATAGCACAGTTCCAATAGTAGACCACATGGCTTACTTGTGGTCAATGAAAGATCAATCCTTGGCACCCCCTTAAAGTCCCCCAAGCACAACCAGGGTGATTCCTGCAAGAGTAAGCCCCATGCATCATCAGGTTTGACACCCAAAACAATACACCACAAAATTCCTCCGTATTGGTTCTTATTACTTGCTATTGTTGCTTCTTTGGGGACTAGGTGGAAAAATAAAATGCACATTGACTGATCACAAACCATTCTCAGTTGTGGAGTTTATAACTGACCTGTTCCATTTCCAGTCTACGACTAAAATGTAGACTCACACTCTTGTGCCTTAACAGCTTTAAATAACGTGTCCTTGTTACCTCTAAAACACAGCTAGTTTGTTTCTAGGAACTTCTGAATGTTGGGAACATTTTTCTTTCTTGCAATTCTGCTGCCTTCTCCAAATGCTTGGCACATAGTATGAACTTAGCAACTATTTGTTGAGTGAATTGTTAAATTTCAGTGTTCATTATTGGCTCTAATGAACAGCCTTACAAAGGATCTGATCTATTGTTTACATTGTAGTCCTCCAAATGTGAAAGCCGTATGCTATTTGAGTTCTCAATTTCCTGCATGAGCATTTTCATTGGTTTCATCTTCTTTGGCTTAAGGAAATTCAGAACTACCACATGCCCATAACTAGCATTGATTTGTAAATAGGGTTGTCCTTCTAAAGTATTAGTCTGATTCTTTCTCTTGGGTTACTTTGATCTTCATTTCCAAAGAATTTCCAAAGGAAGTTTCTTGGAAAACTTTCCACCTGCATCACTGGAATCCATTTTTATCCCACACTTTACTTCAGGGCCACAGTTCAGGATTAGGGCCAATGGGCCTGAATCCCTCTATAAGATACCTTTTCATATTGGATAGAGTTTCCTGAAGACAAAAACCTAGAAAAAGAAACAATCTATGTTTCTGGCTGAAACAAAGCTGATATTGATTGCATGTTTCAATCTTCAATTGACAGTTTACAATAGCTGAGATGATATGCTTCTTAAAGGTCAAAGTCCACCACCCTGGAGCCAACCATTATTTTTATCCAATCAACCTACCACTTTAATCTGTTTTCTTATAATTACTTTCATCAACTCTTTTTCACCGTTGACTCCCAATTTCAATCCTAAATTGTGTATATATGAGATTTCTAAACTACTACTGATGTGTTTCTGGACTTGTACCAAATGTTTTAAAATGTTCTACCAAATTTTTGGGGGGGCATGATCTATCCAGCTTAATTTCTTCTCTTCTCAATCTAATCCTCTCATCAAGCCTATGAGCTATGAGTGTCTAAAACAAGCAGTTTGACAGCCAGGACCTTCCCTGTTCACAGAAGTAATTCTTTGGTGTTGGTTTTCTCTTGAGCCACTTTCCACTTGTAGAATTTGTTGCTTGTGAGCCAGATCTGTGCCCTGTTCTTAAATGAAGGGATTCAGAGGGAAAGTGTCCCATTCCTGCTGGCTAATACTGTCCAACTCTTGCCAGCTCCATTACTGAGAGGCTAAAACACAGTAATACAAACTTGTTTCTGTATCCTTAGAGTATTATCTTCTCTTACAGTTTATGTTCATTTACATTCTCTCTCACAAAGCCATTACTTAATTATCTGGTTTCTTTCTGACACCCATTCCCCCTCCCCCTTCACTGCTATGGGCTCAGCAAGTATCCTAGAGACTCCCTAAAAAACATTTCTATTTTGAATACTAAAGAAGGTGTAGAGGGGGTACTAAGTAAACTGCCTAGGAAGCAATTTGTTGCATCCATTATGTCACCTCTTCAGTCTCTTAATGGCAAAGAAGGCTTGACTCAGGCTGTGTTTGGTTCAGAATTAAAGGGAGGGCTAATGGTGCTAGATCCCCACTTAAGAGTGAAATGGTCTCTTATTCAATATTTAACTCTTATTTTATATTTTAATGGTGAGTGACCACTTGGGATTGTGAAACTATCCAAGCAGAGATTTCCATTTGTTTTCTTCAGTGAAGTACTTTGGATACTTGCAGGATGCCCTAGAGTAGATGGGCATGTGTTCAGTGATTCTCCTTGATCACTGTAGGTTCAGTCATTGCAAAGGGTCCTCTTGTGTAGGAACTAGACTTGTGTGGAACCCATCACCATCACAAGCAGGCAGCCTTCAGATGGTTCTTCACACAGACTTCATGACAATTATAGCCCTTTTACTTTAGAGACTCTCTCAGGGGACTAGATATTCCATTCATCCATCTACAGGTTTGTGTCTGTGTTTTAATAACTGTATAGTAGATTAAACAAGCTAAATGCTATGCCTTATTTCAGGCACACAATGTTTAGCAGAACACATTATTTAGACATCTTTGCAGTCCATAATTTTCCCCAAAAGGTTGGACCAGCAGATATTCCCACTAGCAGTGAATGAGGGTTTTTTCGCACTGCATAATGCCAGCACTTTTTATTATTCTTGTGCTTTTTGATGAGTGTCAACTTCTCTGGTGTGAGATGGTATCTCGTTGTTGTTTTGATTTGTATTTCCCTGATTATTACTGGTACAGAGTTTATTTTCATGTGCATTTTGTCCATTTGTATTTCTTTTTTTTCTGAGGAATTATTTGTTCATCTCTTCTCTCCCATGGTGTTGGACTTTGTTCTACTAAAGTTCTACTATTATATCTATCTTGAATATTAATCTTTTATCAGATGAACTGTGAACACCTCATCTCTGTAGCACATGGATTTCTAGTCACTTGTCACAAACTTGTCTTTTTTTTTTTTTTCATCCAATGTTTCATGCTATTCTGTCTTAGAGTCCCTGGTTGGGATGCTATTAGCTGACTCAGACATTCTAACCACATTCATCCTAACAACTTTTGGATAACTGTTAAAAGGAATCAACTATGTGGATAAATCAGTCTTCATCAAAAAATAAACTTTTTTTTGTTTTTTTGGGTCACACCTGGCAGTGCTCAGGGGTTACTCCTGGCTCTATGCTCAGAAATCGCTCCTGGAAGGCTCGGGGGACCATATGGGATGCCGGAATTCAAACCACCATCCTTCTGTATACAAGGCAAACACCCTTGCCTCCATGCTATCTCTAGGCCCCTCCATTGAAAATGTTTTTTTATACCTTGGCATCATGACTTTCATATCTGTCTTTAAAAGTGTTCTCTGTTTAAAAAAAACAGTGTTTTTTGTTGTGTCAATGTGAAGAGAAGTAAGGGCAACTCTCTAAGCAGGGTTGTCTGGTTGTCTGGTGTCTGCATCAGGTCCAGGGCCCCTCAGAGGAAGATGCACTTCAGCCTTCAGAAGCAGTCTGGGGTGTGTGGCCCTCCATATATGCTGCTGGGGCTCAGGACCACTGTCATTGTATAAGCAGATGGGCTTTGGAGCCCAAATGGGCAGAAGGGAGAGGCTTCTGGCTGCTTCCCTGCCTGCTTGTTAGCAGCCAAAGGTACCCCTATTCTGCATGGTTTAAACTTGACCTGGACCAGGTGCCAACATCCTGAGGAATGCTTCTTTACAGACAATGTCTTGCTGGACCACCTCTCTTCCTGCCCCTCTCCAACTGCCCCAGCTCCTTGCTTGTGGTTGGGTCTTGGGAAGTAGGCGAAATAGGCAGTGAATATCCAATGTTCTGTGCTTTACTTTCCATGTGGTTCCACTTGTATTCTGTCTCTGGTCTCCCATCTGAAAGCAGGATTAAGTCTGGGGCTAGAGAAGCCCTGCACCTCATGGTGGGAAGCCTGTATGCTGAGATATCCCATAGCTGTGCCTTGGGGTCCTAGATCTTTCCCTCCTGCCTAATTCTATCCAAAAAAGGGTCACACTCAAAAGCAGTGTAAATAAACCCTAAACTTTCCCACCTGAAAAAAAAAGTGTTCTCTGTTAAATTACATATGAAAATTGAGATTAAGGTGGTATCCAAGTATGTTCCAGGGTTTCTAAGGCATACTTAGATATATTTATGATCTTTATTTTGATGACTTATGGATTAGGTGTTGCTGTTATATGAAATCCCTGGATTTTTTTAATCAGAAAAGACAAAATAATAGACTGAGCATGTTTGTGTAATTTAAAATAAATATAGTTTCCTGTTTATAGTCCATAAAAAAGTAGTATATTTTTACTAAAATGATTATCTTCATAGCACAAAAATGATCCTATCTTTTTGGCACAAGATAAAATTTGCCTTTTTTGGTCTGAAATAGACAATGTAGAAACTCTTTGTAATGAGAAAAACAGCTGCTTTTTAAGAAGCTGATTTTTCCCCCTCTATTATTACCTGCAGAAAGTAATAGTCAATAGCAAATGAACAGTGAACGCTTTGTTGACCAAGGTGGGTAGACTCATTCTGAACTTCTGTGGTTGCAGTTTCTCTGCAGGAAAAACATCTGTTGAGATATTTTATTGAGTGTTTCCATTTAAAATTTTATTAATTTTAATAAAATGTCTTTGTAGTATTGGCTTGCCAAAATAGCAACTTTAGTGGATAGGAAGTGGTTGGAATGGAGAATAGCATAGAGTGACTAAAGGGTTCTTTTTAATTGCCATCATAGCCATTCATCAGAAAAGCATACAGAGAAACATTTTAATCATTGGCACTAGGTTTTAACTTATTAAAAAGTAACAGAATATATTTGATCAGAACCTTATTTGGTCCTTTGCAATACCTTAGCCCTTGGCATACTGACACATCTAATCAGTCTCAAAGATTCCTTTTATGTTTTTGAAATGTTTTTACTTGTTCTTCCACAAGGTTAAAAGCACAAGGAAAGAGTTGAAACTGGAAATTCCTCCCAAAATAATTCAGGCCAATGTCAGGACCACACACTACAGTGGGCCACATGACTGACGCAGGGCATTCTCTGTAAACATGACTGTGAACACTGAGAAATTTAGAGCAGGCAGCCTTGTAGAAGGTAGAGGAAGCCCTTAAAAATTAAATAGCAAACATGAAATTCATCATTGGTAATAAATCATCTTTTAAAATATTTGATGATTCTTTAATGGAGAATAAAAAAGTCTAAACAAGATGGTGGTAAAGGTGGAGTGTTTGAGAGTGTTAACACAGAAATAGGACATAATGGAATTCATGAGCCATTTACAAAGTTACTTTTAAAAATTCTTCTAAAAATGTGAAGTAATGTAATAATTTTTATAAAGGAGGAAAGAACAAGCACAGCATTTGTGATCATGAAGAGAAGATGGTGAGGTGGGTGGTCTGAAAATACAATGCTCTAACTCTATCTGACTCTAAAGCTGCCTGCATACACAGATATTTATCTTATACACTGGTTCTCTTGAAGATGGATTTATACTGGGGCACATGCTCTGCTTGTAGGGGTCTGGATGGCGTAACCCCTGGGCACTGCAAAAAAGGAGTCCCCAAGAACTGCTGAGGATGGCCCCAAGCCCCTAAAAAGCAAACAAACATTGTGCATATGCATAATAGATTCTCATATAGAGTATATTTTTGAAATAAAAGACAATTTTATTGAAAGAGAAAGTTGAACCCATCTATATATTTTTTTCACAATGTCAAAGAATACACTTAGTGTTTCGAAGTAGTGATATTAACAGCTTGTATATCTTGGCTTCTATGGAACCAGACACTGCTCCAACACTTTTAAATGAAATGATTCACAACACACCATAGGTCTGTGTGGTCTATGTCATTCTCCCTCAATTTGTACAGCAACGGAAACTGAGAAGGACTGTGATCAGATACTTTGGCTCTGAATTTGATACCCTTGACTACTTTCTAAATATCATTAAAGAAACTAAGTTCACTTTTATATTAGTTCTTCTGCACAAAAATATAGTGTTCTCTTTTGAATCAAAGATCGAAAGTCACAGCTAAAACAGTGAATGATGGCATGATATTTGGAGATATTGACTGAAACCCACCATTTCTTTGTCAAATGGTTAAAACCTAATTGGCTCCCAATTCAACTGTTTTCTTAAGAGAATTCAGTGAAGGAAGATGTGTGAGTTGTCTCTATGTCAAGGCCACTCAGTGAACTGACTGAAGGCAAAATGCAAGAGCCACTCTTTGAGAATATAAAGGGTGTTTTTGAAAATATCTGCTCAGTACAAGTGACATTTTTCCCCTTAGGAATATATTAGTTGGTTAATAGGGATTAACCATTAAAATATTTTTTATTACTAAGATATTTTGAAAATATTTTGCAAGGCACTAGTTTTATAGTGAGTTTCTAATGGACAGAAAGTGAAAGAGAAAGAAAAATAACATTTTGAAGCAGAGAGAAAATGTTATATAATAAACACAAAAAAGGATACACAATTATATTTCTGGATAATGATAGATAATCATTTAAATTCTCCAGGGCTAGATATTGACTTGGGATCTTGGTTGTTAACATATTTATAGTACTTAAGTATTTCTTTAACTTTGTTGTTACAGACAAATTTTCAAGGGAGCTTGTTAAAAAATATAAATTCCTGAAACCAACCCACCCCAGAGATTCTGATGGAGTAGGCCTGGAGCTAGCCTAGTAATTGGTAATTTTAAACAGAATTCTGGGTGATTATTGCTATTAGATTATTCCTTACAATGCAAAAAAATCCTTAGTGAAAAAAAGTGATTCTAGAAGATAGAGTGCAGAGTGACATGTTTGCAGATAACTCTAAGTCTTCTGAAAAATTATGGGCCAAATCAGTAAGGAAAAGCCACAGGAAAATCTTGAAAGAAAAACATTAGCTTCATGTAAACAAGTATAAAGCAATGCCATTAGAGGAAAGCAACGTAGATTCCATTGAGCATGCATGGTTAAGTAGCATGCACTTAGGGCTTCTATAAGAAAGCAGAGGTTCTAGTGGGAAGATTATTCCAAGGTGCCATTAACCTAGAGGTACTCACATAATAAGAATGTCAGTTAGCTATTGCAAAGTCCCACCTTGAACCACACTGAGTGACTTTAAGCATCAGTGAATGCTGCCCTTGGCTGGAACTGTCTGTACCCAGACATGGGCTGAAGGTAGGGCTCAGATTTATCCCACAAGTTAACCCTTAATCACGAATGACCCAGAGTGTGTCCTTCCTGTGATGAGAGCAGTTCAGTAGGGCAAATCCTTCTAAGCACGTTCTCAATGTTGACTGCGTTGTCACATTCTTTATATCCCATTGACCAACCAAAATTGAGAAGGTAGGACAAATGTTCCACCTATATTATAGGAGGAACAGGGTAATGGACATTTTTTAAAGAATCCAAAACGACATACGAGAGGTGTTTTGGTGTTTAGTTTTTTGTAGGTGGCAAGAAAGAGAAAAACTATTAATGATATCTCTGTGGGTTCAAGGTCAAACTGGATAGGAAGATGTGTTTAAAGGTTGACTAACATTAGGTCAGAGTTATAGGATAGTGGGTAGGAAGTTTGCCTTGCATGTGACCGATCCAGGTTCGAACTTGGCATCCCATATGTTCCCCTGAGCCTGCCAGGAGTAATTTTTGAGCACAGAGCCAGTACCCCGCCAGATATACCCTCCCCAAAATGATCGACTGGCAAAAATTTGACAATAGAGGTAGAGAATACTTTGTAATAAAAGGAAATAATAATTTTTAGGACCATCTAAAAATTGAAATTAAATTTGACTAAGAGGATGTAAGAGGAAGGTTGAAAACGTTGATCATCAGAAACAGAAAAGTTAATTTGGAATTTATATGGGTGTTGTTTTTCATGATACATTTCTATCTTAATGTTTATCACAATAGTATTAAGCATAATTTCCTTTTCTAATGAGCTATTGACAGAATGACTTGGAAAAATCTCAAGTCTTGGAAATAAAACAAATTCAGTGAAATGAAAATCCTTGTAGTTCAGCATCCAAGCATGTATTTACTAAATGTTGAAGTACTAAATAATACAGAACCATTTGAGAATCAGCATAATTATTTTAGGATTAAAAATAATTCAGTCTTATAAACAGACTGACAGTTGATCATAATAATACAAATAAACAGGGTGCAGCCTTATGTTCTGATTCACTCAATTGTGCCCATTAAAGACTAGCATGGTTATAGGAACATTTTGCAGTGAGACATAAAAACCAATTATGATCATTCATTTATTGAGTATCAAGGGTAAATAATTTTGAGTGGTTCCCGACTGTGAGAAACTTATTCTGCAGAAAGGCAAGTCCCCTATTTGTGACGTCAGACTGGGAACATCTGCGGCCGCCTAGTGGTTCCCGAATGTGAGAAACTTACTCTGCAGAATGGCAAGTCCCCTGTTTGTGATGTCAGGCTGGGAATATCTACGCCTGCCCAGTGGTTCCCGACTGTGAGAAACTGGCCGGAACACCAAGGAACTGTGTCCGACCATGAAAACTGGCTATCCACAGTATTCTGCAGAAAGGCAAGTCCCTGTTTGTGACGTCAGGCTGGGAATATCTGCGCCCTCCCAGTGGCTCCCAAGTGTGAGAAACTTATTCTGCAGAAAGGCAAGTCCCCTGTTTGTGACATCAGGCTGGGAATATCTATGCCTGCCCAGTGGTTTCCGACTGTGAGAAACTGTAAGTGTTGCCTGTGCGTGTTTTTACACTGTCCTATCTCTTGAACCTCTTGGGAGTGGGCCAAAAGGGCCCAGAAAAATAGCTCTTCCAAAGGTTCATCCAAGGGCTGGAACGCCAAGGAACTGTGTCTGACCATGAAAACTGGCTATCTGCAGTATTCTGCAGAAAGGCAATTCCCCTGTTTGTGACGTCAGGCTGGGAATATCTACGCCCGCCCAGTGGTTCCTGACTGTGAGAAACTAAAAAATCACACTACAAGCGTGACAATATAGAAACCTTACAGGCAAACACCACGCACAGAGAATAAAGACGATAGGGCTGATGACCTAAAAAATCCCAACCATCTGATTAACCTCTCAGATAAGGAGTTTATAATAGAAATATGGAAGATGTTTGTAGAACTCAAAGAAAGTATAAATTGATATGAACAGAACACAAAGAAAGAAATCAGAAAATTTCAAACTGAAATAACAGATCTGAAAAACATGATAGCTCAACTGAAAATCTCAGTGGATGGCCTCGCCAGCTGGGTAACAGCAGCTGAGGACAGAATCGGCATACTGGAAGATGAGATGCAAAAAAACTCAACACAGCAGAAGAAATTGGAAAAGAACCTTAAGACAAATGATCAGGCAATGGAAAAAGTACTCAAGGAATGTCAACAGATGAAAAAAGAAGTCTTTCATAAACTCTACAGAAACAACATAAGAATCGTTGGAATCCCAGAGGCCCAGGTAGGAGATCTCCAGGAAGAATCAACTGTCAAAGACATCATAAAAGATATACTCCCAGAGTTAAAGACTACATGCAATCAAATCCTGCATGCCCGAAGAGTACCAGCTAAAAGAGACCCAAAGAAAAACACCCCAAGACACATCCTCATTACGATGACAAATCCCACAGATAGAGATAGAATACTGAAAGCAGCAAGATCAAAAAAGGAAATTACATTCAAAGGAGCATCCCTAAGACTTACAGCAGACATGTCACAAGAAATTCTCAAGGCCGGAAGACAGTGGTGGTATATTGTGACAAGACTGAATGAAATGGGTGCCTCACCGAGAATACTTCACCCAGCCTGACTCACATTCAGGTTTAAAGGAAGGATATATAGCTTTATGGATAAACAACAGCTCAGAAACTTCACAGATGAAAATCCAGCGTTAAAGGAAAAACTGAAAGGTCTACTTTAAGACAAGAGAGACCAACAAACACAGCAAACTTATCTACAAAGATGGCATTTAATCCTATGACAATCATGTCCCTCAATGTCAATGGACTAAATTCACCAACTAAAAGACAAATAGTGGCAAAATGGGTCAAAAAGATGAATCCAACGTACAAGAAACACACCTGAATAGTCAGAACAAACATAGACTCAAAATCAAAGGCTGGAGGAAAATCATCCAATCAAACACCACCCTTAAAAAAGCTGGAGTGGCCATATTAATATCTGATGACACCAAATTTATACTCAGAAAAGTTGTAAGGGACAAAGATGGACATTATGTACTAATCAAGGGATATGTGCAACAGGAAGAACTCAGACTATTAAACATATATGCACCCAATGAGAGACCAGCAAATTATCTAATACAGTTACTGTCAAATCTGAAAGAAGACATCAATAATAACACAATAATTGTGGGAGACCTCAACACAGCCCTGTCAACACTTGATAGGTCAACCAGACTGAAACCCAACAAAAACATACTGGTCCTGAAAAGAGTAATGGAAGAAAGAGAACTAGTGTGTGTATATATATATATTTATATATATATATGACACTCCACCTCAAAACACCTGAAAACACATTCTTTTCCAATATACATGGATCATTCTCCAGAATAGACTACATACTGACACATAAAACATACCTTCATAAAATCAAGAGGACAGAAATCTTGTAGGCTACCTTTGCTGACCACAAGGCTCTGAAATTAGATGTTAACTTCAAAGGCACACAGAAGAAAAACTTTAACAATTGGAAATTAAACACCCTGCTACTGAACAACCAATGGGTTCAAGATGAAATCAAAGAGGAAATCAAAATGTTTCTGAAAACAAATGATAATGAAGACACAAACTACCAGAATCTATGGGACACAGCAAAAGTGGTCCTGAGAGGAAAATTTATAGTGTTGCAGGCACACATCAGGAAGGAAGAAGGAGCCTACCTGAATAGCTTAATGACGCAGCTCATAGAATTAGAAAGTGCTCAACAAAAGGACCCAAAAATAGGGAGACAGAAGGAAATAACAAAGGTGAGAGCAGAAATCAACGAAGTGGAAACCCAAAAAACAATCCAAAAGATCAACAAAAGCAGAAGTTGGTTCTTTGAAAAAATAAGCAAGATTGATAGACCATTGGCAAAACTCACAAAGAGAGAGAGAGAAACCTGATAACCCGTATTAGAAATGAAAAGGGGGAGATCACGAGATGTATTGCAGAGATCCAAAGGGTAATCAGAGACTACTTTGAGAAACTTTATGCTACTAAACACGAGAACCTAGAAGAAATGGATAAATTCTTGGACACTTATAACCTTCCACAGTTAAGTAAGGAGGATAGAGCATATCTATACACCCCCATCACTATTGAGGAAATTGAAACTGTAATCAAACATTTGCCCAAAAAGAAAAGCCCAGGCCCAGATGGATTTACTAATGAATTCTCTCAAACTTTTCAAGAGGAACTACTACCAATCCTAGCCAGGCTCTTCCATGAAATTGAAGAAAACAAAAAAGGGGGGAACACATTAAAATGGCAATACTCCCCAAAGCATTTTACAGATTTAATGAGATCCCTCTAAAGATACCCATGACATTATTCAAAGAAGTGGATCAAACACTTATGAAGTTCATCTGGAACAATAAACACCCTCAAATAGCTAAAGCACTCCTAGGGAAAAGGAGTATGGGAGGCATTACTTTCCCCAACTTTAAAGTGTACTACAAAGCAATAGTTATCAAAACAGCATGGTATTGGAATAAAGACAGACCCTCAGTTCAGTGGAATAGGCTTGAGTTCTCAGACAATGTTCCCCAGACATACAATCACCTAATCGTTGACAAAGGAGCAAGAAATCCTAAGTGGAGCAGGGAAATCCTCTTCAACAAGTGGTGCTTGCAGAACTGGTTAGCCACTTGCAAAAAAGCGAGCATAGACCCCCAGTTAACATCATATATGAAGGTAAAATCCAAATGGATTAAAGACCTTTATATCAGACCTGATACCATAAGGTATATAGAACAAAACGTAGGTAAAACACTCCATGACATTGAGACTAAAGGCATCTTCAAGGAGGAAACTGCACTTTCCAAACAAGTGGAAGCAGAGATCAACAGATGGTAATACATTAAGCTGAGAAGCTTCTGCACCTCAAAAGAAATATTGCCCAGGATACAAGAGCCACCCACCGTGTGGGAGAAACTATTCATGCAATACCCATCAGATAAAGGGCGAATATCCAAAATATACAGGGCACTGACAGAACTTTACAAGAAAAAAAAAACATCTAATCCCATCAAAGATGGGGAGAAGAAATGAACAGACACTTTGATAAAAAAAGAAATACAAATGGCCAAAAAGCACATGAAAAAATGCTCCTTGTCACTAATCATCAGGGAGATGCAAATGAAAACAACGATGAGATACCATCTCACACCACAGAGATTGGCACACATCACAAAGAACGAGAACAATCAGTGTCGGTGGGGATGTGGAGAGAAAGGAACTCTTATCCACTGCTGGTGGGAATGCTGTCTAGTCCAACCTCTATGGAAAGCGATATGGAGATTCCTCCAAAAACTGGAAATTGAGCTCCCATTCGACCCAGCTATTCCACTCCTAGGGATATACCCTAGGAACACAAGAATACAATACAAAAACCCCTTCCTCACACCTATATTTATTGCAGCACTATTCACAATAGCCAGGCTCTGGAAACAACCAAGATGCCCTTTAACAGACGAATGGCTAAAGAATATGTGGTACATATACACAATGTAATATTATGCAGCCGTCAGGAGAGATGAAGCCATGAAATTCTCCTATACATGGATGTACATGGAGTCTATCATGCTGAGTGAAATAAGTCAGAGGGTGAAAGAGACGCAGAATAGTCTCACTCATCTATGGGTTTTAAGAAAAATAAAAGTCATCTTTGCAACAATCCTCAGAGACAATGAGAAGAGGGCTGGAACTTCCAGCTCACTTCATGAAGCTCATCACAAAGAGTGGTGAGTGCAGTTATAGAAATAACTATACTGAAAACTACCATAATCATGTGAATGAATGAGGGAACTGGAAAGCCTGTCTAGAGTACAGGTGGGGGTGGGGTGGGATGGAGGGAGATTTGGGACATTGGTGGTGGGAATGTTGCACTGGTGAAGGGGGTGTTTTTTACATGACTGAAACCTAATCACAATCATATTTGTAATCAAGATGTTTAAATAAAGAAAAACAGAAAAAAAAGGGTAAATAATTTCTAGATTGTTTTCCCTTTAAGAAAAATCCTCATTTGGACATTCTTCCTGAAAGATATGTACTTGTGTCCTTCAAATATTTTAGTGGTAAGTATAGGTAAAAATTTGACCATGATTTGTTTCTGTGGTCCTTTCCAGGAATAGGCACGTTCTCATTCTGTGGAAGCAGAACTCATTGTTTCTGAAAGAATGCCAGTGACAAAGGAGAGAGACTTTACTGATTCTCTTGTGCATGTTCCCAGGTCAGCCTAAGAACCCAGTGGATCATTACTTAACACTTTCACAAAACCCTCCTCTTCCTCCAAATGCATTATCTTTAAAATTCTTTTTGAGATAATGGCTATTCATATACATATATGAATATTTATATGAATATATATATATATATATAATTTAGCAATCAGAAGTACCTTGCTCCTGGATTTCAATGGTATCTATGCTGTTTGACTTTTTATTATATAAAATTTGGTCATCAATTTAAGAAAGGAATAAATGGAAAAGTTTGAGGGCCTTTAGTTAGTGTATGCCATATCTAGTGGTGCTCAGGACCTAATCCTGATTCTGCACTAAGGGATCACTTCTAGTGTGGCTCAAGGTACCATATATAGGGTCAGCTGCATGCAACCTAACTATACATTATGGCCCCTGAATACTTGATATCTGATTATTTGACATGTCAACAGAATATCTGAAAGGAAAAAAATATTATAAATAATAGCTTAGTTCTCAAATAGGAAATAAATATTCAGCTATCTTTCATTATAACCAAAGTAATAACTGGCACATCTATATCAATTTTCCTTAAAAATCTTAGTGTTGCCACTTCTTTTGAGGCACAGTTTACATATGGCAATGGAAACATACTCGTTTTAAATGGATAGCTCCATGAATTTTTTATCACTGTCTATGTCATCTTAGCTTTGACATCAGTTGTCTTTTCCTTTATGAGTTCAGGTTTTTCTGGCTCTGGCATGTTCAGAAATTTTGTATTATGACTTGCATGTTTGGAGAAGTATGAGAGTGTTTCATGTTTAAATTGTTTAAAGAGCATTGAGACTTTTGCAGGCAGTGAATCTGGTTTAGTCATGGATTTGTATCTGTGTGTGCGTGTGTGCCGTCCAGCAAATGCCATTAGATCCAAGCATGTTTGTACAAGAAGTACTTAGGAGGAGAAGGACTGAAAAGGAAAGAAATCAGTCAAAGTGGGAAGGGAGAAGATGAGAAAGGAAGAAGTGCAGGGGTCAGGGCTTTGCTTTTATTGGTGATGTTGGAGAGTAGTTAAGCTCTACATCAAAGCATAAACTCAACAGCTCTGAAAACATGAAATCTAAGTTGCAACCACTGAACTTTGTAGTATGCCTGCTTAGGTGGGAATGGGGCTGATGGAGTCTGGGAGTGCTGGTGATGGGAGCTGATACTGGTGGTGAGGTTATTAATATTGAAATATTATATGCCTAAACCTTAACTATTCAACAAAATTCTATATTATCATTCTTTAGATTAAAAATTAAGAATATTTTACACTTATATTTTTTCCTTGTTTATACATTTTGTGTTTTTAAAGAATATTTGCCTAAAATAAGGTCATTAATATTTTCACCTATATTCTCTTCTAGAAGTTTTGTATTTCAGTGTATTTATAGCTCGTGTATACATTATTCCAATGTATTTATATCTAAGATAACTTTCTGGAGATAATCTATGTAATATGATACAACATTTAATATTCATCTTTTGTGTATGGATAACTGTTTTAGAGCCAATTTGAAACTATTTTATTTCTATAATTGTATTATCATTTAACACATTACC
This sequence comes from Suncus etruscus, assembly GCF_024139225.1. Taxonomy (NCBI): domain Eukaryota; kingdom Metazoa; phylum Chordata; class Mammalia; order Eulipotyphla; family Soricidae; genus Suncus; species Suncus etruscus. Next base: position 19,635,130 of record NC_064859.1, on the reverse strand, counting down.
TCCTTCAAAAACAAATTGACCATTGATATGCAAGCCTATTCTTTAACTTTTTGAAAATTTTATAATATGAGTCATACAATTTGTCTCTCTGTGGCTGGAACCAGGAAATCAGCCAGATGGAGAGGGACATATATAAGATGTTCTTTCCTGTGTGTTTTTCATATATGGAGAAACGTAGTCAAGGCGTAATAGGTAGCTCAAGACAAAACATGACAACTGGTATACTGAAAACAGTGGGGGCAAGAGGGATGAGAACAGAAATAACAGTGAAGGGAAGCAAAATAAAGATGTAGGGAGGGTATGCTGTAGAGTATTGTGTGTACAACTCTATCATTAATAGTGCTGTAAGTCAAATTCAATCAAACTTTCAATCACATGGTAAAATGCCTAAGAAGTACAACTATTTCCCAAGATTGTATATTGAAGAAATTAAAAATGTGAGTAGGAGATTGAATCAGTAATAAAAGAAAAAAAATCCCAACAATGAAAACATGGCTTTAATGTTGAATTTTCTCCAAAATATAGAGAAATTTAATATAATTACTCCTCTAACTGTTCTAGGGAATTGAAGAGAAGGGCATTCTTCTACACTCAAAGCTAGCATTAGCCTGATACTAAAACCAGATAGGGACAGCACAAGAAAATAAAATTACAGACCAATATCTTAGATGAACATAGATGAACAAATTTTCAACAAAATGTTAACAGACATAATTCAGCAGCATTTTAAGAGGATCATCTCCTGTAATCAAGAGGGACTTGCCCCTGAGTTGATAAGGACAGTTCAACATGCACAAATTAGTAAATGATGTACTACTGGAACAAAATGAAAGGAAAAGTATATTTTATGCAAGGGCAAAAGCATTTGACAAAATTTAGCATCCTTTCTTGATAAAAGCTAGGAAGATCAGACATCAAAGGAATGCATCTCAACATAACAAAGACAATATGACAAGCCCAAAACTAACTCAATCTCAGTGGTGGAAAAGCTGAAACAAGACCAAGATCCCTACCCCAGTCACTTAATATTGACACACTAGACAAGCAGTCAGGCAAACAAAAGAAACATTTTCATTTTGATGCTTTAAATTAAATATCTCTATGCTTAGAACTCACTAGCAAATGGAAAAGAAAATGGGCATATTCTCCATAGAGATAAATGTATTCTATTTATAAATTTTCCAGCTTTTGCAGAAATGCCACTCAAGATCAGAGATTTTTTTTTCCCAAGCACCCTCAATTATAAAACAAAGGCCAATGTGATGGGAGGTTGTGAACTGTAGCAGACTTGTATGCACTAATGTGAATTTCATTTCTTTTTTTTTTTTTTTTTTTGGTTTTTGGGCCACACCCGGTAACGCTCAGGGGTTACTCCTGGCTATGCGCTCAGAAGTTGCTCCTGGCTTGGGAGACCATATGGGACACCGGGGGATCGAACCGTGGTCCGTCCAAGGCTAGCGCAGGCAAGGCAGGCACCTTACCTTTAGCGCCACCGCCCGGCCCCGTGAATTTCATTTCTAAATTTTCTGTAGTCAATTTGAAATTGCAGCTACTTCATGTGCTGATTTATTTTGCCCAAGTTCTTGTGATTCTTTAATCTTTTGTTTTAAGTATTATATGTTATCTGCATGGAACTGAGTTGCTAAGGACAGTCAACATTGCTGATCAATTAAGAAATAAAACCTTCGTGGGAGATTTGGGACATTGGTGGTGGAAATGTTGCACTGGTGAAGGGGGATGTTCTTTACATGACTGAAACCCACCCACAATCATGTTTGTAATCAAGGTGTTTAAATAAAAATAATAAAGAAAAAGAAAAATGAAATAAAACCTTTAGTCAAAAGCACTATGAGTGGAAGAGAAATAGCACAGTGAATAGGATCTTTTCCTTGCACTGGGCCAACCAGCTTCAATCCCAGCATCCCATAAGGTCCCCCAAGCCAACCAGGAGTGATCTCTGAGCTTAGAGCTAGGAGTTAGCTCTAAGCATTGACAGTTGTGGTCCCAAATCAAATACAAAAATAAGCAGTAGATGAATGTGAAGATGAATGTTCTGTAAGATCAGGAAATGTCTGTGCTGATGTGAATACTCTGTTGAGATATGGTCACTCCTTTGCTGACTATTGAAGGCATAATAACTAGAAAGCCCAGGAGTTTTCAGATTTAGACTTATTATTGTAGTGTGTTTGCTGTTAATAAGGGAAAGCTGTGTTACCATATTGGCACTCATGTGCCCCCAGCACTGTGCCCATGCCGTGGACCTTCTGTTTATTCAGGCCAGTGCTTGGTATAGTTGTTTTCATTCTAAATAAAAATATTGTCACCAGGTCAATGCAAAGTCTCTTTGCACATTCTTCTTTGTGCTTGATTGGGATATCAATCTGTTTTGTCCTGCAGTCCTTTATCTAGCTGTGGACCACTGCATGTGGCCTTCCATATGCCAACCTCTTCTTCTATTGAATCTTAGTGAGACTGACTCTGACATGTCTGTCCATCCCTGTCCATGGCAGGCCCAACTGGCCTCTCTTTGGACAGATGTTGGGTGCGTGGATTCTAGGTTTGTGTGGAAGCTTCATTGCTGGCAGGGAGGGGCAGGTTCCACACCAGGGCACAGCATTTATCAATCATGGAATAAATTTTGGATTGGTAATGTCAGGATTGCTTGCCTAAACTGGTCTCAGTTTTGTAATTTCTCTTGAGACCACACTGGTGGGACTAGCAGGTTTTTATCAATACTATTCTAATTTTTCCAGTTCATCTATTCCTGTCATTTGCTCTTGGAAGACTTGTTTCCTTGTTTGCTTTGTTGCTTGGGGGTTTTGGGATTTTTTTGGTTTTGTTTTTTGTTTGTTTGTTTATGGAAGGAGTGGTGCAGGGAACAGTGATTTTCAACAATCTATGTGTGGATTGGTGTTTGTAGAAATTTCTTGTCACTCCAAGAAGTTACTGCCACTTATTTACTTAATGGTAGTTTTCACCAATTTTTCTCAAACTTGTATGGGTGTAATCATTGAAACTGCTGCTTTAGATAATTATCAGCCTTTTTTCCAACCTGTGCCCCAGTTGTAGTGTCAAACTTCTAATTTCATACTACAGTTATTATCATTTACAATTTTACCTGTGGTCCTCTTGGAATCTCACATGGGCCTAGGAGATTATGTGGCACCCAGTTGAAAAATACTTCTTGAGAGTTCATTTATCTCCAAGAAGATTTCCTAGATTAGCCAAGGCACTCTTCATTGCTTAAACTTGAAGATGAGCCTACATATATTCACACATATCTGAACACTGATGCACTACGCAGCTGTGAACCACACAGGTATGGGCCACAAAACTGAATATGGAGAAGGGCCCTGCATCTGCTGTGTGCAGCCTCCAGACAGGGGAAGCTTCTTTTGCTATAAAATCCGGATAGTAACAAGATTTATTCACTTTCTACAGTGGTGCCAATTGAAGGATTCTTAGAATGTCTTGCACTTTGCAGAGTACCTGGGAAGTTGTGAAACTTGGTGAAGCTACTAATATTACAGAGGCTGAGAGATGTCTTTAGATAAATCCAATCTATGCAGGAAATGTACAATGAGTTATGTATAGTCACCTCTAACACTTCTTTTCTGTAATTCAATCTCCTGCTTCATAAAATATAAGATGAATATTACAATTCCAGGTATAATTCAGGAGGTTGTAAACACCAAGGACTACAACAGAAAAAAAGATACTCATGAGAAAAATAAACATGTTTTAGGAGCCCTTGGGTAGAAGTAGAAAATGCAAGCAGAGTGTTTTGTCTTTTTTTTTTTTTTTGTAACCTGCTGTAAGGCCATATGGTTGCTGAATGTGTTGATGCTGGTTTTAAGATTCTTGAGTATTTTAAACTTGACATGTGATTTTTTTTAATGAATTCAAACATCATTTCTTTCCTAGCCTTTCCCCAATGTTGCCGTAATACCGAACAGATGGCTCCATAGCATTTACATTTGCATTTTGCAATACTGCCATGTTATTTGCAAAATTTCTTATCAAAAACCTGTGATTCTTTCTCTACCTTTTCCAAACGGCTGTGAGGAAACGTAAATAGGTTCTCCCCAGAGTCATGGGGATGTGATAGAAACTGGGATCCCATATTGCCTCTGCTCTCCCATTTATGTGGTTATATTTTTGGATTTTCACCCACTGTTATTAGTACACTCTCACCCTCTGTAATACATATCAAACTGAGACCAGATTAGTGGTAGAGCGCCACCCCATCCCCCAGCACTCCATCTGTGGCCTTTTCTAGGGAGCCTTTCCCTTCTGTATTCTTTGTAGCCCAGCACCCCCACAAACCCAGAAGGTCAGATCTTCCAGAGAGCTAGAACTCGGCTCTGTGGCTCCCCACTAACTGGACAGAGCACATTCCTAGATGCATTTCTGAGTGAATACATTGGTGATTGGATTGCCACATGTCTTTCTGGAAAGCAGAAAATGACAGCCTTCTCACAATATTTGTCACATTTGCCCTGTTGTATTCTCCAGAGGATCATTCCAGGAGTGTTCTCGGTATTGTCTCCACTGCCTTGCCTTTCCATGTTTTGTTTTATGACAGACACATCTGTCTGGAGGCCCCTGGAAGCATCCTTTTGTGGGCACAGTGGGACCATGCCAGGAGAAAGGCGTGTTATTGCATATCAGGTTGAAGGGGGACAGGGGTCAGATCAGAGCTGATGAAGGCCCCTTTGTAAAGGCATGTGATGATGAAAAAGAACATTACCTGTGTTTCTATTCAAACCCTCTGGTTTTTCTCTTAAAATAAGGACTCTGAGGTTCTTGATTGACCCAGAGGGTGACTGAGGCCACTAATTTCAGGCTTTCCAGTTCTGTGATCTGAGTTCTCACTCAGGGCAGCTCCCAGCCTGTGGACTGTAATCAATAGCCCCTTGGCTTTCAGTTCAAAATTCATAGTAGATTGGCTCACTCGTGGCCCCAACACATAGAACCAATGGGGGAAATGTTTGCACTGAAGTCTGTACCTATGCATATCTTGAGAAAAAATGAGGTACTTTAATTATTGTGAAGTGTTGGCTGGATACTTTTCAGGAGACTAACAAAATCTGTTGGCTGAGAGAAACATTAAGAGGTGGAGAAACACTTTTATTGTTGCAACCATGTGACTCAAGGCATTTCAGTCTTCACTGAGGTGGTTTTTAGAGATCTAGTTGCTGGAGAGAGAGACAGAGAAAGAGACAGAGACAGAGAGAGATGGAAGCCTCATTGCTCTTGATTGAAGTTTAAATTTTTTATTCTAAAGCCAAAATTATAAAAGGATTTTAAAGGTGAGGGGTCTCTGCTCTTTGGGCTCAGTTTCCCACATCAGAACCTGGATTTTGTCATTGGCCAGCCTATGAGGAGCCCTAAATGGTATGTTTTAATATAAATATTTAAGCACCATAATTACAAGCATGTTCATAGTTGGGTTTCAGTCATAAACAGAATACCCCCACTTCACCAGTGCCCTAAATGGTATTGAGAGCAGGAACTAAAGTGTGAGCAGAGGTAGGAATGAAGCATCTGCGATGACTTTCCCTGACCCTCACAGTGCACATGAACGTTTTGTTAAAGTGTTTATGCAGATAAGATTCGAGAATGAGGAATGAGTAAGTAAACATAAAACTCAGCATTGACATGGCCATTACTAGTGGGGAAGACCAGTCCTTGAAGGTGTAGAATTTCCTGAACTCCCTGGCCCCTCACTTTGGTAACCCTTGTCTGTCTCAGCCTGGTGTATTACAGGGTTAAGGAATAAAAATTTCACCAGCACTGCCTTAGTATTTTCCTCAGGATTTCATTTAGCTCTTTGTTTCCTACTACCTATAGCCATATCACCTCCTTTTTTATGAAAATAATTACTAATTACTGTGCTCGCTTTGGCAGTACATATACTTAAAATAAATACTAATTATCATTATAAAGAATTCTCCTTACATTCCTGTGCATGGCATCATTTATAGCTTGCTAATGACAAGCATGCAGAACTAAAATGCTTCAAGTTAAGTAATGGAAATAGAGTTGTTGTAGATTTTTATCTTGAATGCTTGTATTGATTGTTAGTTAAAACCTCTCAAATCTCTACCCAATTAATCCATTAAATTATTGAATTCTTTATTCATTTCACTCTCATAGTTGAAGCTTTTAGAATATTCTTTTTATTCTCATAGGAATCTTTCTTCAAAAGTCATTCATATAGATTTTCAGTACTAAGCTGAGCTGGAAGACAGAGGAGGAACAAATCAGCATTTATTAATGCTGGTTGGAAATGACCAGAATTATGTTCTTAGAGCTAAGGAAAAATATTCCCACCTAGAGGTATGAATTAATAACTATTTTCACCCAAAGAGTCATTACACTTATAGTGAAATATACCATTAGTCACACCCATTCTCCTCTTGGATGTTTCTAATTATGGGGAGGGAGAGAAGGAACCTTTCAAGAAGCTAAAATGGTTCCTATTGATCCAGATTCACATGTCTGGAATGACACAGAATAAGCTTTAAGGGACCAAACCCTTGTTTGTAAATCCTTAACTGTTGTGAAATGAGACCTTTTAAATATTTAAGCTGCTGATTGTGACTCACTGGTTTTCTTTTCGAGCACAAAGTAGCTCGTTCCACTTTCTCAGCCATTCTTCAAATGCTCTGACCCTTCACTAGTCTTCCCATGCTTTTGAAGACTCATAAAACTTTTAACTTGGGGCCGGAGAGATAGCATGGAGGTAAGACATTTGCCTTTCATGCAGGAGGTCATCGGTTCGAATCCCAGCATCCCATATGGTCCCCCGTGCCTGCCAGGAGCAATTTCTGAGCCTGGAGCCAGGAATAACCCCTGAGCACTGCCGGGTGTGACCCAAAAACCACACCAAAAAAAAAAAAACCCAAAAAACTTTTAACTTAACGCAGGGAAACATTGAAAACAATTAATACTAAGAATAATAAGACTCTCAGATAGTGAAGTGCTATGAGTGTGAAGGGAGGAAGAGAAGCATCTAATTTAAGCTTCTCAAATATCTCTAAAGGGTTAGAAAATACATTGGGTAAGGTCTTGGAAGCAGCTCATGGGGGCTCAGTTCCCAGCACCAGAAATGATCCCCTAACCCCTACCAGGAGTGATCCCTGAGTACAGAATCAGGAATAAACCATGGACTCCATTGGGTATATGGCCCAAAAGTCAAACCAAACCAAGCCAACTTGATTTGCAGAAATAACACACTCATTAGAAAAGCAGATTACAGGGGCCGGAGCAATAGCAGTTTGCCTTGCATGCAGCCAACACAGAACAGACTGTGGTTAGATTCCTGCCACCCCAAATGGTCTCCCGAGCCTACCAGGAGTAACTTCGGAGCACAGAGCCAGGAGTAACCCCTGAGCACCTCCGGGTGTGACCCCCCCCCTCCCAAAAACAGATTACAAATAATAATGCTCATCCCAAACTTCATCCCTTTTTTATTTCTAGTTTTTTTACTCATCAAATTTTATTTTCTGGTATACTACATCGTTTGCTTATTTAAAAAAATACATTTTGAGCTGGAGAGATAGTACCAGAATCAAGAAGTTTGCCTTGCATGTGATCGACCCAGGTTCAATCCCCAGCATCCCATATGGTCCCCTGTAAAAACCAACAAGAGTGACTCCTGAGTAGCTCTTCATGTGAGCAACAACAAAAAAGGAAACACTTTTTTTTATCAGACCTCCTAAATAAGGTATTAATTCTTCTTAATTTGTTACACTTCTAATAACTTTAATATGGTTGTTAGTGGACCCAGATTTTGTACCATTTCTCCTTTTATCTTTTTTTATTTTTGCTTCACAGGCTTAGAATTCTACTCTTTCCTCTTGCATGTTACATGATATAGAGGATCATTTGTTACTTTATTCATTACTGCTAAATTGGTGTCCCTTTATTTAGCCTAAAGGAAGTAATTTCTAAAAATTATCTACTTTCCTAGTACTAGAAATTAAGTCCATAAACATTGCCCAAGCATTGGTATTATGCTAGAAGTATTATGTTGATATATTAGTACTTTTGCTTTTTCTGCATGCCTTTAGGCCATAATTTTAGAAAATCACCTTGACTAATTTTCTTTCAGACTTTCTATCTACATTTCACTGCTCCTGTTGGAATGTATTATTACTAAAATGATCATTAAATTGTTACCACCTAATCTAGGTGTGTTTTCAAATTTCAAACCTTTTAGGGTGTTGACGTATGCCTCAGTAGTAAAATATATGTCTTGTATGTGTGAGATCCTGTTTTCAACCCCAGAACTGCAGAAATAAATTGGTAATATATTTTCCTTTTATTTAAACATCGTGATTACAAAGTTATTCATGATTGAGTTTCAGTCATAAAATATACACCACTCTTCACCCATGAACATTTCCACCACCAATGTCCTCAGTTTTCCTCCTGCTATCCCTCCTGCCTTTGGGGAAGGCATTTAACTCCTCTCTCTCCTTTCTCTCTCCTACCTCTCTCTTTCACTCATTCACTCACTCACTCTCTCCCTCTTTCTCTCTGTTTCTCCCTTTTTCCCTTTTCCTTTTTTCCCTTTTTGTTAATGAAGGGGTACCCTTCATATCACTTTATCTCATTCAACACCTAATTCTTGTCCAGCGTGATCATTTCCAACTAGCATTGTCATAGTGGTCCCTTCTCTACCCTAACTGCACTGCTCCACTATTTGTGGCAAGCAGGAAACATATTTTTAATAAAAAGAGTTAAGATGCTTTCCACCAGAAATAGGTGTTCTTGATGCTGAAGTTCATCTAATGATAATTTCATATGCTAAAAATGTACTGAAAAAAGCCAAGGATTATGAAATCAAAAAGGACCTCACGGATGGTTTTTCTAACTCTTCCCTTTGGTTAGATGATCATATTTAAAGTTTTAGATAGCACTGAGGAGGAAATTTATTCCGGATTAAATCTGACCATATTTTAATATTAGGATCTTTTAAATAATGGTATTTGTTCATTACCAAATCTTTGCGTTTTGTAAGATTTCTTTCTTCTCCCTTTGGATTACAATCCCAGGGGGATTGTAGGGCTAGTGAGTATGACGAGACAGATATTAGATTGCCTTCTCATTACCTCATCCAGAAACTCCAAAATAAAAACAGAAAACTGTCCTTTCCTCATTGTGAAAGGACCTAGGTCAGAAGGTGTGCCTGAATTCCTGATTTTCCTAGCAAGTCTCCAAGGACATCTGCATATAGTGCAGTTTCTCATACAATTCAGAGGCATCAGTCTTTCCAGGCCCTTTGGAGGCTGCCCTGCACAGGAAAAGCCAAATGCTCTTCTGCCTCAGGTACCTTTAGGTATCACAAATGAGACAAAAGTAATCTTACGCTGGGATACACATCCTTGTTTTAAAGAATTGAACTTGTTTTGGGGGTGCAGAGTTAAAGATGCTCCCCCTTTTTGTTATGAGGACTCTCCTCACAGTAGCTGGCAAATGTTTTTCGAGGCTGACAGTAGAGAGCACACAGCAGTCAGGAACAAAATGATTGAGGTTTGATTCATGCAAACATCCACCCCAGGACCCAAGTCTGAACAGATGCACCTCCAAGTACTGCTTGGGTGGCCATAGTAATCTCCAGTTCTCAAGAACTGCAACATCTTTGGGTTCTTCCACTGAGCAACTTTGCCCAGGTGTGTGGTGTATGGAGTGAACCTCCAAGACTCCTTAAGTACTACTGGAGAACCCGAGGTTGGCTCTGAGATTTATTTGGTTTGGATTTTGGGCCACACCTGGCAGTGCACAGAGGTTACTCTTGGTTCTGTGCTCAGAAATTTCCCCAGCAGGTTCAGGGGACCATATGGGATGCCCAGTTTGAACCCAAGTCACCTACACGCAAGGCAAACACCCTCCCTCTGTGTTATTGCTCCAGCCTGGCTCTGAGGTTTTTGCACATCCACCTTGCAAATGTGAGAACTCAGTTTGATCCCCAGAACATCAGACACAGACCCTTTGCTCTACTGTCTGGGACCCCCCCAAGTGTGAGTCCGCAAGCACACAACCATGTGTGCAAGCACCACATTGCGATAGCAATGAACCCCAGTTTAGCCACAACCTAGTATGTTGACAGCAACAGGTGGGCAGGAAGAGGGAGAAGGAATGGGACAGAGAAAGGAGGTGATAGTAGGTAGATGTATTTAAAGCTTAGAAGCACATTGTGAAACTTTTCACCATGTACCTGTTTCTTTTTTTATTATTTAATTATTTATTTATTTATTTATTTATTTATTGGTTTTTGGGCCATACCCGGCGGCGCTCAGGGGTTACTCCTGGCTGTCTGCTCCGAAATAACTCCTGGCAGGCCCGGGGGACCATATGGGACACCGGGATTCGAACCAACCACCTTTGGTCCTGGATCGGCTGCTTGCAAGGCAAATGCTGCTGTGCTATCTCTCTGGGCCCCATGTATCTGTTTCTTAACCTCGTGTGCAGCACCCCCAGATCTCATCTGTCAGAAAAGCCTTTCTCCCCTCATTTCAGCACATGTCAGCTCGATTTATTTGCTCAACACTTCTTTCTAGCATATAAATGGCACCACTTTTGCCATTGACAATAGTCATTTCCATTCATGACGTAGAGAGAATTGATTATCTTACTGTAGTGCATAAATTAGGGCAGCCCTACATGTCTTTAATTGGTTTGTTTCTTCAGCCACACTGAATGACTAGCAATGCTTAGCAAGCTTCTGTGTTCAAAATTTTTTGTTTAGGAAAGAAAAACATGTTCCTGATGGGAAATTATAATCAGATGAATCAGCTGTGGTTGTTCCTATCCATGTCCCTCAATTATTTGCAGAGAGAAAATAAAGGAAGAGAGAAGGAAATGCATTCAAGGGATTTTCTATCCATCAGCAATGCTTCTACCTAGATAATTTACTGTTATTTATTACTAGATTAGAGATGTGTGGAGCAGGGTGAAACTCGAGATAATGGAGAACCCTGCAGCCTGCCTAAGAAGTGAGCTGACGGTTTCCACATTATCTCAGCCCTGCTCTCCTGATGTTGGGTTGCAAATAGCAACATCTCATGTCACCTATTGCTACTCGAAGTCACTTTAGGCTGCATTGACAGCCAGTAAGGAAGACAACCCAGCACATGGTACTTGGACACTGGATCTAGACATGGCCCCCTGGAACAGAGCACTCAATATCAATTAGTGACCAGGATGTAAAACCGCTGTCTGGTTCTAATGTCTTTAAACCATCAATAGGCTTTTGACAAGGTCAGCACACTGCCAGACCACTTAACTTTCTGCAGACCATCTGCGCTTTTAACGACGCTCTGATTAATATTAGTAATTTCCCCTTTAAGAATACCATAATTGAAAGACATGTTCTTTGACTAAGAATTGGATAGAAGATCAATAATTAACTCTTTAACCATACTCTATATTGCTTGTTCTGAAATGTTAAGAAGACCATGCAAAGTTTAGGGGATTCCAAATACCAGCCCTGATTGCTCAGCTGATGAATAAGTACTTGCCTGCTTACTGCTAAGGGTGTCAGATTATAATAAATTGTCCTAAGAAAACTGGTGGTTTCTGTTGTTGTAAAGCAAAATATCCCTTTGTTATGTAGACGGTCAGGTCCATTGGATATAAAGTGCGGAACTTGAACTTAAAAAAAAAAAGTTAAGCAGGGAGCCTGCACGATAGTTTAGTGGGTAGGGCATTTGCCTTACATGCAGCTAACTGGGTTCCATCTGCAGCACCCCAAGTGTCCCCCTGAGCCTGCCAGGTGTGATTTCTGAGTGCAGGGCCAGAAGTAACCCCTGAACATTATTGGTGTGTCCAACAACAACAAAAATTAATAGCAGCCTTTCAAATAAAGGAATGTTGGTTATTCACTCAACAAACAATATCCTAGTGCCCACTATGCTGTTTCCAGTATTCTGCTAAATCCACCCTAAAGTGAACTAATACAAGTAATATTAATTCTTAAATACTTTTCTCATTTTTAGTGCATTTGGTATTTAATATTTAACTATATTTTAAAAGGTGGGTATAGGAGAAAGCAGCTTAACAGTGCAATATTTTGAATCAGTGGGAAAATTTCTATGTAGGTAATCAGGATTTACAACATTGTAAATGTAATAATTGCCTCTACATTGAATATTTTAAATGATGTGGGTTTCTTTATATGAAATTACTTTTTAATTTTGAATGCAATTTATAATTTGTTCCACTTATCCATTATGCATGTGGCGATGCAACTTCTTCTTGAAGTGGAATTTTCTGGATTCTAGCTCATCTTGCTTTGATTTTTTATTTGTTTGTTTGGTTTTTGGTTTTGGGGCCACACCCGGTGATGCTCAGGGGTTACTCCTGGTTATGCTCTCAGAAATTGCTCCTGACTTGGGTGACCATATGGGATGCCAGAGATCAAACCACGGTCTGTCCTGGGTCAACCGCATGCAAGGCAAATAAATGCCCTACTGCTGTGCCACTGCTCCAGCCCCAAGTTCAGCTTGCTTTGAAAGCATCGCTAGCCCACCTGATATTTTTGTCTCATTTTTTTTGCTTTTTTGCCAATGAAGATCAATATTATTTATTTAGAAGTCCTTCACTAGAAGTACTGAAGAATGTGTGTCCAGTAAATAATTCCTAAATCTTGAAGCACCATTTGAGAACTTGCAGATAAACCCAGGGATTGTGACTTGAAAGTAGTAACTAGTATCGTAGGAGGAAAATTCCACCTTAAGTGTCTGATGAGTAGTTAAATCTCTTTGGAAACTAAGAGTATATGCAGCTCTGTTCCCTCAGTAGTGAAATGCCTTCTCCCACTGATTTGATCCAAGTCTTTTCTCGTTGATTCTCCCAAGGGCTCTCTCTGTGCTTAGTGTGGTAATTGCAGAGTTCTGCTGTCCCCAACATGTCTTGTGACAATGAGAGTTGGAAATGATCACTCTGGACAAGAACTGGCTGCTGAAAGGAGATAAACTGATAGGCATGATACCCCTCAGTAACATTTTATTTTTTTGGTTTTTGGGTCACACCCAGCAGTGCTCAGGGGTTCCTCCTGACTCTATGCTCAGAAATGACTCCTGGCAGGTGCAGGGAACCATATGGGATGCCAGGATTCGAACCACCATCCTTCTGTATACAAGGCAAATGCTTTACCTCCATGTTATCTCTCCGCCCCCCCCCAGTAACATTATTGCAAACCACAGTGTCTAAAAGGAAAGGGGGAAAGAGAGAGAGAGAGAGAGAGACAGACAGAGACAGAGACAGAGACAGAGAGACAGAGAAAGAGAGAGAGATGTCTGTCCCAGAGGCAGGCAGTGGAAGGCAGGAGGGAAACAGGGCATTGGTGGCGGGAACTGTGCACTGGTGAGTGTTGGACATTGGATGAATGAAACTCAAACAAGTTTGCAATTCTGGAAAAAAAAAAAACATCCAACTATATTATAAACAACCTTAAAACCTTCTTTAAAAGGAACGAGGGAGGGAGGAAGGATGGGAGGGAGGGGGGGAGGGAGGGAGGGGGGAGGGAGGGAGGGGGGAGGGAGAGAGGAAGGGAAGGAAGGAAGGAAGGAAGGAAGGAAGGAAGGAAGGAAGGAAGGAAGGAAGGAAGGGAGGGAGGGAGGGAGGGAGGGAGGGAGGGAGGGAGGGAGGGAGGGAGGGAGGGAGGGAGGGAGGGGAAAAAGATCTCCTGTTCTTTCTGGAGCTCTACTTACCCAAGGTTTCATTCTCTGATGCTTGCTGGCAGTGTGTGGTATGTGTGAGAGTGTTAGGATTTGGGGAAAGCATTTCCTGGATAAAGGAACATGACAGACAAGGAAGGCTGTGGAGGAGAGTCAGCTGGGCTTTCTCGCTTTTCATTGAAGTTTAGTTAGAGGTTCAATGTGGTGAGACTGTTATGACAGATTTCAACATAGAATGATAGAAAAATGGGATGGGTTCGTCAAAGTCAGAGTAAATACTGAGCAACAGCTCAGCAGCTCAGCAGGAAACAACAGTTACACAAACCCTCAAAAAATAAAGAGTAATTAAAATTTGCATTGTGGAGCCCTCCTTCTCAGTGGGCACCTTTGCAGAGAAGGAGTAGCTTCATTGTGAAGTACAGAAACACAAATTCGGAAATGTGAATTGCATGTGTGTTTTAATCTTGTTTGTGAACACTACAATGTAAAAAAAATGTAAATATAGCTCAAGAGTACAACTGCAGTTTAAGCAGTTTTGAGAAAGAGTTTAAGTAAACAGAAGGCCCTCTGCTAGGTCCTCCTCAGGCCTGCCTCCCTGCATGTTCTTGTGAAATTTTGTCCTCTGCGTTCCTACTATGCAAACACTTTACTGGACCTCGCTGTTTTGAACCTTCTTTTTTATATTTTTATTTTTTGATATATACTTACATATGATATATTTTATGTTAGATGTTAGTGAGAACTGAATCATTAAGTGTTGACTAATTTATAAGATGAAAGGAAGGAGAAATTTTACCCCAATACTGTCTGAATTCTTTAAATTCTACTCTTGAGATGTTTTCTGTGACCCTACCCTGAGCCATTTCTAAGGGTTGAGTTTAGAAAGATTCTATGAGCTAATAGAGAATTTCCTGGGGTTGGATAAATATGCATGATTTCTCCTTTATCTTCTAGTTCTTGCTGCCTGAATTATTTTGGACAAAGTCCTTCACTTCTCCATCTAGTTTCTCTTTTAATAGTATCATTGAGTTGGACTCAAAATGGCTCCAACTCCTCTTATAATCGAGCTTTTCTGTAACACTGTGCCTTCTGGGTCTACTGCAGCCCAAGTGGGTCCTAGAAATTTTGGTACAATATAGCTTCTATTCTTAGGCTCCTAGGGTCATCCGGAGTTAGGAATGTTCAAGAGGAGACCAAGCTTTTCTCTGACAGACTATCCATACTGTAATCTAAGACCACTGTGGAAGGCCTGATCTCACTTTGGTGCCTCTTGGACTTCCCAAGGGTCTTTCCTAGTGATAAATTGTCTATCCAGGCTGAGATCTGCCATCCTAGATCCTCATGTAATGATTCTCCATACTCCTGTTGTGATGAGAAAAATGCATTCAAGTGAGCACCTATTCTTAATTTTTTTTCATGGCACATTCCCTTTTCAGAGTCAGGCAGTGGAAATTTGAAAGGTTCCAGGGAGGAATAATCATAGCAGCAACCTGTCAGTTCTATAAATCATGCTAAAGAGAATCCAAGTGTTTTATTTAAAGATTCTTATTAGTAATTTACATACCTGATTGATTCTATTAGCACATGAAGCCAATTTTCTCTTAAATTATTGTTTTAAGGTACTTTGATAATATTAATAGTGCTTTGCCATTATGTTCTATGAAGGACAGAGGGGCAAGCATAGTGTGCCCTAGCGAGAGAAGAATTGACTGTTGAATAACAGTGGTGGTGAAGGCCATCAGGAAGAAAGAGATGAATACTATTATGGATGAGCACTTCTGGGCTAGGGAGCACAACTCTGTGAAACTCATGGCTGACCTGCAGAGGGAGGATGACTTGGAAGTCACTGGGGAAACCAGAGAGGTACAGCTGGCATTTCATGAAGGGGGTGGGGAATGGGTGAGCCATGAAGAAGCTCTGATTTAGGTCATCATACTGTGTGGTGGTTAATGTCCAACGTCCTTGCACCAAAGAATATAGAAAAATCTTTCTCTGCGATTACAGCACTTAGAATAGTAAATGCCATGTGTGGCTCCACCAGAAATATCTCCCATAGAGGTACTATCAAATAAGCATCACACAGAATCTCTTGAATTTCACATGCTCCCAGCACTGAATACTGCTCTCACAGCCCTTAGCTTCTCAGCAGCAGGCAGCAAATGTGCCTGAGCACATGGAGGATAACACAAGGTCAAGGAGTGTTTCTGCTTTTTATTGTTCAGTTTTCAGTTCTTCAAGCCAGTAGGTCTAAGTTTTGAGAATAGTAGGAGATTAGAGATGGGGGCCAGGAGGACCAATCCATGGTAGGAAGCTTGCCACAAGAGTGTTGAATGCAATTAGGTAGAGAAAGGACCACTGAGACAATGAGAGTTGGAACTGATTATGCTGATAAGAACTAGGTGCTGAATGGAGATAAAGTGATAAGCATGATTCCTCTCATTGTGTAAACCACAGTGTCTAAAATGGGGAAAAAAAGGGGGAGGGGGAGAGAGAAATCAAATATCTTCCCCAGAGGCAGGAGTGAAAAGGGAGGGAAACTGGGGACATTGGTGGCAGGAAATGTGCACTGGTGAAGGTTGGTGTGCATTGTATGATTGAAATCTAATCATGAACAACTCTGTTACCACGATGTTTAAATAAAGGGGGAGAGAGAATAGTGAGACAACCAGACTTTTTCCTAAGCCTTAGCAGATGATTGTCTTTGGTAAGGCCACCCTACATGTGGGGGGTGAACAGTGAACTGAATTCATAGTACAAATATTTCACATTTTGATGGGCCCAAGTTGGACAGAACTCATACTGGAAAAATGTTTTACACTCTTCTATGCTGCCACATTTATCTCTGACATAGGTGCATACCATATTTCAAGCTACCCATCTTGGGGCTTGTTTTATGAAAAACAATATGGAGCTTCCTCAAAAAAACTGGAAATTGAGCTCCCATATGATCCAGCTATACCACTCCTAGGGATATACCCTAGGAACACAAAAACACAATACAAAAATGCCTTTCTCACACCTATATTCATTGCAACTACAATTATGCTTGTAATCATGGTTCTTAAATTAAGATATTATTTTTTTAAAAAAAGAAAAAAAAAGAATGAGCCTGTAGTAATGCTGTTTAGACATTCCCCTCAGTCTACACAGTCTTTTGGATGACTGTTTTTCTTGAGAGTCTAGTCTCTGGGACTAATTTTACTTCCTTTTCCTTTGCTTTCAGGAGAGCAGAGCTGGAGAAACTAACAGCTGTGTGGAAGAAATAATCCGGGTAAGGATGTTCTTTTACAAACTTTATCAATGGGTCAAAGCTAGAAAGAAGGTTGAGGCTTCGCTCATGAAGGGAATCCATTGTTTGTTGGGTGCAATGTGCCTTTCCTGAGAGGAATCGCATAAATTGCTGAAGAGACACTCCACCAAACAGGGCATCTGTTAAAGGGCTTGGGACTATTCTTCAGACCTGTGTCTGTGCACAGTGAGATGGTATTAAAGTAATCAGTTGGAAGACAGAGCAGAGATGAAGAATACGGTTGTGCTCCTATTTAGATGCTCCCATTTATCACCCTATTATTTAAAAGCATCCTTGAATGAATGGTCTGTGCTTTTGAGGCCTGTAGAAGTTGCCTGTTATTTTCCCCCTCAGTGTAATTAGAATCAGAAGCTCACTGGAATGGATGCAGTGCTCAGGATTTGAATATTTATTTCTATATTACCTGATTTTTCACTTGACCATAGATGCACATAGTTTTTAGATGCTCTCCTCCCTTGCACTGAGGCTTCAGCTCCAAGTGGCATTCGCTCCATAAGACGCATTTGGGGGAGGGGGGTGCATCTTATGGTATGAGAAATACAGTACTTTTCATATTATTAGTAATATTATTAATTTGCCTGTTGCTTCCTAAGCATGTCCTTTTCATTATTGTCTTCTATAGTGGATTCCTATCAAGAGCAACTTCCTCACCCATGCTCATTTAAGGTAGATTGTTCTGCCTTGTTTCTTTTCTTTTTTGGCCTTTGGGCCACACCCAATGATGCCCAGGGGTTGCTCCTGACTATGCGCTCAGAAATTGCTCCTGGCTTGGAGGACCATATGGGATGCCAGGGGATCAAACTAGGATTTGTACTAGGTTAGCATGTGCAAGGGAAATGCCCTACTGCTTGCACCACCGCTTCGGCCCTTCTGCCTTAGTTCTAACTTCGAATTCAAGCTTATAATCAGGATGTCATCTTCAACCCATTTTTTATTCATACTTTCCAAGGTAGTGACCATTAATTTATGGTTCTCAGCTAACATTATACTAGAGAAAAAAATTAGACCAGATGTTGTAACAATTCTCTCTGAAGAAAAAAATATCTTTATTTTAGCATGTCTTTAATTATTGAATATCATGAATACTTTTTCTTGAGTTGCTAGTGAATTACAGTAATGTGATTATTTAGTTTAAAATTTGATATTGAGTATAAAATTGTTTTTAATGGCAAATTTTTTATAAGTCATTTTGCCAGGTAAATTTTTAAGTTGACCCAAACAATTGAATTTGACTTGTAGTATTCCTAATGATTTTTTTTTAATTATGGACGAGATTTCTGTAGGAAAGACTTGTCAAAGTGGGTGGTTTTATTCCTGGTATTTAAATATATGTTAAATAAAATGCATATGGTATTCTCTATCTGCATATCTCTACCATGGGGCTTTGTTGCACCCTTACCAATGAAAGTGTAAGATGTTAATATATTTATGTTTTTCCTTTCTGAATACCATTATGTTGGAGACCCAAATATTCCATTTTGAAGCCATTTCATTTGATTAGCTATGGTGCCTATAGCTACACCATGCTGCTAAGAGAGTAGACCAGACCACACATGTCCTTCTTGTATTGGTATTTAAAAACCCTCATCCTCTGTGAGGTGGAGGGAGATGCTGATGTTTTTGGTGACATGAGGGCACTAGAGCTCTGGGGCTGAGTATACTGGAATATAAATTCCGACAAAAGTGTGAATCCTGTGAGCCTGCTCAAGTTGGGACCCATTTCATTCCCCACCTCATCATTGCTACCACTTCCCACCTGTGAGTAATATAGGCACGCCTCCTTTTTAAAGCTTCTATAATAGTTATGCCTCACTAGTTTGGAAAAATAATGTATCATGAAATCTGAATATTGTGCCAAGAAGTGTAGATGTGGAGGAGGTAGTTCTGGTGGGTGAAATGAGTCCTTCCTTGCCCCAATTGTCTTCGCACTGTGTCACTAGCACACTTGGTGACTACCGTAGCCTCTAACATGACACTAGTTGGCTCGGTTTAGTTCCTGCATTCTAGCATGACTTTTCTACCTCACTTGCACCAACCCATCTTCCAGAATATTCCAGAATATTCTCTTCCTCAAACACAGAGACAGCCTATTGTGTTTTTCTGGGGCTCACAGTAGTATTTCCCTCACTGTGGCTACTGTGTGTGGAATTTTAAAATGTACTGTTTCATTGAGTGAATGTGATGTTTGAGGGAGTCTTTGAAAGGAGAATGATGTGACTCTTTGTGACAACTCCTAGATCAACTCTATTTGCTATAAATCACAGACATAGTCACTGCTCTTTTTTTTGCTACCTACCATGAGTTAATTATCCTAAGGTCATTTTTCTGACTGATATTTTCTCACCTTGGAAGCAACTCAGGTAAACATGTTAGGGTCAAGATGGCGAAGGTCTCTTGTTACTGCAGTCATCATTATGGAGGAAGAGAATAATGCCATAGAATGAGAAAAATAGAAAATTTCTCTGAACAACTATTATCATGTGCAGGGATTTATAGAATAATAGTAGGCCAAATAGACATGAGTCTTGCCTTCTTGGAAGTAGCAGTGTGCAGGAAGAGATGCAAAGGTACTACATTTTTAAAAGTCACAGACATAAATGGAAAATATCAACTGTGATAAATACTCAGGACTTTATAAAACCTTGTTTGGGATGAAGAACATATTTGCCAAGAAAGCAAGAAACATGTGAACTGTAATGGGGTTGGTGGTGAATCAAAAATCAACCTAGTGGTGAGTGTTCAAGAGAGAAGAGAAAGAACTTAGCATGTTTGAGGTCAGAAGAGGCAGAGAAGGTAGGAGGGCTTGAGAGTAGGTGAAGAAACATGGACCAGAGAAGTCAGAATCACAGCACTTTCTCAGGCAGCCCAGATCCCAGAGGTGGTGGTGGGTGGCATGTAAAGAATTGGGGTAGAGAGTGTGTGACGTGGACATTTAAGTGCACAGCCGGGAAGTCACAGGGAAGGGACTGAAGCGAAGAAGAAGAAGAAACAAAGACTGTTGTCACTGTCCGGATGGGAGATGCATTGGGGGTCACTCACACATGGATAGAGCATGGAGAGAGGGGAACACGTCAAAAATGGATTCTCAGTAATACCAAGTTTGAAGAGTCTTTGAGACATGAAAGAAAACATGGAGAACATAGATGACCATAGATGGAGCTAAAACAAAAAACTGAATATTCATGGGGCTAAACGCAAGTACAGAGGTCTCAGCACAGGCCAACATAGTTAGCAAAAAAAAAAAAAAAGTCACTTGGAGAGAGATTAAAGATAGAGAAAACAAATAATGACCAACAGGACCAGACCATGGTAGGAAGCTTGCCACAAAGAGCAGTGAGTGCAGTTAGGGCAGAGAATGGACCACTGTGGACAATGATAGTTGGAACTGATCTCTCCAGACAAGAACTGGATGCTAAAAGTGATAAAAGGATATGCATGGTATCCCTGCACTAACAATAATAGTAACAGTATCAAAAAAAAAAAAGGAAAAAGAGATAGAAGTAAAATACCTTTCCCAGAGTCAAGTGCTGGGGGAGGGAAACCAAGGAACTGGAGCTATGGTGGTGGGCATTGGTGGTGATGAATGGTGGTTCATTCTATGGTTCTCTCTATGGTTCATACTATGATAGAAACTTAATCATAAACAATTTTGTAAAACCACAGTGCTTTAAAAAGTAATTATTAAAAAAAAGTGAGAGAAACCATGAGAACCACTGAAAATCAGAGAAAGGATGATGTCACAAAAGAGGTTAAGTAGAGAAGTTGAGGGGAAATATTCTGACAATGAAAAGTTATATATGCTGGGAAGAGTGAATCCTTGTCCACTATGTCCAGACTTCCTGACAGGACAAGGGAGAAGAGAATATATAACCGCCTGAGATAAAGGGTGGAAGTGGGACTTTTAGAGACAAGAATAATGATTGTGAACAGATTTGGGTTTAAAATGACACTTATGCCAAACCTCTATGATGTTTAATGTAAATGGACGTTACTTCAATCAAACATCAAGAAGCCTAGCTGTAGACCTTCCCTCCCCCAGTGGCCATGGGTGGCTTCCTGTTGTTGTTTCTGTGGTATAAAGAGGCAAGATACAGGCAGGGAGAACCAGAAGATTAGCAGTGAGGTTAGAATCCTGTGTGAGAAAGGACAGTTTCTATTCTGGTGCCTTTTCATTTTCTAGAACTACATTAAACCACTATAGCACTTATTAAGCCCAAACTATACATGGATTCCTGTCTTAAGTTTCTTGCTCTTGCTTCACAACTGCCCTACAGAGAAGGCACCAACAAGTTCCATCTCTTCAGCAAAGGCAGCAAATCTCTGCTTTCCATACCCATCACACAGCTTGCAGGGACAGCTCTGGTTTGAATGGATGCCCACCTGGTCTAGGCTCAGCTCTCCTCACCACTGCCGCCTCGTTGAATGAATGTGTCCCCTGGCCCATTGATGAAACTTCCCAAGCATTTCTTGAAAGAGGAGTTTTGCCATTTCTGGGTGTTTATGATTCAAAAGAACCAGATTCTGCATTTGTGCCCTTGAACTCAGCAACATTTGATAGCTAATGTTTTTAAACTCATCTTATACTTCTTTCTCCTCTCCCACCTCTTTAGTTTTGCTGAGGGGACTGTTTT
The DNA here is from genome assembly GCF_024139225.1 of Suncus etruscus. NCBI lineage: Eukaryota > Metazoa > Chordata > Mammalia > Eulipotyphla > Soricidae > Suncus > Suncus etruscus. The sequence goes on along the minus strand of NC_064859.1, from coordinate 19,613,498 downwards.
CAAGTCATTTGAATATTGCTTTCTGTTTGAAAGTGTAATTATTTTTTATTCTTACTCGAAACTTTAATCCTGGGACCTAATAAATCTATGTAATATTGCAAAAACGCATTTAACCCAGGGAGAGATTAGAACTATGTTCTATAAAGACAGAAGATAAGGGCTAGAAGCCCTTATACTTGTTACAGACAGATTTCTAAGTTCCCTATATTTCATCCTTAATGGTTCCAGCACTGTAATGTTGAGATACTTTTTCTAGCATTATCCATTAACGGAGAACGGCATTAACATTTATTCAGCAAATAAAGCTCACATGCAACTTAATGGCATGGCATAGGGGAAGAATTGAGGGAGTGCAGATTCATGCTAGACAGTTTTCCTTGTAGCTCTTGAGGGCATTACCTATTACATCAAGAATCTTGTTCAAAAGAGGTGTGTGTGTGTGTGTGTGTGTGTGTGTGAGAGAGAGAGAGAGAGAGAGAGAGAGAGAGAGAGAGAGAGAGAGAGAGAGAGAGATTCTGGTTTGAATTTATGAGGTGATATCAGAGGCGATTCCAGTTTACAGTTCAAGTAGTTCACCTTGTGGCTTTCACCTATAGTCATTGCATTAATTACCATTTTCTGTGAAACCTATGTAATGGGTCTTTGCATGGAATCACAGTGTTAGCTCTATACACATACAGGGAAATTGGTACTTGTTTAAATTCTGGAGACCCAAATCAGTTTTCGGACACTATGATTAGACAAACTTTACCCCATAAAGAGAACTCACTTTCCTTGGTTTTCTGGAACCAAGACTACACCTGGAAAGACTTTTTCAGTGTGGATGTCTGGGAGTGAGCAGACAGCTGAGAACAGCACTATGTGGGTCACAGTGGTCTCTTCAGATTAGGGTCTTGTATTTCAATGTCTGCATGTTTATTAACTCAAGCGGGGAATACATACCTACACACAGACACACAGACACACAGACACACACACACACACACACATATATATATATATATATGCATATATATAATCAGCTCCCTGTTGAAAAAATAGATAATAGAGACACACTGGTATGAAGTACCTTGTTTGAGTAATGTGTAGAATTAACCCAGGTCAAATCACCCTGTTTCTGCCACAAAGTCTGTGATTTATATTCTTTTCATTATAAATTATTTTGTTTTTTTTTTTAGCAGTAAACATTTTTTAGTGGCAAATTAAAATCCATTCATGGAAAAACCAATCTGGAATAAATGTCTGTGGGCCCTATTAATATATCCCATTGCTTCTTGCAATAAAATAATAGCAAACCTGATAGAAGCCTAGAGAACTTCATCGTAAAACATAAAAATCATGTCCAGAATAAATCAATGTTGCTTAGAAGTGTTTCTTTTTCTTTTGGTCATCTAAATGGATACAGAGAGAAATATCACAGTTTATGTTTTATTTTGCCTCTGTTGATGTATGTATTTTATAGCCATTATTTTACTAGCTCTCTAGCTCTACCGCAAAACTATATATGCTTTAAAATTTTAAATCCTGTGATTTACAATACTATTTAGCCATGGGCTTTCATGCAACCACAACTTCCACCGGAGTATCTGCTTCCCTCCACCATTTTTCAGGGTCCCCTCAACTAACTCCACTTTTACCCATCCTATACTAAGATCTGTAAACCAGTTCTCAGGCTCTGATATCTAAACTATTTGTTATTCTCATATTGTTTCTTCATACCCCACAGACAATTTCACTTCTGTAACAGAGGGTGTCTTGGTGCCTCTGAGGGATACCTAAGGATGTCCTGTTTTTGAGGGCCTGTTGGCTGTGCTCCTTCAACTCTGACATCAGAGGTGTGTTCAGTTCTGACAGAAATGGAGCAGGAGATCACACTCATTTAGAACCTCTTCTGAACCCATAGGCTTTAGGGTGACAGCCAAAGGATCCCCAGTAGTCTGGACATCCCTGTTGGGAAATAGAATGCCCTTCTAGACCTTTTCTGTTTGGTCATCTCATTCTCACTCACACTATTAAAGCCACAAAGATCCTCCATTAGAGCATTAGAACTTGGTCTTGGGTGAAGACCAAGGGAATGTTGGCAACTAATGGGTCTAGGAGCTGAGGGAATATACTTTCAGTCTGGATACTAGGGGGTAAAGTCAGAGCCCAGAGTGGGCATTTTTACAGTTGGGTGTTTGTCAGTGTTCTGCTGGGAGGTGCTGAGTGGGAGAGAGGAAGAGAGAGGAGTAACACAGGCAGGAGGCCGCTGGATTCCAATGAAGTGAATGATGCTTCGTGCCTCCCGCTGAAGATGAGTCAGAGGTTCAGGGGCCGTGTGTTTGTGGCAGATGGCACCATGTGCTGGTGTCTGGCAGCAGCAAGGATGTGGCTTGGCAGTTTCCTGTAAATACTTAGAGAATCTCAGCGCTGCATTCTAGTACCCAGACATTCAGATGACTTTATTTTTAAAGTTGTCTGTTGTTCTGACCTTGGAAGGTTCATCCACAGAACAAAGAACCTTAGATTGAATAGAAGTCAGAATTGCAACAATAGACAGCAGGTAGGACACATGCCTTGATGTAGCTGACCCAAATTCTATCCCCAGCATCTTCTATGATCCCCCGGAGCACTGCCAGGTATGATCCCTGAGCACATAACCAGGAGTATCACCCCTGAGCATTGCATGATGTTGTCCTAAGCAAACAAACAAACAACAGACTATACCAGGCCAGAATGATAACACAGTGGGGAGGGCATTTGCCTTGCACATTGCCAACCCAGGTTCAATCCTCAGCATCCAATACGGTCCGCCAAGCCTGACAGGAGTGATTTCTGAGTGCAGAGCCAGGTGTAACCCTTCGGCGCTGTTGAGTGTGGTCTCACCGGCCAATAAAAAGACTGTACCTCAAAAAGAATATTTTCTCAGCATATGAGAACACTGGCCAGAAGCACAGGCTGGGGAATAGCAGATGCTTATGGGCTGTAATGAAAGCAGAGTGCTACACAGTGCTCATTTGAAAGGCATGTGGAAGCAAAGACTGGGAAACACTAGGGTGTAGATGGTGAGAGAGGAAGTGAGAACACGGCTGTGAGCACCAAGCATGTGTGGCCCACAGGACCTGATCCTCTTTGCCACCAGAATTTCACAGTATGCACTTCATGTTTTGCTGCTTGTTATTTCAACTGCCTTTGATTTTCAGAAAAAGAAGCACTTAAATTTGGATTAAGTGAAATAAAATTTTAAATTCTTATCTTTATTCATAAGGGAGGTTTATGCTTGCAATGTTGTTTTTATTTGACTGTGTAGAGTTGAAAATATTAATACAAGTGAAATTATGCCATCTTATATTTCTTTCTAGTGCCTAGGTTCCCTAAGGATATACTTATTTTTAATCTGTGTTTCTTTCGATGCTATCCTCTAACAGTAATATGTTTGGCACCAGTCAACCAGTTTGTTTTTGTGTCCCTTCCTAAATTTATTTAATTGAACCAGTGAGCAATTTTTTCCCTCTTTCTATCCTGAAGAATAAGACAAGCATATATAACCATTGAATGTGATCAGTTGGCTGTGAATCAGAACTGAAAATGACTTAGGGAATTGCTATATACAAATTGCACAGTTTTTAGTGAACTACAGTATTCACCTTAATTATTTAGCTAATTGAATTAGTCAACATATATATTAGAATGTATATTAGAGTAGTTATGAAGATGCACAGGAATGTTGAAATATTTTTAAAGAGATACTGATGCTTCAAATATAAGGCAAGGAAGAGTCTTTTACCAAGGGTTTGGGGTGGGATGTTAGAAACCCCATCATGGTGCTCAGAGGCAGATAGGCCTCCCTGTGGGACCCTGGCCATCTCTCTGGCACTGGGTGACCTTTGTTTTCACTGTCCCATACCCCAGCCCAACTCAGTCCTCTAGATAGAGCAGTGAAGGCTCTTTCCTAACACCAGCTCTTGGCCTGGACCATGAACCCTGAGTTCTGACCTCGGCTATGCTGACCCTGCTTCTGGAAGTTGAGGGCATTTCCACAGGAACTAAAGTGGTTTCTGTACCCTCATTACAGAGAGGTCAGGGCACCTGGCCTAGTCGGGCACTGCCCATGGGCATTCTGTGACTTATCCAGTGTTTCTTCCCCAGTTTCTGCCAATCACATGCTCCTCAAATCCTTTTGAGATGTGATTTTTTTCCTTCCTCATGGCTTATCCTCCATGCTAGGACCACAGACCCATGTGTGCCCTCATGTGCCCTAAAGTGAGACCAACTTCAATACCCCATCCTCCTCTGCACCCTTCCTTCCTCCCCTCCCCTGTCACTGTGGGGATCCTCAGCTGCTCTCATCCTCCTTCACTGAGCCAGGCCCTGTTCTTGAGGCCTACGGGGGAAAGGAGTGAAAGGAATCTTAGCATTAGCTCTGTATGAATCAGGAAATCTCAACCTTGTCTCCAATCTGAGTTGCCTAATAAATAAGTAGACTGAATTTATTACCTTGACAGAAATGAAGACAACATGCAAGGGGAAACAGCAGAATGATCTGTGTTCAGGGACAAGTCAGTTGATTACCATGTTGTTATTCGTAGTCAGGGTGATCCCCACCAGAATAAGCTCTTGGGGGAAGCACTTCTCAGAACAATCAAAGTGCATCTATCCAAAGTGATCAACTCATACATTTTTAATCATATTAACCTCATAAAAAAGTACAATATTATTTGTCAAGTGAGGGCTGTGACATTGCCGTGATTTGCCACAAATTAGTCTTGTGCACAGAATCTAAAAGAATTCTGGATAGAAATGGTCATTTGAGCATTGAAGAAATGGAGACCTCAAAAATTTTCAGTATCTGTTTCAAATTAGCCATGTATTTGAAAGAGACATGACTGCCTGGGACCAGAGATGTGGCTCAGTGATCGAGCACATTCTTGCTTATCAAGGACCCATCTTCAATCCCCAGCACAGCAAAAATAAATACATGAGGGGCCGGAACTATAGTACATTGGGGAGGGCATTTGCCTTGCATGTGGCTGACCCAGGTTCAATTCCCCACTCCCTCTTATGGTCCCTAAAGCCCACTCTGAGTGACCTCTGCACTCGGAGCCACAAGTCAGCCCTAGCATTGCTGGGTGTGGCACATGAATAAATAAATTTATATTTTACGAATTTAGGTTGGAACTTAAGACTTAGATGTGTTATTCATTTATCCCCATATGTATCTGCAGGGAAATCTGCCTTCAAAGCAAGGCATTGCTAATTTTCAAGCCATAGCCAGGTTAGATTGTTAACCCACCCTGGGGCAAGTTTGTACCAATGCAGTTCCAGTCATTCGTAGACAATCTCCAATTTTACTAGGCCAACCTGCCTTTATGATCTCCCTGTCATGTCAGGTTATCCAGGCTTGGCTGATACAGAGGTCAAGTCAATATGATAAGCCAGAAAGTGGCAATGGGTCTTTCATTCTTTATAGGAGTATCCTAGTAGGAAGTTGTTTGTCTCATCCCTCTTCAGGTTTGAGAGAGACTTTGATCTCCAGAATTTTCTTGATGTTGAGAGCAGAGCCTCAACTGGCTGTGGTCAGTTAGTGCAGATCCAGGGTCCTTAATAGTAAAAGGTCAATTCCTGGTATAGGAGCAGAAATAGTGCTGGACCCAAAAATGAGATCCAAGGCTCAGGGGTAATCTCGATGTCCAAGCGACTAAAGCCCAAGTCTCTATGGCAAATTTTCAGGATAGAAGGCCCATTATAACAAAAAATTACTGAGTTCTCATCCCTAAAAGATAACTCTTTTTTTTTTTTTTTTTGGTTTTTGGGTCATACCCTGTAGTGCGCAGAGGTTACTCCTGGCTCCATGCTCAGAAATTGCACCTGGCAGGCTCAGGGGACCATATGGGATGCCGGGATTTGAACCAATGACCTTCTGCATGAAAGGCAAATGCCTTACCTCCATGCTATCTCTCCGGCCCCAAGATAATTCCTCTTAGTATCTAATATTTTCTGAGTGTAATGCTCCCATGTTAAAAAAAAAAAAAAGGTGCTATAGGATACAATGGAGGCCTGAGGGGAAGATAATAACAAACCAAATAATTCAAGGGGCCAGAGCAATAGCAATAGAGTGGTAGGGCATTTGCCTTGCACACAACTGCCCAGAACGGACCTAGGTTCGACCCCCTGGTATCCCATATGGTCCCCCAAGCCAGAAGTGATTTCTGAGCACAAAGCCAGATGTTACACCTGAGCATCACCGGGTGTGGCCCAAACAAAAAAAGAAAAAAATCAACAAACCAAACAATTCCAATAACCTATTTTTAGAAACAACACAAAATTTCAAAGGTACTATCTCTACTGTCTTCTAAGAAATTCTTACTGGCAAATCCGAAGAATAGAGGAAAAGCTGTAACTACATGATAAAAATATTCAATAAAGATATATATGTTAAAGAAATACACTTAAGAAGTATACAAAGGAGATAAACATTTCTTATAAGTCTTAAGAGAAATGATCTGATGAGCATATAAATTCTAGTCTAAAGTCTTGTGGAGTCTGAAAAAATGGCTTACAGCAGTCACTGATCAGGAAATGTCTTGGTCAAGGATCTCTCAAAAGCCAAAACGAGTTGCAAGCACTGATCATGAGGCTTTTCTGCACCACTGACCAGTCTTGTGGTGAAGTGAAGTGGCAAAAAGGAGGCCACTGAGAACTCAACAGCATCAGCAACCAGAGAAATGATATAGAACAGTAGACTTCCATCTGGGATGAGCCACTGTAAAGGACCATGAGCAGTTCACATGCCAATGGTGCTGGTAGAGCTCAGCAAGAAAAAACATCTAATGACATCCAAAAATGTGGAGAAGAAATGAATAGGTATCTACTCGAAGAAGAAATACAGATGGCCAAAAGGCACATTAAAAAATGTTCCATATCATTAATCATCAGGAAGATGCAAATCAAAATAACATGCAATACCATTTCACACCAGAGACAGGCACACATCACAAAGAACAACCAGTGCTGATGTGAATGAGAGATGAAAGGGATTCTCTTTCACCACTGGTGGAATGCCCTCTAGTCTAGCCTTTTTTGAAAAACCATATGGATATTTCTCAAAAAAAAAAAAAAAACAAAACAAAAACTAGAAATTGAGCTCTCTTATGATCCAGCAATACCACTCCAGGGATATATCCTAGGAACACAAAGACACAATACAAAAATGCCCTCTGTACTCCTACATTCATCACAGCACTATTTACAATAGAAAGAACCTGGAAACAACCCAAGTGCCTGACAGCAAATGAGTGTATATCTACATGATGGAAAATTATACAGCTGTTAGGAAAAATGAAATCTTGAAATTTGCTTATCTGTGGATGGATATGGAGAGTATTATGCTGAGTGAAATGAGTCAGAGAGAGATAGACATAGAATCTCACTTATGGGATATAAGAAAATTAATAGATAGTATGGTATAGTAGTATATCCATAGACAACAGAAATGAGGGCCAGGAGGTTCAAGGTAGGAAGCTTGCCACAAACAGTGGTGCAGTGCAGTTAGGGTAGAAAAGGGTCCACTGTGACAATGAGAGTTGGAATTGATCATTCAGGACAATAACTGAGCGATGGATTGAAATAAAATGATATGCACAGTATTCCTTTATTAACAATTGTACAAACCACAGTGTCAAAAAAGGAAGAGACACAGACAGAAAGAGAAATCAGAGCAAAATGCCTGCCCCAGAGGCAGCAAGGAGAGAGGGAACAAAACAGGGGACATTGATGGTGGGAAACGTTCATGGGTGAATGGTGGTGTCCATTGTAAGACTGAAACTCAAACATGAACAACTTTGTAATCATGGTGTTTAAATTAAAAAAAGGTTTCTATGAACATTGATTGGACTTTCCAAACCTGATTAAAAGTCTTAAGCTCAGCATGCTTATTATTGACTTACTATGCACAGTAATTTAAAGTCTATTTCTCAGCTGTTTATAAATATCTTTTTAGTATTCTCAAATATAGATTTATTCCTGCAGATAAAAATGCATGTTTTCAGGGCATTTGCCCTAGGACTTCATGTTAATTAATTTAACACCACTGGAATATTTGGAAGAAATACTTTCTGAATTATTGTAGCTCTCTTTTTTCCAGGCCATCACTTAGGACTTAAGAGGGACTCGGGTCAGTTTTTAAATATATTTTAGTCAATTACAGCTGCCAGAAAGGGTGGCCTTTCTAACGACTCCTGAAAAGTTTACAAGCCGCCCAACCCTGCAAATCAGAATATGGATTAGTGAATCAAGAACTCAGTGTCCAATAGGAGAGACATTTGAAAACTGCCTTGCACAATAATCAGAGAAACAGAGAGAAGGGGGGGGGGAAAAGCCGGCCCCAGTGCAATGAATATGATACTTCATAGAAAAAAATGGGGACAAGAGGTTCTCTGCAGACTGTACAATAAAAACCTCTTGTCTGGTCTGCAGAATAATCATTTATTATTAGGACATTTTAGCTTGCTGGTTCCTTGTACTTATTTTTTTCAAGTGAAGTCTCTAAGTGCCTCCTCCACACATGCTCAGACTCTAGAAAAAGACAAGCTCAGGACACACAGTTCCCTTTTGAGGTTCCCTCGTTATTGTCATATGGAATGAGGACCCCACTGTGATAGAATAAAGACTCCAGAGCAGATGCTAATATGTTTGCACCATTTGGATGGAGAGGGGACAGACACATGGTGGCTGGAGTCATCCAGAAAGATCATCAGCGACACTTGCGTAGTTAAGTGATTAATCACTTCAGCACAAAGGAATACAAAAGGAGATTTTTGTTAAGAATAAGCGAGGGACAGAGTGTAGCTCCTGGGCTGATGTGCTTGTCTGCTTAATAATGTCTCTTTTTAAGAGGCTGCCACATCAAAAGCCAAGTGCAGGCAGATGTGGAGAGTGGGGGGAGGCGGGGTAGAAAACAGTGAGCAGAATAGTTGGTGCATTAGAACAAATGTTTAAGAAAGAAGATCAGCAAGAAATTTCCATTCGGCAGCATTTTCAAATGTGTCTGTTTCCACCCTACCTCTGAGGTCGGAGCAGTGCCTAGAGAAGGTGTGGTCCTGAAGAGGTTTGCTGGGCCTTTGTCCCCCAAGAGTGACAGAGCTGAGAAGACGCTCAAAGAGTGATCCTCCATGGAGTGATGAATATGCAGCCCTCCTGACAGGAGTGGATGGGTACAGAGGTCAAGATTGTGGGGAAATGTTGGCCGGACACTCATTGTGTTTCTGCCCTTTCCCCATTCCCTCTCTTGGCACTCTGGGTAGCCTTTAGGGGATCATCTTCACCCCAGGAGGAGCCACACTATGGGCTGGGGTCTCACAAGTCATTCAGGGGGCCCTGAGGTGGCAATCAGGCCAAGAATCTATTGTGAGGGATCAAGGAAGAGGTACTCCTCACTCCTCCAGCCCTTCAGAGTCACTTCAAGACCATCCTGACAGTGCTCTGAGATGCACTAAGATGACCATGCTCAGGGGACCATATGTTGCTGGGAATAAAGAAGGACCAGCCATGCTCGAGGCAAGTGTCTTTGACCCTTTCTGAACTGAGATACAAGATGTCCTGAGATGCTCAGGGGACCATGTCGTGCTGGAGATGCAACAGGACCAGCTATATGCAGGGCAGGTGTCTTTGCCCCTCTTTGAACTCCCCTGGCCTACACACAGCAGTTTAGAGGCTCCTCAACCAGGGAGAGGCCTTCAGGCCTCTCAGACTCCAGAACAACCCAAATCCACAAGCACTAGATCAGCTCCACAGGTCTATTTGATCAGAAATTCCTGCTGATGAATCTTGCTCTCAGCTCACCACATGTTGCCATATGATGCACAGGAAAGGATGCTCTTGATAGAGTTCTCTCTCACTTGATATGGTTGGAATATCATTCAATTTCTGCTGGGGAAATTTGTGAGTATGCTCAGCTTAGTGCACTCTTTGGAAGAAGGAGGCAGGAGTCAGTCTATTTAAAGAAGTTCTACTAGTGGCAGAGAAGCAGATAAAAAGATGCTCCATTTCATGTGGTCAAGGAAATCATAAATCGAAACAACAGTGAGATGTTACTACACACCTATTAGAATGGCCCAAATCTAGAATACTAACAATACAAAATTCTGGTGAACAACTAGAACTCTCATATATTTATGATAGAGCTGTAAAGTAGTGGCACTAGTAGTAAGAAAGCAAATGTAGAACTGCTTTGAAAAGCAACTTTAATTAATAAAGTATATTATTAATTAAGTATATTATTATCATACCAAAAAATAAATACCAGGTAGAGGTAAGAAGCCTTGGATGCAGTTGAGTGTGTGAGTGAAGGAAAAGAAGGTACTTTTTTTTTTTTTTTTGGTTTTTGGGCCACACCTGGCAATGCTCAGGGGTTACTCCTGGCTGTTTGCTCAGAAATAGCTCCTGGCAGGCACAGGGGACCATATGGGGCACCGGGATTTGAACCAACCACCTTTGGTCCTGGATCATAATTTTTTTTCTGAAAAGGAAGCCAGAAGACAAATAAGTTAAGAAATTTTTCTGACTCAGCTAGTATGCATACATACTAAACAATGTTTTCTTCCCTCGAATGTGGTTTTAGAGGTCAAGCAAGGGTTGAAATACACATTATATTTAGAAGTTAATGTTTCCAATTGCTGTCGTTCTAGTTAGTGTTGTTGAGTAGAATATTTCTAATATCTAATAAAGCATTTCAAAATTGATTAGCGATGCTATCGTAAAGAATTCTCAGTTTATAAAATTCAATTGTAAGTAACCTGTAATATTTTTATTGCTAAAAAGCTCTTGCTTTATGAAAGGGTTCCTGGCTACAAGAAAGGATTAATTTGGAATTAATAGGATGTTCCTCTTCTAATAGAGAGATCTGCTGACAGTGTCTTTAAAACTTAGTATTAATGGGGTAAGATGTTGAGAATGACTTGACTTTGATTGACAGTGATCAAATATGAAGACAGAACTTCCTTGAAATAAAAACTAAGCCAGTGGGACATTATAAAACACTTTACAGAGATATAGTGTGTGGTTTTCTTTTTCACCACTGCCATGGGAATAAAGAAGTACAAACTGCGCCCCCTGGTGGAATGCCTTCTTGATCTAACTTGAGAACTTTTTTCTCTCTAAATTCAAGATATATAAATATATATATATACATGATTGTATATATATATATATACATGATTGTAGTTGGATTTCAGTCATATAAAGAACACCCCTTCACCATGTAACATTCCCATAACCAATGTATCCCCCCCCCGCCTGTATTTGAAAGATAGGCATTATAATTCTCTGATTCATTAACATTGCTATGATAGTTGTCAGTGTAATTATTTCTCTAACTGCACTCACCATTCTTGGTAGTGAGCTTCAAATTGTGAGCTGGTCCTTCCAGCCTCATCTCTATTTATAGTCTGTAGGCATTGTTACAATAATGTCTTTTATCTTTCTTAAAACCCATAGATGAGGGAGACTATTCTGTGTATATCTTTCTTTCTTTGACTTATTTCACTCAGCATAATAGATTCCATGTACATCCATGTATAGGGAAATGTCATGACTTCATCTCTCATAATGGCTGCCTAATATTCCATTGTGTATATGTACCACAGTTTCTTTAGCCATTTATCTGTTGAAGGGCATCTCGGTTGTTTCCAGAGTCTAGCTATTATAAATAGCACTTCAATGAATATAGATGTGAGGAAGGCATTTTTGTATTGTGTTTTTGTGTTTCTAGGGTATATCCCTAGGAGTGGTATAGCTGGATCATATGGGAGCTCAATTTCCAGTTTTTTGAGGAATCTCCATATTGTTTTCCATAAAGGTTGAACCAGACGGCATTCCCACCAGCAGTGAATGAGAGTTCCTTTCTCTTCACATCCTCACCAGTAGTGATTGTTCTTGTTCTTTCTGATCTGTGTCAGTCTCTGTGTCAGTCTCTATGGTGTGAGATGGTACCTCATAGTTGTTTTGATTTGTATCTCCCTGATTATTAGTGATGTGGAGCATTTTTTTTCATGTGTCCTTTGGCCATTTATATTTAAATTTAAATTTTCATTTAAATTTTTATTCATTTATGGGGCCGGAGAGATAGCACAGTGGTAAGGCATTTGCCTTAGACACAGAAGGACGGTGGTTCGAATCCCGGCATCCCTTATGGTTCCCCAAGCATGCCAGGAGCGATTTCTGAGCATAGAGTCAGGAGTAACCCCTGAGTGCTGCCAGGTGTGACCCAATAAAAAATTTTTTTTCATTCATTTAAACTTTTATTCAATTGTAAAACTGTTCATCCCTGTTCATTTATGCCTGGAAGTTGGTTTGCAAACATATAGTTATATTAGATATGCCTGTTATAGATGAGATTACCTAAGCAGAGTAATTTTTTTAAGTATGATAGATTACTAACTTCCTAAAGATTTCTTCGAAGAGCTCACAAAGGATTCAAAGTCCTGCCTATCTTCTGTCTCACAATGGTATTTTCACATCAAAATGCACTTGGTAAGTTGCTAGGAATAGCTGTCTTATTGGCAAAGGACACAGATCCCTTCCACTTAAATAGAAGTCCATTCTACAGAAAAACTCATCCAACTAAGGAGAGCAATGACTTGCTTACACATTTGCTTGAACTTGAAAGGATGAAGAATCTAAAGAGTGTGGTTCAAACTGATGATTCAAAAAAAAATTTTTGGCCTCCACACAATCTCTTTGCTTTTGTTTGTTTCTTTGTTTGTGTTTTTTTGGGGGGGTGGTTTTTGGGTTTGGGGTCACATCCAGTGGCGCTCAAGGGTTACTCTTGGTTCTGTGCTCAGAAATCGCTCCTGGCAGGTTCAGGGGATCATATAGGATGCCGGAAATTGAACCACCATCTGTCCTAGGTCAGCCACAAGCAAGGCAAACCCCTACCACCAGTGGTCCTCAAACTATGGCCTGCAGGCCACATATTGTATTTGTATCTGTTTTGTTTCTTCATTGCAAAATAAGATGTATGCAGTGTGCATAATAATTCGTTCATAAGTTTTGTTTTTACTATAGTCAGACCCTCCAATGGTCTGAGGGACAGTGAACTAGCCCCCTGTTTAAAAAGTTTGAGGACCCCTGCTACCACTGTGCTATCTCTCCAGCTCGCCACATGGTCTCGTAAAGCTTGTAAGGGAATGGGACTTGCTGTACCAGTACAAAAGGAATTGTTCTTTTCAGTCTTATTGTCTTTTTCAGTGGTATTAGATTTCTTACCATTGTCTTTTTTTAGTGGTACGTAGATTTCACTTTAATGAAATTTCTTTCATTTTAGTATTTTTGTACTATATGCAACAGTAGTCTTACTAAGCCGTTGAATAATTTACTAAAAGTCTAACTTTCTGAGAATCCTGACACATTAGCTATTTAAAGACATCTTGTAGACTTTCATATAGGAAACAAATTGCTGGTTCAATTGTAGTTAATGCCTCAAATTATTAGCATAAATAAATTGCAGAATTCCAGGGTCCAGAAATGAGTGAGAATTAGTTTTCTTTTTTTTTTAATTTGTCTGTAATTTTATATAATAATACAAAATAATAATATAATTATGTAATGGTATTTATGTTTACAAAAATAAATAGTAATTTAGTTACATTATTGTGCATATGGTAATCCATTTTTCCCAATACCATTTTTTATTAATTTTTTTATTTTTAATTATGAGAACAAGGATGCAAAGAAAGAGGACAAGGTAAAGTTACAGTGGAAGGACAATCACCCATAACATAATTCTCAGAAGTCCCCTTGCTGATATCTTAACTTTGAAATTCCAGCGAGAATTAGTTTTCTATATACAAAACATATCTTTATGGGAATTCAAAGACACCTTAAATTGTCATTTTTAAACTTAGATATCATCGCATCTGATTATAGCAACAGGTGAATTAGGAGTTTATAATAAACAATCACACATGCACATTCAAAACTATTTTTGAACTGATCTCTTCCTCTGCTTTTGGCAGCCAAATATGTGTTTAATCCAGGCTGGGTGTGTAGTTCTCACAGAGTAAGAGTTGCCCAGGGCTTGGCCATGGTGATGGGGTCGTATGGTGTGTCCCCATGACCTGTGCTCCATGAAGCTGCACAGCCACATTCAGAATGGGTGGGATCACACTTTAGGCTTACAATCAGTCCCATCCTGGCTTTCATGAGCAACAAAATTCTGAACATTCAGTAGCAGAGCATTCCAAATGGAACTAGGGTTCCGAGAAGGCACCCTCCCCCCATTCTTGGAGGAGAAAAGTATGAGAAAGCATCAAACCATCCTGCTCAAGAAGTAGGAATATGTGCTACTGAGCTTCATGTTTACCTGAAGAAGGACCAGGAACACTTGTTGTGGTCTAGACAGCTGTTCTCAAACCAAGGCTTTACCAGTCATGGCAGGGGTAGCAATGCCAGAGAAGCCAACTTCTGGTCATTCATTAAAGTGTGGCCATTCCATATTTAAGAATGGGTGGGCTTTCAACTTGGAAAGATCAAAAAGGTTTGTGTATTATTGGTGGGTGGTCATAGTCAATGGATGATAGAGCAATGGAAGTCTACTTAATGCCATGAATACTTAAATATGGTTGACTTGGTCTATTTTATGTTGTTGTCTATTATATGATCATAAAAAAGAAACCCATTCTCTAATTAATAAGAACTCAGTATATGCAGTTACAAAGCACATATTTCCATTCCCATTTCCTCCTCAAACCCTTTCTCTAAACTTCTTCCCCCAACCCGGATGAAATTTCAGTAGGTCCATGGCATTTCTGAACACTGTTTGCTGCCTGCAAAATTTTCCAATGTCTCTCACAGTAGGAAAAGCTGTCAATACTTATAGCACCCTATTTCAGAGTATCATCAAAGCTCTGACCTGTGTTTAATTATAAAAATTGTTTCTCCCATTTAGGTTTCCTGCTGGCTTGTCTAAGGAGGTGGAAGGGAGGGAGGCTGGCCCTTCTGCTTCGATGACTTTTCTTTCCACCTGCTTTTTGGTTCCTTTGGTAACAGAACTAGGAGAATAGAGGTGTGCTGAGGCAGTAAAAAGTTGGATTTAATGTGTGCTGGATATTAGCATTGGCTTTCTTAGAGACTGATGAGTCTTTGTGTGTGTGTGTGTGTGTGTGTGTGTGTGTGTGTGTGTGTGTGTGTGTGTGTGTGTGTGTGTGTGTGTGACAGTGCTCAGGGAGGGTGGAAACCCCCAAATTCTCATCTAGCAAGATCAGTGGTTCAATGCAAGGGACCAAAGTTGTGGTGCTGTGGGCCCTACAGTGCCAGGTATCACCACAACCCAGTAGTGCTCAGGGATGACTGTTTGGAGCCTGGGATGACCACATACAAACATCCACCCTAACTCATGCACTATCTGTCCAACATCCCCAGTTTGGGGAATCTATCCTCAGGAGGAAAGAGAATATTTTCTCCCTCATGGAATTCCTAAATAGCTTCATGAGGATTTTCCCCAACTGTCAGCATCCACATTGATATTGTTCTTTTCAGTCCTCACATGACTCTCGTCACTCCTTGTTTTTGTCCCAACTCAGCCTTTGCGCCCAGTGGTGGAATTTGTCTCTGCTTGCATCTGGAACCTGCATCCAGTCAAGTTTCTGTCCCAGCATCTTTCCTGCTTAGTCAGCTGTGGTTCTGCCTGTTGTTCAGGCCTGGTCAGACATCCCCAGGCTCCCAGAGCCACTATAAAGTCAAATGTGCATTTGATTTCTGTTAGGCTTTTAAAACTATATGAATTTCATACCCTGATGTGATTGTTTTGTTATGCGTATTGTGTTCATTGCCTATCTTGTGTTTGCATATGCATAGATATAATTTCTAGCATACACTTAAGAAAATACCTATAAAATTGTTATTTCTTTATATTTTGGTTTATTTGTGGGAGGAGGATTTGAACCACATCCAACAGTGCTTCGGGCCTACTTGGGAATGACTCCTGGCATTGCTTTGGGGACTATATGGATGCCAAGTATGGAATCTGAGTTGGTGAGGTACAAGGCAAACACCTAACTTCTTGCAGGCATATCTATATTTATAGTGTGTATGAGTATATTTGCATGTTTCTATGTGTTTCTAAAACCCTTCACTTAGACTAAAGGTGAGAAAGAAATACCTTCTTTGCCTTCACCCACCTCAGATGGGAGAGGGAAAATGTCACAGTTTCTCTGAAGAATTCTCTTCCTAGGAGGCTCAGAGAGTGCTGAGCATTGCCTTGCTACTGGATGTACCTCCTGTGACTCTTGCCATCTATTATTTGTTGTGAATCAGGAAACAAAAGAGACAGTGTTTCTGTCTCGTGTCCCATTGAGCAGTGTTCTATTTTCACATGAGGAGCCGCGTTTGATGGTGGTTACACTTAATAAGAATCCAAGGGTTCCCCTTGGATTCAATTCCCGATTCCTCTTTGAGAAAGCCACAGAAGGTTCTATCACAATTCTCCCTATCATGAGCTGATACATGATACATGCAGACGTGAAGTTGGACACTTGAGTATATTCATGTTCCTTCATTTTCTTTCCATCCTCCATCTTTCTCAGCTATTTTTGGATTTTGCCTTTTCCTTTTTAATCTTTGGTAACAGATAAGAGACCAACCTGGTCACTCATTGGAATTTCAAGCCTGCAGTCTACACAGTAGGTCTGAACAGCCCGATTAAACAGACCAGGCCTGGATCTGATTATATAACTTGCAGTAAGATCCACCAAATGACCAAATTAATCCTTATTTGGAAGAACTAGTTCTCTTTTTTAATTTAGGAAATGTCTTCTTTATGGTGTTGTTGCCCTACATTACTTAAAGAGCTATTTTTAGGAAAGTTTTGATTTCCTCTTTGATTTCATCTCGGACCCACTGGTTGTTCAGTAGCAGGCTGTTTAATTTCCAGTTGTTAAAAGTTTTTCTTCTGTGTCCCTTTGTAGTTCACATCTAATTTCAGAGCCTTGTAGTCAGTGAAGGTAGCCTGCAAAATTTCTATCTTCTTGATTTTATGGAGGTATGTTTTATGTGCCAGCATGTGGTCTATCCTGGAGAATGACCCATGTACATTGAAGAATGTATATCCAGGTTTCTGTGTGTGTGTGTGTGTGTGTGTGTGTGTGTGTGTGTGTGTGTGTATATATATATATATATATATATATATATATATATATATATATATATATATATACCATCTACTAGTCCTCTTTCTTCCATTTCTCTTTTCAGGGCTAATATATTTTTGTTGGGTTTCAGTCTGGTTGACCTATCAAGTGTTGACAGAGCCGTGTTGAGGTCTCCCACAATTATTGTGTTATTATTGATGTCCTCTTTCAAATTGGTCAATAATTGTATTAGATCATTTGCTGGTCTCTCATTGGGTACGTATATGTTTAGCAGTCAAAGAGCTATTTCTAAATATGTAATTTTGCTTTTGAATAAAACGAGTATAAGAACCTCTTTAGACAGATGGTGTCCTTTTTAAAATAAGTCCATCCAGTGTGAAGCGGATGGGTTGAATTCCCAGTGATGCTTCTATGGGCATCACCAGAATCACCCCCAGAAACACCCAGACTTCAGCAGCCAAGGACCACAGAACCCAGAGATTCACACTGGTGTTTCCTCACGTCCTTGACATGACACTGGATTTCAGCCTGGGGACAGGAATGAAGGGAAACACAGACTTAGAAACACATGTCAATATTCCCTGATTATCTTCTTCTATGAGGTCACACCCTTCATTTTGACACTTAATGAATAAAATGCCCATATTGCAAGAAATGGGATAATGAATTGTAAAAAGACATAATCAGCAATGACTAAATAATTAAGGGAATTGAAATGCAGAGTCATTTGGGAATACATTAATAATAACATGATTTGTTCCATATGCTAAAGAATTCTGTTTTCAGAAAATCAGGCACATCACACAGGGCTCTGCTGCAAAGGGGAGAAAAAAAATTAATGTTGACTAATAGGAACTGTAATTAGATGTTCTGCTTTGAAATAGCTGAATAAAAGATGAAATCATATAGAAAGTATATTTAGATACAAGTCAGAAAGTAAACTGATTATTATTCATAGCGCTGTTAATAGGAACTGTAATTTATGCATCTAGTGGGGATCGTGTTAGCCAATTAAGGAAGGGAGTCACACTCGGCTTCTCAGCATCCGTTTCCATTTCTGTATTTTCTTGTGAGCCCGTAACTATCTTTTCCCTTCTGTCTCACTGGCTGAGCTATCAAGTCCCGCCTCTTTCTGGGGTGCTCAAGGCTTTTATTTCCTCCCAGAGACTGCAGTGGCAGGCAAGGGTCCCTTTGGAGACTTGTGATACATTAGCAGATGGAGGGAACTTGCATCTTACCCTACTGTTGCTCCTTATTGATTCTTCAGAGTTTCGGAAGAAAAGCCCGGTGGGGGTTCTGAGGGAGCTAGAGTACAGTTTGGGAAATAGTCAGTAAAGACTGGCTGCTTTGCCCACCTACAAGGGCCCGCATTTCACTGGCCAGCAGCACATCTTTAGGGGTGAGAGCAAGAATCTTTCCTGTTATTGTTTCTGTTTTTAAAGGAGACCTCAGGAAAACCTAGCAATGTGTGCTCAAGTTTGTGAACTGAGTTTCTGACCTGAGTCTTCATTCAAGTAGGGTGGCATGGGAAAGGTCGAAGCATCTTGCCGTGGACAACAGGCCTGTGGGGTTTCTGTGAGACTCTTCGGGCTTCCTGGTTACATATTTGTATATGCCTGCTGCAAATTGGCATCTGGGGAACCTACCCCCTCCTGTCCTGCCCTTGCCTGTGTGTGTCTCTGTTCTCCACATGGGAGGAACCCTGGACTCTGCAGTTCTATAGATGTGGACTTTGTCTTCTTCAATAAGCACCTTGAGAGTCCTTCAGAAGTTAGAATAAGACATGTTATTCCTTCTCTCTGGGAAGTATGTTGCTCTGATGCCCCCAGGCCAGGCTTTGTCATGTGGGCAATAGAACACGCTGGACTGGCACTCTGCATTCTGTGATTGTTGTTCATTAGAAACATCCATCTCTGTCTCAGCTTACCCAGCTGTAAATCACAGATCATAATCTTTTACTCACCTGTCTGGCAAAGTAGTTATGAGGATATAATATGAAATATTTATGTCAGAGTGCCTTGGAAACGATAAGTCATGTAATAAATGTCAGGTTGTTTCTGTAGTTATTACTTTATGTATATATTATGTCCCAGAATGTAAAATGTTCAAGGCAACAGAAAGTCTTCACACAGATCCCTCAGCTACATCCAGAATTCAAAACCCATCATTGTTCTCAATAGATGTGGAATTCCTCAGACACACGCACACACTTGGGAAGAAAATGATATCCCTTTTGTGAGGGTACCTCCTAACTTCCAGAATGTCTCATTTATTATATCTATGTATATTTTATGCATACATATTTTAGAAAAGAGAAAGGGAGACCAAGTATTGGAATGGGGAAGAGTGTCAGGAGCTAAGTAACATGGGCTACCTATAAAAAGTGAGAAGATGAAAAGATGTTTCCAGAAAACCATCCTGCTGATGCAGTGATTTTAGTCCATACTGGACTTCTACAGAACTAACTCGAAGACCATCATCAGCCTGTGGGGTTTTTTGAGTTACTTTCAAGGGATTTGCTACAGAGCAACATATACACATTTTCACCAAAGTAGATAAGATTTTTCCAGATGCTCATTTTCAAAGACACCAGAGCCAAGACTGATTGTGGCCACAGTGATGTGGAGGATTGAAAATGAACTTAATGCCTTGTGCCTAGTGTCATCAAGGATCTGGACGAATCTCTTTGCTCCGATTAGCGTCAAGTTTATTGCTTTGTGCCCTGTCAGTTTGCTATAATTACTTGTTGACAGTCATTGTTTCATGGGTGAGGAAACAGGTATACTGAGGCTAGAGCAGCCAAGTACGAGAAGACACTTGTCCTTGGTCACCTAGCAACTGAAGAGATGCTCAGCTGTCTTGTAGCAGCCCTCATCAATAAGACCCTGCCCTTCCCACAAAGCACACAGAATACTTCAGCTTAGTTTCCCATGGTGGTAGATTTGTCTTCCTGCTCATCTCAGGCTGTTTTATAGGCTGCAGTATTGATTCAGACCCCAGAGAATCCTGAATAAATATCACCAGTCTATTACCCCCATTAAAGAAACCCAGAAATTGAAGAGTATTTAAGGTTGACTTTGTACATAATTATGGGGCACTTACTTTATTCCACCCTAGCATTGGGGTAGTGTTATTACTAAGAAAGACTTATTCCCCCAAACATTTTATATGAGACAGGATTCTTTGTCACAAAGGATGCCCACAACTCCTTTCTAGAGACTTCCAGAAGTAAATTACCTGTTCTGGAGACTGAGCTATCGTTCAGTGAGTAGGGCATTTGCCTTGTGCCCCAAACCAACCTGGCTTTGGTCCCCTGAGCACCACCATGAGTAATTCCTGAGTTTAGAGCCAGAAGTGAGCCCTCAGCATCACCAGGTATGGTTCCAAAACAAAACAAAAATATAAACATACATACATATATATATACATACATACATACATAAATATATATATATATATATGAAGTCCATAGCTCAACGAGGAACAATTTCACATATTAGCAAAGAAGATCCCTAAGTTAAGTTGTAGATGTATGCAGCTTAGCAGACTGGTTTACAAATAAAATCCAGAAAGCAGTAGGGTCATTCTAGAATGAGCTGCAAAGTTGCTCATTTAACTTCGTTTTTTGCCTTTGAGCAAATCAATCCCTTCCTTACCTCATTATGTACTAAATGACAACAATGCCAAAATATCCCACGAGATCATTTTTTGGTCTGGTTCTCTTGCCTTATCTGTGTGAATTCCTCGGCTGACTATTGAATTTTGAATTCTCCTATCCATGGAATAAACCTGTGAACTTAAATCAGAAACAGAAACTCCTCCCCTTTCAGCAGGGCTGGTTCAAGGAATAAGTCATTAAGGAAATCCAGTGTTTTGATGATCTGACAAAAGCCCATAATTGTTTAACATAGTGTATTATGGAAAATGAAAGCATTAATAGTCCCTGTAGAGATTGAGTTGGGGAAGACACATTCTGGGAAGGCCAAGACAGGCGGTTGTTTTTGGTTTTGAAAATAAGTTACTGACATTGCAAATCATTTGAATATCATGGTGCTAGGTAGCAAAGAGGAATATGATTATGACAAATGGGTCTGTTTTCTTGTTTGTTTTTTTTTTAAACTCACTTCTTAACTATGTTAAATTAGTCCTTTTATTGATCTCAGGCTCTTTCCTGAACATACTGGCAGAGACCTATTTATAATATAAGGCAGGAAGGTAGTCGGGAAAGAGACAACTTGGTGTTTGTAACTGAGATGGGGATACATACAGTAGTGCAGATCGTTAATTCTCGTGTTCATCACTCCATGTTTCTACAAAGGGACAGTCAAGTTCTTGGGTACTTGGCATTCCCGGTACTAGAGGAAATATGGGCAGTCTGTGCTGGTGAATCCAAGGAAAACCAGATGTATTTTCTAGAATATGCTTCCTGGGACTGATGATCCTAAGACTTCAAAACATGTCTCTGTTTTCTCTTTTCCTAAAATTCTAGTGATTCTTTTGTTTCTCAATCTGTGTTCCTGTTTCCTGGTGATGTGCTACATCTGCAACCATAGTCACTTTCAAACACTCAGGAGTGGTAATTAAAGGAAGTGGGAAGTGTAAGGAAATGTGCTTATTTAATTGCCGTGAAAGGGAACCATGCCTCTCTTCCACCAACTCTTCCCGTAGTCCCAAGACTCCCCACTAATGCACAGAAGCTTTATAACCCCAGTTCTCCTGATATGAGGGAGGGATTACATTCTCCATTTGAGGGAGGAAGATGGGGGTGGCTGAGCCCATGGCATTCTCTGACTGAGGTGGGTAGTGTTAAGTACTCACATACTGAGAGGCGATGAAGTGTGGGACGGTTCAAGGCTGCAAGGAACTGTATCCTGGAAAAGTGAATCAGCAGGACTGGAGACACAGGCTAAGGAACAGCAGTTGGGGTGACCCTGCATCCCACAGACTGGCTGGTTTGACTCATTCTGGAGGCTGTATGGAAGATCAGCTCTTCGGGGAAGCAGCCTTGTGCCTGTCCCCTTGATAAGGAGAGTCCTTTGGCAAAGGAATCTGACCTTATTCACAGGGACAAAGTGGGTGGGGGACATGTGGCCAGACTCTACCCAGGACCCCCCCCCATCTTACCAGATGTCACAGCAGCACATGGCCTTGAATTTTAATTCAGGTTTTATGCCATAGCAACAGCTAATTAAGTTGACCTTCTGACCTCACAGCCAAAACCGGGACTAAAGAATAGCATTAACAACTTGGGGCTTCTGTGGGGACCTCTCTACAAGTTATTAAAAAACTGAAGTGTCCAGGTGGGAATAAAATAGTTGGCCAGCATTCCTTCACCAAGCTATTTTCTTGTACATTTTCTATTTTATCCCCTTCTACCCAGGAATCTTTCTCCTTTTTGAGGAGATGAGAGCTAATCTGATAAAGCCAATTTGCATTCTTCAACTGAAAATCATTTCAGTTCATGAGCATGTCAACCTTGGCCTTTTACCAAACAGCCCTAGTGGTACTAGTCATAGTACACTGACAAAGCAAGGAATGCTGGGAGTTCAGCTGAGATTCCTACCTGTTTCACCTTTCCTTTACGGCTCAGCTGAACCTTGAAGTTTTATATATGATTTTAAAACCATGATCAACTCCATGACCCATGAGAAACTGAGATGTTTACATAATGTGACTATGTGTGTATTTCATTTTGTCAGACATCTCCTTCAGAAACAGTTTACTTCTATTGGAAAGATCGGCGCTCACATATGTAAGATGGTGCATTTTAAGTGTCCCCACATAAGGATTAAACATTCATCCTAGCACATGAACCCTGCTAGGGGGTGTGCTGAGCCCCAGCCTCTGACTCGTTCCCCAAGAAAGACACTGGGACTAAGGTTTGTGGCATTTGAGCTGAAGGAAGGAAGGCACAAGTGTGTGGGCACATGGAGAAGGAAGGAAACTCTCCATGCTGGGTTTAGGGGGTTGTCATATTGCCCGACTTCCCCACACTGTCTGTGATCTGTGCACCCCTCTGGGCACGGACTCTGGGCTGGCTATCTGTCTGCTCTGTCCCTGGAACATAGGCACAATCAGACTGCTCCCTCTCCCTCACTGTCACCCCTGTGCTCAAACACTGCTCCACAGAAAAGCAAACCAAAGCTCAACACATGTTGAGGGGAGGAATTAACAAATGGTTGGATATTAGGGTGATCAATGGTACCTTCGTGTGCTCAAACAGGCCTCTGTGGAAACCATCAGAGCTGGCAACAGCAGGTCTCCTTCATGTGAATGTGCTACACAACATGAAGGCTTTACTCTAACTGCTCTGCTGGTTTGTCCTGCCCATACTGTGAGGCATGTTCTTTTATTGTGTGTATGTGTGTTTTCCCTTATATATCAGGAATTAAGTTGTTATTTTAGAATAGTCCTCATGAATCTTGGAAAGTTAAATTGTTGGGTTCTGAAAGATAATTGTTGGTTACATGTGTTGTTAGGAGACACACATTCTGTTCCCATGAAAAGGGCAGGCAGTGTGTGTACATGTGTGTATGTGTGTGAGAGAGAAAGAGAGAGAGGCTTCTTAGGGCATTCAAAGAATCTCTGGGTACATTTCCTTCACTAGGAATTGTCCTCCTGAAACTCAGTTTCTATAGAAGCAGCACACACATTATTATGAAGTAAATGGGTAAGTGCTTTATTACAAAGTATATAAATAAGATTTCAGGACCAAAGAGAACCAGGATTTGTATTTTTGTTCTACATAGAAAACAAGTGTCATGTTGATTTGGATCAGAAAGCTCAGTAATTGATTACTAACCAGAGGATTATTTCCTTAGGCAGCAAATTATAATGTATCATTTTAAGTTCCCAAAAGCTGTTACTGCCCATATTCTTTCATATTGATTTGTGTTAAAGCAATATAAAGCCAGAGAGAACACTTCTTTTTATAACCTTTTTCTCCACCCAAGTTGAAATACTTTCATTATGCCACCAGTAGAAAGTTTCATTAAAAATGTATTCACAAGAAGCTGGAGAGATAGCACAGTGGTAGGGCATTTGCCTTGCATGCAGGTAACCCAGGATGGATGGTGGTTCAAATCCCGGCTTCCCATATGGTCCCCTGTGCCTGCCAGGAGTGATTTCTGAATGCAGAGCCAGGAGTAACCCCTAAGTACCACCAGTGTGGCCCCAAAACAAACAAATAATACATGAATAAACACATTTATTTAAAAATGTATTCACAGCCTGTGGTAAGAATTGGGAGGCCTTTTCTTTTCTTTTTTTTAATTTTTAATATATATATATGATATATATATTTATATAAATCCTTCACCAGTGCAACATTTCCATGACCAATATCCCAAGTGTCCTTCTTCCCCACCCCACACTGGCCTGTACTCTAGACACTGAGTTCATTACACTGACTGTATAGAAAGAGGAGGTACAGTAAATACACCCCATATACACCTCAACACAGGTCCTGAGCCTGGTCTGTATTGTAAATTGGGGGACAAAATAAAGCAAAACAAAACAAAATGAAGAACTAAATGTTGATTCATTACTCCCTCTAATCTTTATACTCCATTTAAATATTGCAAGTTTTTCATAATATATTCAGAATTACATTGTATTTCATTGCCATATCAAGCCTAGTCTTCTAGAATTCTTTGATTTTCATGACCTTGGATTTTAAAGATTATAATTCTATGACCCAAATTTAAAATAAGTAGCTTAACCTAAAGTCAATATTGTAATTTATTTTGTAGAGTGTCACTTACTTTGAATTTGTCTGGTTTTTAAGTGGATTTATTCAGTTATCAAAACTTTGGTATTTATAATATTGATAGAGTATTCATTTTATTTGATTATATAAAAGACATATGGTTCCATATAGTCACTAGTGATGTTAAACTTGAAGACTTGATTAAAGACATATCTTCTAGAAAAAAATAAAAATAAAAAATAAAAAATGTAGTCACTAAATTTAAATTAAGTGAGTAAAGGTGGATTTTTCTTAATGTGATATATATATATTTATTTTCATTTAAAATAACATTAACCTCTGTGACCAAACATAGACATTTTTTTTAAGGAAGGGCACACCTGACAGTGTTCAGGTCTTTCTCATGGCTCTGCACTTGGAAAATACTCCTGGTGCTTAGGGAACCATATAGGACAGCAGGGGTCAAACCCAGGTCATCAACGCACAAGGCATGAGCCCTACTTGCTATCTTATCTTTTCACCCCCAACCAAACATGGACTTTTGAGCAAAACGGGATATTCCATTTCTTGTCTTTGCATATGCAAAGAAAGCTGAGTCATAAACTTCATACTAGTAATAATATTATTTTGTTACATTAAGGCTACTTTAACAGATATAAGTTGATATATAGACATATGGGAAGAATGTGAAGAAAGTGGTACACTAACAATTGACAGATCTTCTGTTCTTTTAATGAGCACCCCACCCCTGTGAGAGTTTTCTGTTTATACTGCATTTAATGTGGAGATCAAGAGAGTAAAAACCCACAGAGAGATAGTGTAGGAGGGGCCAGAAAGATAGTATGGAGGTAAAGCGTTTGCCTTGCATGCAGAAGGATAATGGTTCGAATCCAGTCACCCCATGTGTGATCCCCCGAGCCTGTCAGGAGCGATTTCTGAGTGTAGAGCCATGAGTGACCTCTGAGCACTGCCAGGTGTGACCCAAAAACCAAATTAAGAAAAAGAGCAATGAATGTGGTTTGTGAATACCAAGGAAAAAAGTTGACCTCATACAAGTTAGACACTACCTGTTGTGCTATTGATTTGGACATTGGTGGTGGGAAAGTTGCACTGGTGAAGGGGAATGTTTATATGACTGAAACTAACACAATCATATTTGTAATCAAGATGTTTAAATAAACATATAAAATGGAAAAAAAAGAAAAAGAGCAATAGTGTAGGCATTAAGGTGACTTTATTGCATACAACTGAGTCCAGTTCAATACCTGGTACGACATAGTCCCTTGAGCATCAGTTGGTACAGCCCTGGAGGTCCCGGAGGACCATAGAGGTAGTCTCGGTTGGTCCATGGTGGCATCCTTCTCCAACCGACCCACACAGCCTGGCCCTGCTGGTTAAACATCACTTGGAGGACCTTCCTGGTCTCCTGCCTATTGCTTGGAAGGACCCTCATAATAAAATAAAAACCCATTAACAATTTTGTTCATATTCAGCACATTCTATGAAGTAACTGGCTACCGGATTTCCATTAAAATGATTTTCCACAGGCTTAGTAGCAAACTTTGGTAGTTATCTACTCATACATACATTATTCATTGAAAAAATTATTTCCATAACTTTTTTAACTTGGTAATTACATGTTTTAATTATGTAATTACACATTCTAATTATGCAGTTAAATCTGATTACGGCAATTATGTAATTATATGATAATTGATACATAATACACATGTAAAAACCTGTATAAGCATGTGTTTGACAAAGGAAATAGTTCTAAGGGAGATAGTTATGGGATGAGAGGTAAAACTATTGTCTTACAGAAAATAAAGGAACTCAGTTAATTAATGACTTGCAATAATATAAAGAGCCCACATACAATTATCTATAAGTATATAATTGTATGCTGTGCTGAGTTCATGGCTTCTACTTTTCCTATTAGGAATAAATGCCTAAACTGAACTGGAACTGGAATTCAGCAGCAACATGAGAACGAAGGAGAGATCCTAGTAGAATCAGATGCTAAAATACAGACAATGTTGGGAAAGAATTTACAGCAGAGCTGGCCCTGCCACCTACTTTTCCTCAGAGGAGAGAACATCTGTGCTTCCTGCTTTGGAAGGAGCTTGGTGCCCCTTGAAAAGGAGCCTTCTCCTGAGCCAGAGGTGGACTGGCCTAGGGGCATGCTCCCACCTTTTCCAATGAACAGCCATTGGTTTTACACTCAAAAGTAAATATCTGAGTCACTGAGTTCTGTGACAGTGAAGAGCAGGTCAGTGAAAATAGTGACAATGTCTTCTAGCATGTTTAGATAAAAGATTGGAGAAGAAAGCTCACCTATAATATTACAAGAAGTCATCAAGTTAAGATACTTCGAAACTTCTGAAAAGTTGGGCCCAGAGAGATAGCACAGCGGCGTTTGCCTTGCAAGCAGCCGATCCAGGACTAAAGGTGGTTGGTTCGAATCCCAGTGTCCCATATGGTCCCCCGTGCCTGCCAGGAGCTATTTCTGAGCAGACAGCCAGGAGTAACCCCTGAGCATCGCCAGGTGTGGCCCAAAAACCAAAAAAAAAAAAAGAAACTTCTGAAAAGTTTCTCAGATTTAGTTGTTCCATTTGATGACACAGGCAGTGCTGCTAGAAATTTACAGAAAGGGTTACATGTATGAAGTCTAAAGTTCATAGAATTGGAAAGAAACAAGTAGCATTGTTGCCTATCTTCATTGAACTATGATTTATATGCAATTAAACACATAAACTATCAGAATGGCAAGTTGATGCATTTTTTGATAGATAACCTTTGAAATCATTGCT
The DNA here is from genome assembly GCF_024139225.1 of Suncus etruscus. Taxonomy (NCBI): domain Eukaryota; kingdom Metazoa; phylum Chordata; class Mammalia; order Eulipotyphla; family Soricidae; genus Suncus; species Suncus etruscus. The sequence continues at coordinate 19,585,857 of NC_064859.1, read as the reverse complement.
ACAATCAGAACTGTGAAAACTTCCCAGATTTTTTCTCTCTTACTGCTTTGTAATTCATCCCTCATACCCAAATACTTGCTTCTCCTGTCCCAAGTCACTAGTGACCAACTTCCTGTCACTATAGATGAGCTAGTACTATGTAATTGAGTCATATGTTATATACTGGTTCACTCTCAAGAGTTATTTGGAGAGTCTTCCTAGTTTCTGCTGGTATTGATGGTTCATTCAATTAAGTTCTTGCTGAGCAGTTTCATTTTGTAGGTATCCTAGAGTTGTCTTCTCCATCATTGTTATCATTGCTGGGTATTCCACAGCTGGCTTATCATTATTGGGTATTCCATACTGGCTTCTCTATCATTTACTCTTATCATTGTTGGATATCCCTGTTTTCTTCTCCATTCACTATTGTCCTTTTATGGTGCTGGGTCATTCTTGTATTGGAGTTGGAAGGTGACATGCCTGTACCCATAATAAATGCAGTATTGCCTGGATGGGGCATTACAAGGGCTCAGTCTCGGGATGTTGTGCACCTGAAGCACTTGACCACTGAGCTACAGCCCTGGGCACTAGAAATAATTTTTGAAGGGTACTCAGGTTGTTTCTCTGTGTTTGTGTGTGGTAGGAGTTATTTATAAACAAATATTTTATAAACAGTTTGCATTTGTTTGTAATACCCAAATAAAATCCTTTGTGTAGAATTATGTTTTCTTTTCTCTCAAGAATGTAGTCCATAGTTTTTAAAAGCTACCAAATTATTCTCTGAAGTATTCATTTTATTTTATAATCCTGTCTTCAAATTATGAACATCTTAGTCCCTCCATAGCCTCACCAGCACTTGGTGTTTTAAATTCTGAACATTTCAATGAAGGTGAGATGGTATCTCATTCTGCTTTAATTTGCATCACCTTATCTGAGCAAATTCTGCATCTTTTCCTGTACTTATTTTATTTGCACACACCTTCTACAGAAAGGAATCCTAAACTTTTCATAATTCTCTATTGATGTTTTGATGATTTTCACATGTAAATCTATAATATACTTGGCAGATTTTCTCTGTCAGTATAGACTTATTAAAGTCTCTTACCTGTGTCTTTCAATGGTAATATTTTTAGATAACACACAAATGAAAATTACTAATTTTTCTTTATGGATTCTATTTTTGTCATTAATATGAAATCTTTCCCTAGGGGCCAGAGAGTTAGTACAGAATTCAAAACACTTGCCTTGAAAGCATCCAACTCCATCAACCCATGGTACCCCATATAGCCTCCTGAACACCACCACTAGTGATCCCTGAGCATAGAGCTAGGAGTGAACCCTAAGCACAGAGCCAGGAGTAAGCGCTGAGCACAGAGCCAGGAGTAAGCTCTATGCATGCTGGATATGATCCAACCTACCCCCATAAAAAGGCTTAAGAAATAAATACTTGTCTACTACTAGCTGTTTTTCTGTTTTCGTGGAGAAATTTTTAAGTTCCAAGTTTTACATTTGGGTTCGGAACCATTTGAAATATGGTTGGAAGTTCCATTTAATGGGGGAAGGAGTTGAGCTGTACTTGAAGGATTGAGAGCTAATTCCTGGCTCTGTGCTTTGGGATTCCCCCAGCCATGATCAGGGGGCCAGGCACAGTATGGGGTATCAAACTGGGCACTACCTATTCCGCCCAGCTAGTTCAGTACTACTCTGTTCACTGAATTGCCTTTGCACTTGAAAATAAGTTGTCAATATAGTTTAGTTCTAGATTTTTTTCTTTGTTCCCATCAATCTTAACATCGATATTATAAAGTCTTGGTTACATTAGTTCTATAATTAGATTTTTAATCAGCGGTATTAAGGATGTCCCGGATGGGATTTGTTTCCTGTAGCTGTTATGAAGAACTGTGTTGATTCTATGTCTGGGATCCAGGGTTCAAGGCTGGACGGATAGTGTCTAATCACCTGAGGTCTAAGTTGGGTCCGCGTGACATATTTTCAAGGTGGGAGATATCCCTATATTGTAAACAAGTATGAGTTCTTATCTCTAGTAGATAAGAGCTCTTTTTTATATGTAAGAGTTCCCCTTTTTTTAGTGTGCCTTTGCAGGGAGAAATGGTGCTACTTTATATTGTCGGTGCATTTGGGGGTGGACAGAGAAGAAAACAGAAACGGGTCACACATCCAAACAAGAGAAAAATAGGAATAAAAGTATATGTGTTCACATATGTATATGAAGAACAAACATTTAAAAATAATGAATTAACAAAATAATTAAAGAAACCATGTGATGCACGAGACTACCTTACTTTTGGGGAAAAGCAGGTAAAGAGGTGGTGCTATACCAGTCTTATACTTATTTCCCCATTGTCTTTTGGGATTTTCTTGTGGTGTGTGGGTTCCCAGGCACCTTTCCATCACTCCCCCTGACTTCTTGAGATTGGCAAAGGAATTGCGGCAGGGAGGTCTTGTAAGAGTTCTTGCATTGGGGATACTTTTAGAGCTAAGTCCGGTTTCAAGTAACAGTCCACAGTAGGGGGATTTGGTAGGGAGGGCCGTGCAGCATGAGTCCGCAGGGGAGTTGGTTGCCTTTTCTTGTGGGGGGCAAGGTGTGGGTTTGACTGGATGTCCCTTCGCTTGGATGCTGGGTACTGGTTTGTTGGGGTAGGAGGTCAGTCTTGATGCCTAATGGATTAAGAACTAAGGATGAAGAGTTTTAATATGGTGGGAGGTCTGGATGTGATTGAGGGATGAAGGGATACTTGGATTTCCAAAGTGGGGAAAGGGGAAAGTATATGGAAGGGGTAGAAAAGAAGAAAAGAGAAAATACATTAGAAAGAAAGGGAAAAGAGAAAAGGAAAAAAGAAAAGAGAAGAAAAGAAAAAGAAAAAAGTAGTGAGAAGAGAGGAGAAAATAGCAAGGGAATGCTAGTTTGCTTGAATGTGTTCGATGAGTAGGGCCTGTAGTATAAGTCTGTAGTATAAGTCACAGTTGCTGCTTCGGTGGTCTGACTGGTCACATGCTTCAAATCCTAAAAGAAGGTATAACCTAGAGATAAAGTGTATGTTAAAGAGTTTTCTCGGGACATTCTCGTAGTGCAAGCTGGGTATGGTATCTCATGTGACTGAGTTCTGAGATGCCATCTTAGTTTGTCCACCCTTTGTATCCAAGAATGCCTGTGGACAGAAAAGCTGAGAGGTTATTTTAAAATATAGTAAGATTAAGGCATTAAGACATAGTGTTATGGAATGTTTCCTTTGGAGTTAATGATTTCCCATGGTATATTTTACCTGTGATCCTGTATAAGATCATTAAGGGATTATTATGGGCCTTTGTAGTAGAAGGCTGATTACTTACCTGTTCTCTCTATGCTGCTGTTTCTACTGTTGCTGGTTTCTTTGTGGTATAATGTATAGTCAAGAGTTTGTGTTGTTCCTTTTTCATGTGTTTTGGGTACTGCTCCCGAGTATACATTGAGTATTACCGTGTTTGGAGTTTCTACTCTGTTATTTGATGGTTGAGTATTAGTTGTATATAAGGTGTATGTTCTAGGTGCTTCAGAACAGTGCTATCATTCTGTGTTTATCTTTTGTTTTCTGACTTACTTTGTTTAACATAATATGTTCTAGTTCCATCCATGTTGCTTCAAAGTCTGTGATTGTATCATTTCTGACTGTCATGTAGTATTCCATTGTGTATAAATACCACATCTTAATGATCTATTCATCTGTTCTTGGACATCTAGGTTGGTTCCAAGTCTTGGCTATTACTGAGTACTGCGATAAATAGTGGGGTGCACACATAATTTGGAATGAATGTCCTTCCAACTTGGGGATATATACCTAGAAGAGCGATTGCTGGGTCAAATGGCAGCTCAATTCTGAGTTCTTTGAGCAATCTCCAGACTGTTCTCCATAGGTGTTGGACTAGAAGGCATTCCCACCAGCAGTGGATGAGAGTGCCTTTCATACCACATCCCCACCAACAGAGGTTATTCCCATTATTTTTGATGTGAGCCATCCTCACTGGTGTAAGGTGGTATCTCATTGTTGTCTTGATTTGGATCTCCCTGATGATGAGTGAAGGTGAGCATGTTTTCATGTGTTTGTTGGCCATCCTTCTGTCTTCCTCTGAGAAGTATCTATTCATTTCATCTCCCCACTTTTTATGGCTTTGTTTGGTTTTGGGGGGCTCAGTTTTCTGAGTGCTTTGTATGTTCTAGATATCAGCCCTTAATCTGATATGTCGAGTGAAAAGATTTTTTCCCATTCTGTTAACTGTCTTCTTGTGTTAAGTAGGGTTTCTTTTGCCATGCAGAAGCTTTTTAGTTTGATGTAGTCCCATTTGTTTATGTTTGACACTAAAGTTCTTGCCATTGGTGCTCCATCTTCGAAGACCTTTTTGATATATAGGTCTTCGAGTGTTCTGCCTATTTTATTCTCGATAAACTTTATAGATTCGGGTCTGATTTCAAGGTCTTTGATCCATTTTGAGTTGATTTTTGTATAAGGAGTGAGGTATGGGTCAACTTTCACTTTCATACATGTGGTTTTCCAGTTGTACCAACACCATTTGTTGAATAGACTTTCTTTGTTCCATTTCAAGTTCTTGCCTCTTTTATCAAATATTAGTTGGCTGTATATCTGGGGGTTTATGTCTGAGAATTCTGTTCTGACCCACTGATCTGAGGTCCTGTCTCTGTTCCAGTACCATGCTGTTTTGATCACTATGGCTTTATAGTATAGTTTCAAGTTAGGTAAGGAGATGCCACCCAGCTTCTTGTTTTTCAGTATGTATTTGGCTATCCTGGGTCTTTTGTGGTTCCAGATGAATTTTGTGATTGATTGTTCTAAGTCTTTCAAGAATGATGTTTGAATTTGAATAGGGATTGCATTAAATCTATATAGTAGTTTGGGTAGGATAGTCATTTTGACTATGTTAATTCTACCTATTCATGAGCATGGGATGTTCTTCCATTTCTTTAGATCCTCTTCAATTTCTTTCTGAAGTGTTTTGAAGTTTCCCTAGTATAGGTCTTTCACTTCCCTTGTAAGGCTGATTCCTAGGTACCTGATATTTTTTGATACTATTTTAAATGGAATTGTATTTTTAATCTCTCTCTCCTCGACTTCATTGTTTGTGTATAGAAATGCTACTGTCTTTTGTTATTGACTTTGTATCCAGCCACTTTGCTGTATTGGCTGATTGTTTCTAGGAGTTTTACTGTGGACTCTTTAGGGTTTTCGATGTATTTCATCATATCGTCTGCAAATAGAGATAGTTTGAGTTCCTCTTTCCCAATTTGGATTCCTTTGATTCCCTTCTCTTGTCTAAAAGTGGAGGGAGTGGACAGCCTTGCCTAGTTCCTGACCTTAGTGGGAATGCTTCTAGCTTCTCTCCATTAAGTATAATGTTGGCTGTAGGCTTTTCATAGATAGCTGTAACTATCTTGAGGAAGGTTCCTTCTAGTCCTATTTTGCTGAGTGTCTTTAACATGAAAGGGTGTTGGATTTTGTCAAACGCTTTCTCTGCATCGATTGATATGATCATGTGGTTTTTGTCTTTCTTGTTGTTGATGTGATGTATAATGTTGATTGATTTGCGTAAGTTGAACCAACCTTGACATCCTTAATACCGCTGAGCCACCAACAAGTGCCAGCTCTAATGTGATATCCTGACAACAAAGAAAATGGGAACAACTTGACCTAAGAACAGGTTATCCTACCTCACCAGCTAACGATAAGACAAAATCAGAAGACTTGTCACCCTTTGGTAGGTTCAAAAGCCAAGATCGCAATTTACAGATGAATGACTGCTAGAACCATGACTGGACTGAATATATCTTGAGGCCAGTAAAAAAGCCCTAGACTAGGGTTTGAACTACGACCCGCACAACAACCATGATCCCCAGTTCCAAAGGTCCGGCAGAGACAATCGCAACGGAATGGGGCTTCTGGAAACACAATGAAAGACGCTATCCTAGGTTCCATCCTAGGATCAGTGCAAAGACCAAGACCACCAACCACAGAAGAAGGATTAAAATGACACTGAGGGAACAGAACTTCTAGAACCACAAAGAAAGACTGCATCATAAGTACCACTCCTGGACCTGTGCAGATACTGAGATCTCTAGATACAGAGGTCTTATCTCATCACCCAGGACAGAGCAGAAGTTTTCCAAACACCACAAAAGCACCTCCGATAGAGTAAATGAACCTGAACTGAGTCTATAGTTAATCCCGTGACAATATACCCCAAGGGTGGAGAAACCCCATAGCGCTTAGGCCAAGTGAATTCCTTTTCGAATGACCTCAATATTTACTGTGCCAGTGCAGGAGGGGAAAAAAAGGCAAAAAGCACAAAACATCTTTTATCTTTTATATATTATTTTTTCTTCATTTATTATGATTATTATTTTTATTTTTATTTACCTACCTACTTTTTGTCGATTTCTTTGTTTTGGTGTGGTTATTGAAGTTTTGGTCCCCATTTATATTTATATTGGTTTTTTTTCTTTTTTTCTTTCTTTAGGTGCTCTGCCATGTTTTTTAACTGAAGACCATGGCTTTTTTGTGGTACCTGTCGTTAACACTAGAGTGGTCACTGGATATTTGACACTTCTTTTTGTACTGTTGGGGTGTTTCACCTTCTTTTTCTCCTTCATCTCTCAAACCGACGATGAGAGCCTCTAGAAGGATTCTGCCCATTTTCGGCATATTAGACTTTTACCCCCAGTTTATTACTTTTCTCTTCTTCAAATAAAACCACATAACTTGAACTATGTAGTCCCTCCTCCCAGGTAGAGAGGGAAATAAGGGAGGCACCAAGACCAAGACTACTAAGTAGTAAGCTAGGTACAGAGGGGACCACATATTCTAGCAGCCCCGGGGGTGAGGGAGGAGGATATGGGAGGTAGGACAAACACGGAGGTGTAGGGAGGACAAATCGGTGATGGGAACCCCCCCTGATTTTATGTAAATATGTACCTATAATATTATTGTCAACAATATGTAAACCACTATGATCAAAATAAAAATTATATTATTAAAAAAAGATTTTTAATCAGATAGTTTTAATTATCCAATTTTGTTCTTGATTTCTGTTATCTTGACACTTCTGCATTTCCATGTAGATTTTAAAATCCATTTGTCAATGTCATTTGAGGAGGAGTACATAACTGGTGATGCTGAGAGACTACCTCTAGATCAGAGCTTAGGGATCACCTCTGGCAGTGAACTGAGAAAGATACAATGTTGGAGATCAAGTCTGGGTTCACTGAATGCATAGCAAGTATCCCAGAATCTTAGTCTTTCTCCTAGTCCACCTTGCCAATTTCAGTTTGGAGTGGAACAATAGCACAGCATGGAAGGCATTTGCCTTACATGTGGCCAACCCAGGTTTGATCCCCAGAATCCTATATGGTTCCTCAAGGCCCTCTAGTGTGATTCCTGAGTACAGGACCAGTAGTAACCCTGAGCACTGCCAGATGTGGTCCTAAAACAAAACAAAACAGAAAAATACATGTGCTGGGATAGGGGGAACTTTTGAATCCACTAATCAACTTGGGTGTGACTGACATCTTGACAATACTGATTCTTCCAAACCATAAACAGTACATCTCTTCAAATATTTAAATCTCCTTTGGTTTCTCACTGCAATGTTTTGTGGTTTTCAGTTGTCTAAGATGCATAGATCTGGGGCCAGAGAGATAGTACTATAATTAAAGTACTTGCCTTGCATGCAGTTGACCCTGCTATTCAATGTTGACCTATTTAACTTGGTCCCATAAGATGTACTGGGATGTGACCCAGATAATCCCTGATGCACCAGAGGTCAGGGAGAGCACATCCTTGGGTTCTCTTTTTGAGCTCACATTGCCTGGAGGGGACCCTGAGCCTCCTGAGCATCACTTGGGACCCTTCCCCATTATAAGACATGCTTCTCTCAGATTTATCCAGCAAATCCTCTCTCTCTTTCTCTTTTCTCCTCTTCCTTCCTCTCCTGGCCCCCACTTCCTTCTTTTTGGGTCACACTACTAGGCTCTGCTCAGGGGTCCATCCTGCAGTGCTGAGGGGAACAAGTTGGGATAAGGAATTGAACCTAAATCAACTAGGCAAAACAGTTATTTTAATCCCTTTGCTAACTGTCCATCCCCTGCATTTGATATTTATAATATTACACACAGCATTTATTTATAATTTCAGTGTACTATTTATTGCTGCTAGATCATATGATTGTTGACTAAATATATTCAACTTATTTTTGCTTATTGATCTTATATTTTTAAGCTGAGTGAAGCCAGCTTACCTTTATAGGTTCAGTTGAGTTTTCCACACATTCCATTGGTCACATTGCTATTCAAGGCTGCTGCAATCTGTCTGATTTTATTCATTCATAATCTGTCACTTACTAAGGGAGGGATATTAGAATTTGACTCTAATTATGGGTTTCTCTGTTTCTCCTTGCATTATATCTGTTTTTACTCATACAGTTTTAAGCTGTTATTAGGTGGGTAGACATGCCATTGTTATGTCTAATTTGAGGACTGATTCCTTGAACATTGTCATACAAGTCTTTTACCCTGGTGCACTGAAGTATATATTTATAACAGAATACCTAGCTTTTCTTTGAGTAATATTACCATCTGTTTTATAATTTACTTTTACTGTATTTGGTGTTTTATATTTAATGCATTTTACATAAATAAAATAAGGAATGTTTAATTAGGTTTTAATGCAACTTCTCCAGTTTAATTCTGTGTCATTTCTGTCACTATATATTCAGTTTTTCTCATCTTTTTTCCCACTATCTCTTTTCTAAAATTAATTATATTTTATCTGAATATTCATCTCATAATTGTCATTTTCTCTTTTTATGGTTGTACTTTCCATTTCTACTACTTAAATTTTCTATACACCTATTAAGTCCCAGTGTTTTAGATGCTTAAATAGAATACCCATTTCATTTTTTCTTTTTGGCTAATTCTAAAATATTGCCCAATTTTTGGTTAGTTTTGTCACTGTGGGGCTCATTTTCTTGTTTGAATTTTTACAGGATCTAATAATCATTTGTTGAATGTAAAACCATAGAATTTTTACTTTTTGTTCTTTTATAAATCTTCTTGCACTTTGTTCTTTTGTTCAGTTAATTTATTTGGAAGCATTTTTGTCATTTGGTGGTCTTTTTTTATTAGGGTATTGCAGAGCAGTATTCAGTCTCTACTTAATTATTGCCCTCTACTGAGATATATTTCTTTCAAATGCTGTATCCAATTTCCCATTAATTATGAGATATTTTCAGGATAGCTATTGAGAACGATAATGGTTCCTGGCCTTGTGTTGGTATTTGCTATGTTCATTTCTAGCCTTTTTATATGATTCTTTTCTCAGCATTGATTTGTTTCTCCACATGGTTAAGCTACTGAGACTGGAATACTCTAGTACAGAGGCAAGGATCCTCTATAGCTCTTCAGGATTTTTTTCTGTGTAACAGCCAACCACTCTCTTACCAATTCTAGTCAAATTATTACCACCAGACACTTAAGTTCAGGGGCTCTCTGGATTCTACCTAAATTCATGCTTTCTTCAATACCATATTTTCCAGAACCTGCTACATAATTCTCTTTACACCACCAACTTGGGGATGGGGAGCTGGAGAGATAGCACAATGGGTAAGGCCTATGGTTGCCTTGACATGGTCGACCCAAGTTCAATTCTCAGCATCCCATATGTGTCCTGAAAACTGCCAGTAGTGATTCTTGAATGCAGAGCCAGGAGTATGCCCTGAGCATTGCTGGATATGTCCCCAAAACAAAAAGTTTTCAAAGAAAAGCCATTAACTTGAAAACTAATTTAGCTCAATGAACTTGTCTTTCATCTCTGGGAGTCACTGTCAGTGACTGCATCATATCCAAAGTCTTTAAAGAATTTCTTTTCTGTATTTCTTTTCTGTATTCCAAATAGGAATATTTGTTTTTGTTTTGGGGTCACACATGGAGAATCAAACATGGAGGTGAAAAACACTTGTTATCGTGCTATAACCCAAACAAGAAAGTGAATCACCTTGTGCCAACTCAGCTCAGAATATGCATGTTGAGCAACTCCTCTTCCTTCTCCGAAGCTCCTGAATGAGCAGCCATGGGTCCTGCTCTAAGCACAGACCCCTGATGCCTTTGAAAGGTTCTAGGTTGCTAGAGAACAAAGTTGTGAGACTCATCTAGCCCTGCTGAGAATCGGAAAGTGGTTTCAAAAGTTCCAAGATGACCCAGCATGAAGGCTGATAGCTGGGAAAACCCATCATGCCAGAGCTGGCTGCAGTTCTCAACCCTCCCTTTTGCCTACCAGGAGGATAAGAGTCTAGATTGATCTTGGGACCATTGACTTAATGTTTTCTGTCTTCTGGACCATGCCCAATAGTCTCAGACTGAGTGATTTGTGTACGGGGTGACCCAGGTGATTTGCTCCTGGCTCTCCTGACGGCCTCGATGGTTCTAGATGTGGTGCTAGGATCAAGCCAGGGTGAGCCACAGACGAGTGAAATTCTTCTCCCTGTATTATCTCTTTGGTTCACTCTACTGACTTTATCAAATGTTCTGATTCAGTGAAACATCCATAAGCTCCTAAAAGGACAGGGTTAGAGGTGAACCCCTTGCTTAGTGATCAATTTTCTCTGAGAGATACATACCCCCCACCTCAGACTAAGTCATTCTCCTGGTTTTCACATCTAAGCCTCACTCTATGTTATTATTTCATCTGACTGCCTGTTCTTTCATTCTCTTGGGAAATCCCTGGGAATAAAAGTAGTGTGTTTTAGGGTTAGAGCAATAGTACAGCAAGTAAAGTGCTTGTCTCAAGCACAACATCAATCTGGGTTCAATTCCAGCATCCCATAAGGTCCCCAGATCTGCAAGGAGTGATTCCTGAGTAACCCTAAAAATTATTTTGAGAATTTAGTAGAAATTTAGGAGAGGTCAATAATAAAATGGTAAGCAGTATTTGGAAGAAAAATATTTTTATTTTCCTATACATGAGAATGTGTCTCTGATCTCCTCTGAGAGAGAGAGAGAGAGAGAGGGAGAGAGAGAGAGAGAGAGCAAAGTAGCCCAATTTGTTCATAGACATTTCTATTTAGTGCATTTTATTCAAAGTTTTCCAAGCAGTAGTCTTTCTGCCTAAATGTTAAAAAAAATACCACAATTTTCTTAAAATTTTTGTTTTGTTTGGGTGGTGCTAAGACACTAAGGCATTATAGTTGGCATGTTTACCTGATTCTTTGTCCTTTTTGGGGTAGATATGGGGGTACTTCATTTAAAACAAAGGCATTTCACAAAGCTCAAGACTAGAAAGTTGCCCTCACATGCCTGCCCTTCTCTGTGCTTTCTATGTATTTCTGACAGGAAACATTAACTTCCAGGACAATCAAAAGCAGGTTGGAAATGCTTGAGTAGTCATTTTGTTGCAAGAATGTACCACAGCTAAGAGCGTTTCACACGGATGCTTGTGTGTTTTCTGCTGAGCAGACAAACTTTACATTTCTCTCTGCAGGAGCTGCCACCAAGAATCTAATTTTAGGTACCATCACTTGTGTCCATTCATATGTAATGTTGACTGGATCTATATTCCTACCGTTGTTGAAATTAGCTGAATGATGCTATAATTTGCTTCTGAACATCAGAGAAGATCATTTCATGGCTCTGTTTTCATTTGCAGAGCTTGTACTTCTGCCACTGATTGTTGACTTTTCTTGACAAGACTAAAAAGTATGGGAAGGATAAAGCCCTAGATAGAACTTTCCTTGCAACAATCAGGATCCTTGGGTAATTCCTCGGTTCACTTTCGTGGAATTCAATCTCACTGTCCATATGTAACATGTCCCAAGTAAAGTCTCTGGTGCTGGTGGAGGCAGAAATAAAGGTGTTACCATTCACTGCCTGTGAATCCTAACACTATACCACAGATATTCATGTCCATGATTTCTAGGGACTCCCTCCCTTCCCCCCGCAAAAAAAAAAAAAAAAAAAAAAAAAACTAGAGCCATTCCAGTGGCCTGATTCCCTACCCACCTGGATGCTCCAGGAAGCTTCTCACAGAGAAGGGAACAGAAACAGAGGATGACTTGACCCAGACCACAGAGCTGGTGAACAACACAAGCCAAGCCTCTGTGTCAAATCCAAGAGGGTTTTATTTTCTCCTCTGCCAAATCTCTCTCTCTCCAAAACCCAGATGACTGATCTCTACTAAGAAATGTTTAGACTTAAAAACAGCTGCTCCTGCTGTGAGCTTTCCAGAAGACCTATCCCTGCTAAATTACGTTTCTAAAACAAACAGACAAAACAAACAAACAAAAAAAAAAGACAAGCAAACATGTGGCTTGCCTGTGGCATTGCTGAGGGCTGGACAGGAGCTGTGTGGGGAGACTTGTTTGCCTAAAATCCTCTAACCCAAATCGCCACATCAGGCAGTTTCCTGGGAAGAGGAGGCGCTGCTTCATGACTCAGGACTGCCAAACTGGTCCCTGCTGAGGCTGAACATGGAACTGCAGCTCCCCAGAGAAGGTCACCTCCAACCACCTCAGAGCAGCGCTTTGACTGAACTTCCCTCTGTGTGTGCATCCTGGGATTGTAAGAGTTGAGTTTGGCAGTGCCTTGCTAATTGTGACCTGACAGGGTGATCTGGCCCCAGCCGAGTGAATGGGTGTGAGCCAGCTCAGCCGCGGCCCCCCTTTGGCATCTGTGATTTAGCGCAAAATCTTTGCGAGAAGTCTAACTGCCTGAATTACTGCTCTTTTATATGTTTTTAAATGAGAATGTAAAGGCCAAAGGCATTTTTTCCCATTTAATACTATTAAATCCATCATTAAATCTCTCGCTGAACACTGGCTGATTTTAATGATGCCCTCAAGTCCCAATCCTGGTGCTTGACTGTGTTAATATTGTTGTATATATAGATACAATAAATAATGCTCAGCTAAGATGGCAGGAGAGGCATTGCCGTGTGTATCAATAAAAGGAATCGTGCTAATGAGACCAAGTGTCAGGAACAGATGGTGCCCAGGGAATCCAGCCATTGGAGAGAAAACCCAGAAAGGACCAGGCTCTGTGATACATTGAGTCTAGCTCTGAGACCCTCCTCAAGCCTCTCGCACAGCAGTTTAGTGCAAAAGGATTCATTGGGAGTTATCTTTTATGTTTTTATTATCTTGGTAACAAGGCAGCATAAAGATCACAGTCATTTCCGTCAACTGGTTCTGTTGACTCGCTTCATCCTCCTGTCTGCTGGACTGAGATATTTCCCGCCCAGTGCTTTGGTCCCTGGCTGAGTACCACTCACCCTTGGATCAGATTAGATCCAGAAATAGAAATGTGGGGCCTCTGTTCTGGAATAATAAATGGAATGATTTACATTTAGTATCAAGACATATTGGCATACTTTGGGCTATAGATATATTTTAGGTATATTTTTTGAGGGGCCACACCTGGTGACACTCAGGGGCTATTCCTGGCTATGTGCTCAGAAATCACTCCTGGCTTAGGAGACCATATGGGACGCCGGGGAATCGAACGGGGTCCATCCTAGGTTAGCGCATGCAAGGCAGACATGCTACCACTTGCACCACAACTCTGGCCCCTATTTTAGCTATAGTTTAATTTCTATATATATTGAATATAATAAAATATGATATATAATTGATATCATTTTAGTTTCAGGTGTATAACTTCATGATTAGATTCTTGTATGTACCATCATTAAGAAATAATAACCCTTAGGGACAGGAGTGCTAATACAGTGGGAAGACACTTGTCTTGCACATGGCCGACCCAAGTTCAATCCTCAGCATCCCATATGGTCCCGTGAGCCTGCCAGGAGTAACTTCTGAGCACAGAGCCAGGAGAACCCCTAAGCACTGCTGGGCATGGCCCCCCAAAAATAATAGCCATACATAATGAGTAGAACCTTGGTTTTCTCTTTAAAGCATGTCATTTTGGAGGTAAAACTTGTTTGTTTTGTTTTTAATAATATCTTTATTTAAGCATCATGATTACAAACATGTTTGTAGTTGGACTTTAGTCATAAAAAAAAAGAACATCCCCTTTCACCAGTGCAACCTCCCCACCACAATGGAGGTAGAACTTTTTTTGAAATCTGAACCCCCAGTACTTCTTTCTTGACTTTGTAACTCTGCAGTCCTTTATGACAACCACCACAGCCACAGCTCATCTTTGGGACATGCATGTTGGCTGTGCTAATGGCAGCTTCAGGCCTAGTATTTATTTGTCTGGCTCCTGGCTCTGCACTCAGCCGTCATTCCTGGCAGGCTCGGGGGACCATAGGATGCCAAGAATCGAACTCGGGTTGGCTGCATGCAAGGCAAACACCTTCCTTACTGTACAATTGCTCTGGCTCCAGGTCTAGTATCTTGTCTGAGCCTTCTACTGGCCATGTATGGACAGTAATAAGTGCCCATTTCATGGGTGAGGGGACGGATGGAACATAGCATTTCATAAATGCGCAGGGCAGATTCTAAACCCTTTTACTTCCATTTATTTGATTTGATTTGTGTTACATATCATGTGTGGTACTAGGTGTGTGCCTCAGCATTTCAGAGATGGAGCACCCATGAATGCAGGTGGAATGGATAGAAAGGAAGCCTTTTACTCTAGGTGTAGTAAATTATTAAATATTATTAAAAATAGGGCCAGAGAGATAGCATGGAGGTAGGGTGTTTGCCTTGCATGCAGAAGGAAGGTGGTTCGGATCCTGGCATCCCATATGATCCCCCAAGCCTGCCAGGAGCAATTTCTGAGCGTAGAGCCAGGAGTAACCCCTGAGCGCTTCTGGATGTGACCCCAAACCCAAATATATATATAATTAAAAACAACTCACAGCTTCATATTATCTCTAAAATCCAGAATTTCTTAAATATATGCAAATCCAAGTTTTCAGTTCTAAACTTTTCCACATATTCAATGGAAGAAGAGATGGCAAAAAAACAAAGACATGTAATTGATCATTTTTGAAAAAAAGTTAAGTATTTACTCAAAAAAGTAAAATTAAAGGTCTCCGTTGTATTGCAGTATTGCCTTCTGATAGTGTTCAGTTGTATATAGAAAAGAGGAGTAAGATTAAAGTAAAGTTTTTATTTATTTTTGGGGTGGAGGTTTTGGGCCATACCTGGTAACGCTCAGGGGTTACTCCTGGTTATGTTCTCAGAAATCGCTCCTAGCTTTGGGGGACCATATGGGATGCCAGGGTGAATGGCTGTCCTTCCTAGGTTAGCACGTGCAAAGCAAAAGCTTGCACCACTGCTCCGGCTCCGGGAGTAAAATTTTATGCTTTCTAAGCCTGTCATGTTTGTTGTAACCTTTCAAGTAATTAATTGTTAGTGACTGAGTTATAATTTTTGCTGTTTTTTGTTTTTTATTTTGTTTTACTTTTTGGGCCATACCTGGTGAGGCTCCGGAGTTACTCCTGGCTATGCACTCAGAAATCATTCCTGGCTTAGGGAACCATATGGGATGCCAGGGATCGAACCAAGGCCCATCCTGGATCAGCCACATGCAAGGCAAACACCCTACCACTGTGCTATTGCTCTGGCCCCTGAGTTATAATTTTTGAAGTAGCGCTATCCCTTAAAGGTGGCTGAGACCACCTCTGTGTTACTTTTTAAGATTCAGAAATGACTGTTAATATGAGGTTGTCGTATAATTTCATTACTCTAAATCTCAGCTTTACTCTCTTTTATAATATACACATCCACAAAAATTACAACTAGGAATGTCTTCACCAGAGTCTGCTTAGAAACAGACAAACCAGTTCAGGCTGACCTACAGGAACTTGAGCTCATTGTTCTGCCTTTTCCCACCCACACATACCTCTTGGCTGGCAGAAAAACTACAGGGATAGAAATGAGGAGGTGGAAAAGTCTCAAAAGGTCCCTCATCACCTGGGCACAGAAACACTAATAGCACAGTTAAAGAAACTGTCAGAGCTGTGGAATGGGGGTGAGGGATAATATTGAGAACATATTTGCAAAGAGGAAAGCTGATCAGACATTAAGATTTTTTTTTTGGTTTTTGAGCCACACCCAGCGGCACTCAGGGTTTATTCCTGTCTCTGTGTTCAGAAACCGCTCCTGGCAGGCATGGGGTGATCATATGGGATTCCAGGATTCGAACCACTGTTGGTCCTGGATCGGCTGCTTGCAAGGCAGATGCCCTACCTTCATGCTATCTCTCCAGCCTCATTAAGATTTTTTTAATTAAGCTATTGTGAGGGCCAGTGTGATAGCACAGTGGTAGGACTTTTGCCTTGCATGTGACCAACCCAAGAAGGACCTGAATTCAATCCCCAGTATCCCATTTGGTCCCCATTTGGTCTGCTAAAAGTGATTTCTGAGCACAGAGCCAGGAGTAACCCTTGAGCGCCGCCGGGTGTGGCCCTCAAACCAAAATAAATAAATAAATAAAAATTTTTAAAAATCTATTGTGATTTAAAAAGTTTCTCATAGCTGGGTTTTAGACACACAATGTTTCAAGACCAATCCCACCTCCAAGTCAATCTCCCTCCACCAATGTTCCCAGAGTCTATCCCATGTCACCGCCCCCACCACCACCCCCTGCCCCAGCCTGCCAGCTTAACAGGCACCTTTTTAAGTTTGGTTGTTAAAGTTTAAGGAGAAAGTCATCAGGAATTTTTTAACTCTCTGAGGCTATGCTCACAACAGAAGCAGTTTTTAAAGGTAATCAGAAGAGAATGGACTCGACCTTTAGAGCAATGGAACTATTGATATATTCTTTGTTCAGATCATGAAATTAAAAGTGGCTAAAAGAATCAGGGCTCATCCTTGCATGAAAGGAAATCACTCTTGGGTTCAAGATCATGGAGGGCTTGTTTTCTACATGCCCTTTCACTACAAAATATCTTAGGGTGGCTCAAACTTGATATGAGTTCAGTAACATCATAATGCAGGGTGCTCGAGCCAAGATTTCATCCTCTACATAAGTTCACCTGCAGCCCCAGGATGCTAAGGTCTTGTGTCTTATCTTTGCTCTCTTATAAGTATCATTGGCTTCATTGACACCTTGATTTCCATCAGCTGTAAAGAATGCAAGGGTTTTGGGGGAGGGGGGTGTCCCACACTGAGACAGAATCCAAAGACTGCAGACCTGTGTTCAAACATAAAGTCTTCTTCACAGGTAGGAAGAGTGTTAAGAACAAAGTCCCAGGATCTCAGGGCCTGGTTTTGATGGTCAGAAACACTCCAGCTTCCCTGGCTTAGAGCAGATTCCTGAAGGGTCCTGAGTATAAATCAATCCCATCTCCTCATTCAGGCCCAAGCTACTGTGCAGATAAATCTAAGCCTCTCAGTAGGGAGTCTGTGGAAGGCGCCTGAAATGTTCTCTTTGAGGTTCTTTTAGGAGGTGCCCTAGTGCACATAGGGGGTCAGTTTTTGATCAGCGCTAATGCAGCATCTAGAGGTTCTTGTGGGAGTTTTGTGTGGTTGCTGGGATACAGAGTCTGTGCTTAGTACCTATACAGCAAGTCCTGAGGAGATAGTGAGGGTTCACACTTTCAGGAGGAGATGCCCCCCCCCCACCTCCCCGAATCATTTGTCTCTTCCAGGAGCAGCACAGCATGAACTACATAGAACAAAGAGAAAAGAAGCTCGCTTTGTCTTCACAATAGTCTTTTGCCCATCTTCCCTTTTCTGGAAATTTCTGCAAAGTCTGCCTGAACTCAGAAAAGACAAGCTAGCAATTTACTGCCCATGACTTAAAGAAAGATGTTTTGGGGATGGGGATGTGAGGGTGATCTGGCTGTGACATTTGTCAGCCCATTAATCACCAGGGTTGACTAGGCTGATCTGCCTGGCTAGGCTGGTGTCCCCTTCCTCCCTCACCACTCCATGTGTGTCCCTCCCAAAGTTGTGTGCTTGGGTCAAAGAAGAAGGCCTTCCTGGAATAGAGAAGGAACATTCTTTGGTCGAGGGTGTAAGTGTAACTGTGCACCTCTGCTAAAACCTCCAAACAAGCTCTCAAGAAAGATATTTTTGGAGAAAGAAAACACAGGAATCAGAGAGGGAGTACATGGGGTAAGGCCTTTGATTCGCACAACCCTGAGCACCACAATGGATTCAGAACTAAGCCCTGAGGACCACCCAGTGTGACCTAATAAAAGGAAAAAGCAAAATAAAAAATATAGGAGAAAAGAATACATGCATTATCAGCAAACAAGCTCTAGTCAGTTCCTTAGAACGACATAAATTTGAGTAAATGATGCATGGCTTCTAGGGTGGGTTTGTTCACATTGCTTTGAAGCAGGGCTACTCACAAACACACTTAAAAGGCCACAGTTGCTGCCTCTCCCATCTCAGAGTCTACCCAATACAAGCTCCCTAAGACAGCAGGATTCCAGGGAAGAAATTGTGTGACTAGCTTTTTCACTTCACGAAAATGTCCACCTTAAGTTCAGAGAAGGCTCTTAGTGACTATAGGTGGCAGTTGGGGGTTGTAACAAGTATGTGCTCTCGCGTAGTGAAAGCTTGACTTCCAGTTTGAAGTTGAGTAACTATAATGGCATTTTCCTTGTTGAATTTCTGCTCCTTGCCTGCTTTTCTTCTGTGAGTGATGAATTTTTTTTTATCTGCAAAAGACATACCGAGAGAAGAGAAGGTCAACTTAGGTCCAAGGTTTCAAGCATGCACTGTCTTTACCCCCATTTCACTCTCAGAAACTCTAGAGAATTGTCTAAAACAGCAGGGAAACAGATTTTTTGGACATTGGAAGCAGATTTTTTTTGGCTGATGGAAATGATTTGTCTGGAAAATATTCAAACTTAAGAAAACAGATCTTCTCCATACTCTCTGGCCAAAACAAGCACTTACGTCTTTTTTGCTTCTAGATAGCTAAATTTCATTAATTTAACATGTTTTATATATTGTTCTAGGGCTTTGGAGCACCCATTTTTTTATCTTCAGAAATCTCATCTCTGAATTCACCTCTGTGGTGTATGTGTGTGTGTCTGCAGGCATGCACTCATCATGTGTTTGCCTGAGTATTGTGTGTGTGTCTCTGTGTATATTTATCCACAGGCCTCACTGTCAGTTTGAGTGGTCACACATTGAGAAAGGCCAGAGTCTCTGAAGTTACTCTAGAAGTAAAGCTCCAATGGAATCCAGCCAGCAGCGCTTTTTGAGCTGGATCTGGACAAACAGTGTAGCAGGTCAAGGTTTAGAGCTCTGACCAGCAGTTGCAGATGAATCATTACAGAAAACCCTTGCAGTTCAGTTTAGGTCCCTTCAACAGCACACAGCTAAGAATTACAGCCCCAAAGGATGTTGGAGGGCTTTGCTTTACATTCTGATGCTAGGAGGGTAGTGGGCATGTCCCCCCTCCTCTCTCTCTCTCCCCACTCTCTCTCTCACTCTCATTTTGGCACAATTAATGCTTTTTAAAAAGCTAGCATCATAAACCTGGAATCCCATTTCTCTAGTTTATAATGCTCACTAGTGTTTACAGATGTCTGGGATCAACAGTTTTTGGTGACGACTATGTTAAGCATTTCAAATGTCCTCTGTTAACAATTATTACAACCTGAGGCCCTAAATCCAAAAGAACGAGGCCTTCCTGCCTAAAGGAAAATGGAAATTCAAAACATTGGCCAGAATAATTTAAAGAAGGAAAGAAGGAAGGGACTTTTTTTTTAAGATTTCCAAAGCAATAGTTTTTAGGATATCTGTTTGCTTAATTTGTTTGTTTATTCGGGATATCACAAATAGTCAAGTTCTACATGAGCTAAAATATTACATAGGCTGGCATTAAGAATCACACCATTTCTCTGCAAAGAAAACACATTGTGGACCTGAGAGATAGCACTGTGATAGGGTGTTTGCCTTGCATGCAGCTGACCCAGGAGGGACCTGGTTCGATTCTCGGCATCCTATATGGTCCCTGTGCCTACCAGAAGTGATTTCTGAGTGCAGAGCCAGGAGTAACTCCTGAGCACCCCTGGGTGTGGCCCAAAAACTAATCAATCACTAAAGTTTAAAAAAAAGAAAAGAAAACACATTGTATATCCACTTTACATAAAACAGGATGATAACCCATCTTATTTGTGTTTATATTTTTACTTCAAATCACTCTATTTGTCTATATTTGGAGAAACCTAGTGATAAATGCAAATGACATTTTGATTATATGTTTCTAAACCTCTCTTTCTCATTTGCTCATTGGACACTGTGGAGCTAGCAGGCATTTGCCAGGAAATTGTGTAGGTCTCCAAATAGGAGTCAACAGACTCTTCAAGGACAAGATTTTGTGGTTCATGGCAACTATTGACAGCCAAAGAGAATGAATAGATACAATTAATAATTGCCCAAATAATACTTTATTGACAGAAATAGCTAACAGGCAATGTTGATTTGCAAACTAAAGATGAATGACTTGCTGTGTGATTGTAACTATCCAAATTTTGGGTTTTTGCAAGTTCCATTTAAAAAGCTTAGTTCCTCAGGGGTGGAGGGAGGACAATACTGGTGGTGGGAATGCCCTTCATTCATTGTCACTATGTACCATAAATAATTCTGTGAAAGACTTGTAATACACTTCGATCACAATAAAAAGACTTTGACTTCTCCAAAGAACCCAAGATTTCCTTGGGCTATGAGTTCTCATGACCCAAAATATACACAAAAGATGCTTCTTGTTAGTCATTAAGAGAATGAGGCTCAATGAGGGATCACTTCCCTACCACTATGATGATTGAAATAAGCTAGTGTTAGAAATGAGGTGTGGGAGTTGGAAGTCTCATATGTTGCTAATGGGGAAATAAAATGGTGAAAATAAGTTGAATTCGGAAAGCAATAATGCATTGTTTGATTCCACTTATATATGAATTGTTCAGAATAAGCAAATCCAGAGATTTCCAGCTGTGATTGCCTAGTGGAGAAAGACAGTACAGTTGGAAAGTATAAAGTTCTTTTGTGGATGAAGAAAATTTTCTTGCATTTTACATAAATGATGAGTTAGATAGCATTGTGAATAATTAAAGCCTACTGCATAGTATATTTTAAGTGGCTAAAAAAGGTGACTGTTAATGTGGCTTTATCTCAATTTTTCAAAATTTATTTGAGTTTTGGGGCTAGAGAGATAGCATAGATGGTAAGCATTTGCCTTTCATGTAGCTGACTTGAGTTCAATCCCCAGTACCACATATGGTCCCCAAGCACCACTCAGGGTGATCCCTGAGTGCAGAGCCAGTAGTAAGCACTGAGCATCACCAGGAATGATTCTTGAATGCAGAGCCAGGAGTGAGTCCAGAGCATTGCCAGAGATGCCCAAAAGTGGAAACAAAAACAAAAGTTATTTTATAGTTTCTAAAATCATACAGTAAGAATTTTAGGTACTGAGTTGCCAAAAATATACAACTGCAGAATTGCTTTTATTGGGAAGTGGCTACGTTATTTAGGGTTGGATTCCAACTACATATTTACACTTACACTCAATCAGCAAAAAGGCCAACAACTTTTTTATTCCTATCATTTTTCTTCTTTTAATTGCAAAGGCATAGGAAATATAGATTTTAAAATAATTGAATACGTATTCTCAGAGAAGATACAATGAGATTCTGTGCCAATTGCCCTGACCATAGGTGGTCAATTTAATCTCAGAGTCTTAATAGAATTTTTTCTTTTTCTTGAAATCCGACATATATTTCAAGTTGTGGAAACCATGAATCAACATGTTTTTCTATAGCAATTAGAAAGGAAATTAATGAAGAGTCTTCGCATTATTACCACTTGACATCTAAGGTTGGCACCGGCGGAATCCATAATTCATTTCATTCTTTTCTCAGTCAGAGTCCAGTGAGAATTTCTCTCAGGGACTCCTTCTCATCACTAAGTTCACAATGATATCTAAGGGAGGGCCCTTTCTTTCTTAAATGTCCTTCTCCTCTAATTCTTAAGTATAGCATTCTCATTAAAAGGTACCACTGACTGTAATATGATTTCTCAATCATTCCCTTCACCACAATGCCTAAAAACTGCATGTTCACAAAATTCTGAATGTAGAAAGGTATACTGTACTGAAATATTTAAAAAAGATCTGTCCAGACCAGGATAGAAATTTTTTTTTGGTTCTTGAGAGGGGGCACATCTGGTGATAACTCAAGGATTACTCCTCACTCTGTACTTAGTAATTATTCCAGGTGGTGCTTGGCTGAACATATGTGATGTTGGAAGCCAAATCTGGGTCAGATGCATGCAAGGCAAGCACCTTGCTGTGTATTGTTGCTCTAGCCCAACATATATTGGTTTTTGGGTCACACCCGGCAGCACTCAGGGGTTACTCCTGGCTCTACACTCAGAAATTACTCCTGGCAGCCTTGAGAGACCATATGGATGCCGGGATTTGAACCACCGTCCTTCTGCATGCAAGGCAAATGCCTTACCTCCATGCTATATTTTTTCTTTTTTGTTTCTTAGCCGGCCCCTATATTTTACTCCTCTATCTGCATGCTTATGTACATGTAAGGCCAACTGATGCATAGATAGGATACATAAATGGCCTCGCAGAGCACCTAATTGGTATATGGGTATAAACACAAGAATATTGGGCAGCTTGTTCTCAATAGAGATAGAGACTGAGAGATGGACACTCTTTATCCCTGTGCTGAGTGAGAGAAGGTCACTTCTTATTCCAGGACAAAGCTGAGAGACAATCATTCCTTTATCCCTGGTTTCCTGACCCTGGGCATAACAAACACCAAGTTTTCTCATCATTTCAAAAAGGCATAATGTACTTACCTCCCACTGCTTGGAGATCCAGATAATGTGCTTGACTCTTAACACAGAGCAAGAATAAGTCCATGGTACCTCTGAAACTGTTAGATTCCATGTGCTCTCATCAATGAGAGTCCACAGAGCTAAACTTGAACTTGAGTCCCTCGCTTGAATTTTCATTTTAGCTAGTGAAATTCTTCATAATATGATTGCTCTTTATAGCAGCTCAGGTATTTTCCTCTGCCAAACCAATAATTGTTCTGTTTATTTCAAACTCTGTGTCTTTTTCATTTTAAAACATTATTTGACTATGGTGTCTCAACATCTCGGAATTCCTGACGCATCTGATCTAAAATATACCTAAAGTGTGCCTCATTGCGTGGTGTTCGCTCACTGATGGCTCCAAATTCAGGATGGACATCTCCTGAGGGATAGGTTCAGTTGGTACTTTTGCCCACCCAGAGCTGATGGGACACTCATGCCCTGGAACAAACATCCTGTTGTCAGAAGCACCATGGAACAGAGTAGTAGGTCTGGTCTACCAGAAAGGGGAGCCTAGAAGAGTGAAGGAGCACTTCTTTCCCTTGACAGTGCTGGGAAAAGGCTGGGTGGACCCTGGTTTTCCTCTGAGTGACCCGTCTGAACTTGGCAATGTGCCTTTCAGGAAAGATGTTCCCTGCTCTGAAACAAATGCCTGAAAGCAACTCCTCACTGGGAAATGTCAGCTCCTTCCTCCATCAGTGACCTCAGCCCATCCCTCCTCCACTTCTCCATGCAATCTTTTCCTCCCCACAGGGCCAGACCATCCTCCATCTGTCCAGACCATCTGGCATACCACAGCCTGGTCATTGTCCCTAAAACAGCAGCCACTATGGGAGGGTATCATCCAGGTCTTCACTGACATTGAATTCAGTGCCCACAATCCTTAATTCTTTCCTCAGTAACTTCTATTTCTTCCTTAGTCCTTTAGCCTTGTTCAGATAGGAACTCCAGTGCATGAGGGGTGAGCCCCTTTCCACTCCTGTTACAGGCACTTCCTCGAAGCAGTGAAGCATGTGTCCTACCACATCTGGTCACTGCCCACCGTCATTAGTGTTTGCCTGCCATACCCTGAGGAACACACTGCAGACCCACCACTTTCTCCTGTCCCCCCTTCACCTACTTCACCATGCCCTGCACAGCCAGCCCTGGGGACTTCCATAGCAGTGACCTTGGTCTCTGGTGGCCTCTTTCTACCTGGGGCAGGTCAGCTCTCTGCTCCCACCGAGTTGGTTTGCATCAGTGTCTAGGTCTCCCCTGAGGGAATTATTCACTGTGAGGTAGGAATAATAAAGGATGGTCTTAACAGGTTTGTGTGGTTCCCCTGAGAGAGTAAGAGCAGAGAGCATCACAGATTGTGGGACTCTGCCTTCCTGGGCCTGTCTCCCTCCACTGTAATGAGGACGCTAGCTCTGGAAATAGTTTCACAGGTGCAAACTCATCCTCGACAGGTGATGATGTTTGGATTTTTATCACCACTTATAAAACAGAATGGGGAAAGAGATTTCAGACCCTAAAGCATTTCCTCCCTGCAAATGAGATATTAGTGTTAGAAATTTGTCAATGTTGCTAAATATTTACCCAATACAGGGTTCCTACCTTCTGCCAACCTGAAGCATTTTCTTGGCAAATTTGCCGGTAGAACTTGGGAATTCTTTATTCATTACTCCTCAGACTACACAAATACAACCATCTGTCTGTTGGGGGCGAACAGACTGACCCTATTCTTTTCTTTCTAACCTTTTTTTAAAAAAAAAAATCTCGAAATGTTCCCAAAATAATCTTGACTTTGCTACCGGTTCTTTGTGAGGGGCCAGAAAGACCCAATTGTAAGAAACTCCAGGGACATCGCTTGTGTTCCTTATTCCCATGTTACTCAAAATACTCCAGAGAATTGACATGTAAAAGTTCTATCCATGTACCTTTTTCCTGCTAAGTAGTCATCTATGTGTGCATTTATCAGTCTCAGCAACATTATTTTATTGTTCTGTTGCGATGTTTGGCATGTGTAAAGCAACAAATTTATTTGAAAGCTTGTATTTGCCCAGAACCAAACTAGTATTCTGTAACAACTGAGAATAAAAGGGTACCGTGGGTTTTGATCTAGTTCCTACTATGAGCAGAATTTGTTTTTCAAAGAAATATTCATGTTTGTGTCATGTTTAATATTCTCAAGGGGAGACTCAATAATGCCTTCAGAAAGTCCTTTTGAAAAGTGAAGGACTCATCCATCCTATTTATGTCCTCTTTCAAGCACCCCTACAATTCCTGCACACCTTATTTTATTAGTGTCTGCTCCCTGGACTACACAGATAACCAAGTTGAACAACTGTGGCAGGCCCATGTCCAGCAAATCTGACAGCATGACTTTCCCGACAATCTGTGCCCAATTCACCAAGCATTGTGAACCCAATTGTGTGTGCGTATAAAGTTTTTATATAGGTGACACTATATTATATAGTTCATCAGGTGGATTAAAAGGTAAAGCAACTCTCACAGAATCTGGGGAAGGGAAGATGTGACTGTGCTGTGATTTTTGCTTTATGATTTCAATTTGAAGTCAGACTCTGGGTCACCAAGGTACACTGCTTTCTTGTGAGAGAAGATCCAGCCATGAGGAACAAGCATCTTCTTGAGTTCTGATCCAGACCAGCTGTGTCAGCCACTTGGTTAAGGTGAACCCTCTGAGAGGACTTCTGTTTCTCTGACTTTGTTTCTGCTCATCTCCTGAGTTCCATCAGAAAAGACTGTGAGGCAAAACAAAGAGAAATCTTTGGGAACATTTAAGCTGTTGAAGTGAGAGGCTCACTGAGGTAACAACAGGCTCTCTGATATATGTGAGAACATGGTAGCCCCATCAGGTGCACCTCAAGTGTTTGGCCACCATTTGTTTTTTCCTTCATTGCAGTCCACCAAGAAGGGAGCAGTGGAGAAATGAGGGATACTCTGCCCTCAGAAGACTTCTCTGTGGTGTCCTCAGAGTTTGACTGAGGGCCAGATCTGGCCAGTCCTGTAGTCAGAGAAGGGAAATGTGACAGTGGCAGATGCATCTTGAACTAAGATGCTGGAAGTGGGTGGTAGACAGAGAAGTGAAGGCCAAAAATTAAACATGGGAACAAGACTCCACCCTCTAAGCCCTGAGGAGTCTGCTTTGCCTGAGCCAGTAGGAGGCCAGTGAGACATGGAGAGCCATGCTTTGTCTAATGAGCATCCAAGTGTCCTAGAGAACACCAGCATAACTGAACAGTGTGGAGGAAGATGAATGTGAAGTTGAGCTTGATGACTTCTTCCTAACTGCTCTAAGTCATTCTGACTTTGTCATGTTCTGCACTGTTCCTTGATAGATGGTTCTAGAATCTTTCATCAGAGACTTGCACATGAACTTTCTAGACTGAGGAAACAATTTGTGAATGATGGCAGAGCTGCGGGTTTCTAAGAGGAAAAACAGTGCCTGGCTGAACCAGCAGAAAATAATAATAGAGGGCCAGAGCTTTAGGACAGTGGATAGGGTGTTTGACTTATACAGATGAACTAGGTTCAATCCCCAGCATCCCTTGAGTGGTCCTCTGAGCCCACTGGGAGTGATTTCTGAGTCAGCAGTAATCCCTGAATACTTCCAGGAACAGCCCCAAACCAATAAATTAACAATCACTAATGGTATTAAAATGCAAAAATACTTACGTTTTGTTAGCTATGTAAACTGATATATCACATTTTGAAAGTAATTGGATAATATAAATATTTATGCCATTTAACTTTGAGATACTATAAAAATAACTAATTCCATAGAAGAAATATAGTATATTTCAAGATTAGTGATTGAGGATTTTTGCCAATGCTTGGTTTTGAAAAGTGGCAACTATTCAAGTCACATTACTTACTTAAATAAACTACAGTACTTCCAGGCAGTGAGGTGATCTGTATACAGCCTTTCAACAGATCCATCTGTATGTTTAATTAGGAAAGAAGAAATATAAAATATGAAGTCACCATGTGACCTCATTATAAATATACCTATAATCCTCAGGTTAATTTATGTATATAAAAATTGGATAAGGACCCAGTGCTGAAAATTGTTGACTGTGAACATTATCTGTAGTATTAGCTTTCTGGGCAGCTTTCATTTTTTGCATTTTGCATTTCTGCAATGTTTAATTTTTTAATGAGATGCATGTATTATTTATGTAAGCAGAAAATGCAATGAGGATGCTTTTTCAATTCAATTAAAAAGTACACATATACATAAAACATGGCAGGATAGACTGTATTAGGGAAGGGTTCCCTACACATAACAAGAAACCAGACATATCTCTCTCTCTCTCTATCTATCTATCTATATATATATCTATATATATATCTATATCTATATATATATATCATCATGCCACTTGCTTCAGTTTACACCAGAGATGTCTCATCTGTTCAAGCACCGGCATTGTGGAAGTGGGTAGCCAAAAGCCCCCAGAGTTGATGGAATAGAAAGAAGAATTTTAGTACTCTGGCCCCCACCTCAGCAAAGCTATGGAGCTAGAGCTCTGTGGATTCTTGTCCCAACAGAGGAGGGAATGAGCTTTGGAAACGCACACTTCTCCAGACCTAGTGAGCCCCATACCCAAGTAGGGTCATCCTGCATGGCCTCTGATCTGAGCTCTATGCTAGACACCTGAATCCCCTTCCCCAGCCCCTTCAGACACAGAGATACACTGAGATAACAGTTAGAGAGATGTAGTTAGCTAGAGTTTCAACCTGGTCGAGGATTCAGAAGCCATTGGATTGCAGCCTCAGCAAGGGCAGGATAAGGTTTGAGACATGCAAACTCCAGGCCTTCACGGTTCCCCTTCAGAAAAGAAAGACCTATGTTGCTGCATAGATTTGGGTGCCATGGGTTTGAGAGAGAGTCTTGCAGATAGGGGCTGTTTTCCATTGGTCGCAGAAAATTTCTAGAACCACTATGATTCTTCGGATATCTAAGTGCAGAGTCAGGAGTAGGCCCTGAGGCTGTTTTGAAACAAAAACAGGAAGGAAGGAAGGAAGGAAGGAAGGAAGGAAGGAAGGAAGGAAGGAAGGAAGGAAGGAAGGAAGGAAGGAAGGAAGGGAGGGAGGGAGGGAGGGAGGGAGGGAGGGAGGGAGGGAGGGAGGGAGGGAGGGAGGGAGGGAGGAACAGACAGACTGGCAGAAGAGTCCCTCATCCTGATGCCTTCAGAGCTTAAATCCCACAGGGACTTGGGGACTTCCCATCTTCAGGACCTCTGGGATCTTCTTTATGGAGGGGCAGAGCCACAGCCATGAGCATTGATTGAGGATCAGCAGTTGTAGCCACATAATTCTGGGAAATCTCTGCAGAGTGAACTTTAGTGGGAGAAGAAAGCTGTCCCTGGATTTTGAGGATGGATCCAGGCCACAGAGGGGGAGCTGAGACAGAATGGTCTGGTTGCAGAGGAGAGAACAAGAAGTAACTCCCTACCTAGGCAGTCTTCCACTCCCAAACTGGAGATAAGAAAACCCTGTAGGCCCACCTCTCCCCTGTACCCAAGGCCCTCATAAAACAAAATTCATTTCCAAAACTAGAGCTACAGTACTGGAAATACAGCATATGCAAAAAAAAAAAAAAAAAAGAATCCAGCAAATTTCTCCAACAAACAGAAAGATTCCTTCATAATCAAGGGTAATGAGTTGGAAATGGGGGGCCTGGAAGACAAGGAATCTAAAATAGTTCTTTATGAGAGCCAGAGAGAGCTCCAAGGATGAGAGCATGCTGTGTATTTGAATGTCCAGGTCTGATTCCCAGCACTTCATGGTCCCCTGAGCACTGCTAGAAACAGCCCTCAGGCACTGAGTCAGGCAAAGCCCCTAAGCACAAACAGGTGTACCCCCAAGACTCAATAAATAAATCTATTTTTATAAATAATTTTTATAAATAATAAGTTAATAACTAAGAAAATCACTAGGAAAATGAGAAATAGCAAGTGCATAATAACACAGAGCAGGGGCTGGAGAGATAGCATGGAGGTAAGGCGTTTACCTTTCATGCAGAAGGTCATCAGTTCGAATCCTGGCGTCCCATATGGTCCCCCGTGCATGCCAGGAGCAATTTCTGAGCACGGAGTCAGGAAAAACCCCTGAGCACTGCCAGGTGTGACCCAAAAACCAAAAAAAAAAAAAAAATAACACAGAGCAATACATGAATAACCTAAGAAGGAAAATGTACACTCTGAAGAGTGCTTAACCAAATAGACCAGAACTATTGAAAACTCCAGTCACTGGATATGAAAAAAATTAATGAAACAAAAATTTTATGAAAAGCATACAAGAAGGTTGAATCTTTCAGAGGAGAAAATAAATAAAATTGATGGTAAAAAATTCCAGTAATAACTTAAATGGAAGGGAAGAAATTGGAAAAAAGGGAAGAAAAGGAAAAAAATGAAGAAACCCTTCCAGAATTATCATACTGTTTTCAGAGAGGAAACAGAATAGTCAGTATACCATAACATAAAGAAAAGAAAAGGGAGCAAAATAAAAACAAACCTTCATAAAGAAATAATAACTGGAAGGTTTTTTTAAAGTTATAGACATAGCTAATCAAAGAAGTCAGTAATCTAGTAAAACACACAAATTTCTAAGTGCAAAGGGACTTAACACCAAAATTTATTATGTTAAACTATCACGGAATATCTTTTTCCATAGGATTGACTCATTATATAAGTATACAAACTCGTCTTCAGTGATATTTTTTCTTCAAGTGAAAATTTGCATGTGTATGTATGAGAGAGTTCTTGCAGACCTGTAAACTTTGATAAGAAAAAGGTCATCACTACTCCTTTATTAAAGGATATTTGAGCACTATCTTTTAAAAGCCCAAGATTGCCCATGACAACCAGCTGTTCTCCAACCTCTGAGGTTGGTGTTCCATATTCAGGATAGTTTGGCAGATATTTTCCATCCCCTTTTTTTCTTTCACATTCATCCTTTCGACTAGGAGATGCCAGACTGGGACCCAGACTGGTCAGTGCCATGAATGCATAAACTGATGCTCAAACTGAGGAAGCATTTGAGTAAAGTTAACAGATTAGAAATTGTTTATGTTAAAGGAACATAGTGGGGAGACAGAAGAAGGACAATCATGTTCTCTCATTTAGTTGGAGGAAGTGCTAGGACAGGCTTGTCCTATGGCACACTAGAAACCCTGCCAGACCAAGGACTCTTCAGTTAGCTGGAAGCCTTTTATGATCTATTCTTGACTGGCTCACCTGCCGCACTGTGTCCTGACAGATGCTGAGACCTGTCAGCAGAGCATAGTAGCTTTCCAGTCAACACTCACACTACTTTGTTCATACACTACATTATATTTACATGTATTCACACACACACATACACACACACACACACACACATATATTCTATGGTCACATTTTTGGTTCTAAGCTCATAGTCCCAGTTCTGTGCGTGCATTCCCAGTTCAATACTCACACTCTCAGTTCTACACTCAAATTCCCAGTTCTACACTCACATTCCCAGTTCTATACTAATATTCCCAGCCAGTTCTTCACTCATATTCCCAGCTCTACTCTCACATTTCCAGTTGTATGCTCTCATTTCCTCTTTGCTTCCTTCAGGCCACCAAGGCTCTCAAATCAGCAGCACTTTTAAGCCACTTAGAGAATAGGCAGAAGTTTTAAACTCTTGAGAACTCTAAACTAGTTTTTGAAAGAAAATACCCTGCCTTCTAGTCATTGTCCCACTGAAGAAACTCACCAGGCACGGAGACATCTTCCTTCCATTCGACACATTGGTCCTTAGCTGCAAAGGGAGTTAAAGAAGCAATTGTTGTTTAATAAGCATGCTTTCATTGGGCCTTCTGTTTGCTCATGAATTATTAAACAGTCAAACATTAAATAATTAATTAATTGAAATAGATTTAAAAAAACAAACTCATTCTCCTCTACTTACTCTGTCCCTTCACAAAATTCAAATGGAAAGCTGCTGACACTGTTTATAGAGGTACTGATCTGATGCAGCATCTACCCAGAGCTTGGCAGTGTGATGGGTACTTTGTATGCGTTTCACTAACCCTTCCCATAATCATACAAGATTAGGGCGATTTCCTTCCATTTACAAATGAGGCCATAAATGATCAGAAAAGCAAGCTAGCTCAGGTCATTTATTGTGCTGGCTCATAAAAGAGCCAATATTTCTTTTTTTTCAGGAATATTTATTGAAACACTATGATTTACAGGGTTGTTTATAATAAAATTGTTTCAGGTATACCATGTTCCAACACCATTTCCACCACCAGTGTTCCCTTTGCTGCACCAATACTCCAGGTTTCCTCCCATCCCCCTCCAACCTGCCCCCTTGGCAAGCATAAAACTTCTTATGATTTGGTCCCACTAAAATATAAAGGAAGCATAAATAGAATGATCAGAAAATAAGTCAATAAAAGTTTATTTGTGATTATTAATTTTTTACCTTTGTTAATGGAGTGAGTAAGTGTCCTGCTCATGATAGGAAGTTTCTCATTTCAAGAAGCTCTTACAAAACTGGTTTCAAGACCATGAATTTCTCTAAACTGTTGCTTATTTCTAAAGCTCTATATCATCCCTTCAATTCTGAATAATAATCTAGCTGGATAGAGTATTCTTGGTGAATTCTTCCCATTTTGATCTCGTTACTTTCAATATTCTGTCTCTTCCTTTAGATTTAGCCATATGGGGTATAATATGTCTTGGAGTTTTCCTAACATTCTATTTTACTGGGACCCTTAAGGCCTCTTAGGTGCCTGTCATCCTCAGCTCTGGGAAACTCTTATTGATGATTCCTTCCATTGTTGTTTCTTTATCACATTTTCCTTCCTATTCTGCTGTTATCCTGATAATTCTTATATTGTTCCTCTTGAACTCATCCCATGGTTACCTGATATACTGTTCATTTCTTTTCAGATTATTTTCCACCTTCTACTCTTTCCTAGTAGTTTCCTCCTTCTCATTTTGGAGCTCCTCCATCTTCTGCTCAGCTTCTGTTATTCTGCTGTTCAGAGCTTCTGTTGACTTTTTAATATCACCTATCATGTTCTTCATTTCTGTCATTTCTGACTATGTTAGTTTTTTCCATTTAGACTCTCATATTTCCTTGTCTTTTGCTGAGTCGGTTACTGTTTCTCTGAACTCACTGAACATCCTTGTCATAGTGTCAGTGAAGATAGCTTTTGAAGATTCATTGGTGTTGTTCAAGTCTTCAGTGATATAGTTTTTGCTCATTGACCTTGTTGGGCATTTACTGGTTTTTCCCATTTGTTTCCT
Source organism: Suncus etruscus (assembly GCF_024139225.1). Lineage (NCBI taxonomy): Eukaryota > Metazoa > Chordata > Mammalia > Eulipotyphla > Soricidae > Suncus > Suncus etruscus. Next base: position 19,553,770 of record NC_064859.1, on the reverse strand, counting down.
AGTGTTCTTGCTGTGCTGGGAGTGCATTTTTGTTGTTAACCCTCCAGGCAGATGCTGAGGGATTATGCTGGAGGTTGTTCTGTCTTCTCTACCTGTTCTCATAGACAACATAACTGTCAGCAGCATGGAATGACTTGTTGAGTATACCTTTTATATGGCCATATAAGGAGGTGTAGTGTAGTTCCTTAACACAATGCAGGTTGGGAGTGGAAAGAAGGGAAGAGCCACTATTTCAAAGAAATTTCTTGGACTACAACTCTCCAAACCTGTTCAGTTCCAGCATCTACTTCTCTGAGAAAAAAAAAGACACTGGTTTTGTTTAATGCATATTTCCAGATTATTTTTCTAGGTAAAGGCCTTCAAGAACATAATACATGGAAAACATGGGAACTTAATGGTCCCCTTTCTCTCTTCTAGTCTCCACAGTCTTTTTTGTCTTTTTTTAATACTTTTTATTGAGACCAATGTGAGTTACAAGTCTTTCACAGTTATATTTAAGGTACATAGTGACAATGAATCAGGCAATTCCCACCAGCAGTATTGACCTCCTTCCACCTCATTTCCCAGCATGCATCCCATACATCTACCTAGAGTCCCTGGACTAATAGCATAACAGGTACTTTTTGTGTATAGCTTGTTGTAGTTTGGGTCTCTTGATTCTGATGTCGCTGACTTTTAGACTCCACAGCCTTATACTCTGTCTCAGATAATACCAGCTTTACCACCAATGTGTATGAAAGTGTTTTAATTATCAAAAACAGCAGCTAGTTCTGTAATCAACCATGCCTGTCTCTTGTACTAAGTATAGAACATAGCTTTGCTTCTAGCCTTTCAAATGAGTGCTTTTGTCCAATATATAAAATTAACTTTGAAAGTTGAATGTGTCTAAAAGTGAATTTTAGAAATTGTTGTTTCCTTCTCCCTGGATATTATTACCAATACTATCTTTTTATTTCCTGGGTCCTGAACCAAGATAAAATGATATGCACAGTACCCCTTTATTAACAATAGTGCAAGCCACAGTGTCTAAAAGGAAAAAAGGGAAGAAAGAGAAATAGAGACACGTAAAATGCTTGCCCCAGAGAAAGTCATAAAGCAGGCTAGGAGGGAAATTGGGGACATATATGGCAAGAAATGTACCCTGGTGAGGGGTATTTGACTTTGTAAGATTTAATGAAACTCAGTTATGAACACCTTTATAACCACAGTGTTTAAATAAAAGGGGAAAGAGGAAATTGGTATTTTCATTGTTCCAAAGGTCACAAGTAAATAGCTAGAACTTAATACAAAGGAATATGAGAGTAAGTCAGAGCATGACTATCTTCTAGCTCCTCCCAAAAATAGAAAATAAAAATACTCTATCAAGAACAAAATTCCCAAACTATAGGGTTCTAGCCTGAAAAAAGTGTTCTCCTCCCTCCTTCCTTCCTTCCACTCTGATGATGAGTATGTCGTGAGGATCTTAGGCCCCACATCAGGGTGCTTTTCAGGGGTCACACTCCTGGAACTGTGGAGCTTGCAGATGTTCTGTTCGTAATGCCCAGCAAGGAGACCACACTGTAGTTGTGATGTTGTGACTTCCAGGGGAGGAAATGTCATCTTTCTGGTGTGGTGCCCTCCTGGGATTGCGGCCTCTAGTATGGTGCTTGCATATCCGGGCTGCAGTGAAGCCAGAACATCCCGGTGGCACTAAAGATCATCGACAAAAACTGCTGAAACATGAGATACCTACATCTGATCAGTGCATGAAGGAGCACTGGGACTCAGACCGGCAGCCTCATGCCCTCAAGACAGGCTTCAACATCAGGCTTTTTCGCAGATCCCTGAGGATCTGGATATGAACAGGAACAATTGTGTCTAAACTTCAACCAGGGCTCTGAACCTTCTTCACATGGAGCTTTTCAGCTTTGCACAGACAGCTGAAGTCAGGGAGGCACACTCTAGTTCTTAATTTGCGGATTGATTTCCTTATATTCAAGTACGCACTTTACAATGTGAAGGAAATTATATTAGGTGATCTCAGCTCTTTCAGAAATGGAAATCTTATGGAACCCAGCTCACTGTGATTTTACATACTTCAGGTGTCCTTCTGGCCAGTTGGAAGGCTTCCTTTAGTCTCTGTCAGTTCTCAAAGCTCACCTGCCAGCCATGCGGTCTTACTGTTCTGGAATCTTATGCATGTTTTCTTTATCTTTCCCAATCTGGGAAACCCAGACTAAGATCTGCTTCTTGATTTGGCTTCATTCATCTTTATATACATGACACATGTCTCTTTCACCCACTGATGATTAACCTCATGGACAGCAGAGATACCAATAACATTACAATGTGTGTCAGTTGCAGTGAATTCCATTTGTCACTTTTTATTTCAACATGAGAATCACCTATTCAAGGGAGATTGACACAAGATCTTAAAATAAAACTGCATGTGCAATTTCTGAGACTCCCCTTCTTAGACCGGTTTTAGTTCAACTTATACATATTTCTTGGATTTCAATTTTAGGACAAGACTTTGTTGTGATTTTCAGTGACTATCATTGCAGGCCATATTGGTTATTTACTTATCTGTAGTTTGGGCAGCATAAGCTATACTGTGAAGAATAGTTTGGTGAGTGTGGGGTCATGCCTGAGAGTGCTTGAAGTTTAATTTTGCTCCTGGGTTACTGTTAACATGACTTGGGGGACCATATGTGGTCCTAGGCTCAACACGGGTCACCCATATACAAGGCAAAGCCCATGTGCCTTCACTATTTTTCTGTCCCCCAAATAAATGTTTTAAATTTTTCTAAGATCCTTTTTCCCCAGAAGTTAATATTTTTCAAAAAGCTTTCCATAACTAGTGATTGCCAATGTCCAAATACCAATTGTTCTTATTATTAATGGTCTTGAATTCACTATGCTTAGAATGATTTGTTTTTTTAACTGTTGTTCCTTCTACCATAGGAAGAGAATGTGCACATCTAGAATTTTGTAGGAGTTTTAAATGTGCCCTCTGTGTTCTATAAAAAAAAAAAAAGTCTATCCTTTGATTCTGAGTCTGTAATGTTTCAGACCCAGGGGTATGTGACTGCAGACTCTCTGGCCCCCTTCAGGAGGAATGTGCTTCCCCCACTTTACTTGCTGGAGGTTGGGAGTCAGAAGCATCCTCTGGTTGCAGGTAAATACAAGCAATCTGCCTCACAGGGAAAGTGGTCATATTGGCCCCTGTTGGCTCCTGTTGGCTCCTGTTGGTCCCTATTGGCTCCCGTTGGATCCTATTGGCTTCTTTTGGTCCCTGTTAGCTCCTTTGGCTCCCATTAGCTGCTGGCATTTCCAGACCCTGTAGTATAATCAAAATGACCACACTCTACTGGCATTGACACTTATCTGTTCAGAATCTCCTAACACAAATAATATGCATGAACGAACTTAAAAACTGAGTGATTCTTCTGTTATGGAGACAAAATCATGCTCTGATGTAAAACTGCCACTTCCACACACAAAAGTCCATCCTGCACTGGACATTTTCATTACCAAGTTCCAACCCAGTGGATTATTTAGAAAAGATAACTAAATTTCTGGGCACAGAACACTTCAGGGTTAACTGATGTCCCTTGCCAGGTGGTGGAGTAGGCAGCCCTGGCAGCAGATCTCTTGGGGCATTGCCAAAAGGAAACAGAAACAGTTTAATCTCCCTTGAGCTGGCCACAGTGCTATGAGTTTTGTAGGTTGAGTATAATTTATTGTTGTCATCATTTTACAGGCAAGAATCAGAGAGATTAAATGAATTTTAGCTATTGTCTCGGGTCTCCCGGGAGTTGTAAGAGAATTATAATACAAGATCCCTTTTCTCAAAGATGTTATAACCAACGGTTTCAAAAGTTAATGATATCGATAATACTTGACAGGGAACTCACATAAATGGGAGGCCAGGAGTGCTCCAGCCACATATAAAGGAGAATGGCAGCTTCATAGGGGGCCTGAGATGGGAGAGAACAAAAAAGTAATGGATATCAAAATAACATGGATGGAAAACTCAGAAAGGAACTTTCTACCCTGAGAGAGGACCATATAGAATAGAAAACAATATGAAGAAACGCAATGGTATATATTGTGGTTATCGAGAACACTTGGCCCCAGAGCCTAGTTAAGAGAAGGGAAAAAAATTGAGTGGAGGAAGAGAAAGATGTGAAATAATAGGGGGCAGAAGCCAAGGGAACTCAGGTACGTTGGTGGACTAAGAAAGGACAGAAGTATAGGCCAGACTACAGCAGGAAGGAAGATTGCCTTGAACACAGCCAACTCAGATTCAATCCTCAGCATCCCAGTCCCCCAAGACTGCCAGGAGTAATTTCTGAGTGCAGAGTCAGAGATAACCCCTGAGTGCAATCAGATATGCCCCCCCCAAAAAAAAACAAATACCAATAAATCCAAACCATAGAGTCAATAATAACAAAATCATGAGACCCAAACTTTAACAACTAAAATTTTAAAATGGGCCTGTTAGGACAACAGGTTGGGTCAGGGGATATGGAATGGCATACCCATTGGTGGAGGGAAGTAGACACTGGTAGTGGGATTGATGCTGAAACACTGCATGTATAAAACCCAACTCGAATGACTATGAATAACTTTGTAAATCTCAATGACTTAAAAGTAACAACTATTTTAGGTGAAGCATTTGTGACAGTGACCAAGATCAACTGCTACAGAAAGACATCTAGAGAGAGAAAGACACCAGACTGACTTTTCCACCCACTGCTTTTAATAGAATTGAAATCTTAATTAATCTCACTTATTTGAAAACCAAATGTACTTTGCATATATTCCTATAGATGAACTTAGGGTTCATGGGACTCACAGTCAATCTCTGTGTAAACATGAGAATAGAAACTGTGTTTTATGATATATGGAAACGGAGTTTGGGCATTAGCAGGTACAGTATTCTGCACCGCATTTAACATCTATTTTTCATTAATAAATATATACTCACTCACAATAAAGAGAAATGACTTTTTTAATTGATTAAAGAAGTAAGAATCCACCATGGAAAAAATATCCTTTGGGTCACTAGGTATTTGTTGTGGCATATGGGACTTATTGGGCTGGATTAACATCCTGGAAAGGATCTTGGAAACTTCCATTTGAAGAGAAACAATGCATTACAGAGCCAGTTTCACACTGGGAAATTAGTACAGACAATATTCAAATTCCTATAGAAATTAATATAAACAATATTTAAGTCTCTACAGAAATTTTTGATCCTAGAGTCATCACCAAAATTCTTAATAAACACCCAAAGTATGTCTGACATTAAATCCACTTGTATCCATTTTTTATTTTTAACCTTTCATTGCCCCATGCCAACAGCTCAGGACACCAGACTTCCTTCTATTGCAGGGCTTCTTCTTGTTCTTGTTCTTGTTCTTGTTCTTCTTCTTGTTCTTCTTCTTCTTGTTCTTCTTCTTCTTCTTCTTCTTCTTCTTCCTTCTTCTTTCTTCTTCTTTCTTCTTCTTCTTCTTCTTCTCCTCCTCCTCCTCCTTCTCCTTTCTCCTTTCTCCTTCTCCTTTCTCCTTCTCCTTTCTCCTTTCTCCTCTTCTCCTTCTCCTTCTTCTTCTTCTTCTTTCTTCTTCTTCTTCCTCCTCCTCCTCCTCCTTCTTCACCTCCTCCTCCTCCTTCTCCTTCTCCTCCTTCCCCTTCTTCTCCTACTCCTTCCCCTTCTCCTTTACCTTCTCCTTCTCCTCCTCTTCTTTCTTTTTCTTCTTTCTTCTCCTTCTCTCTTCTTTCTTCTTTCTTCTTCTTCCTCCTCCTCCTTCTTCTTACTTCTTCTATCTTCCTTCTCCTCCTCCTAATCCTTCTCCTTCTTCTCCTCCTCCTCCTCTTCTTATTTCTTCTTCTTCCTCCTTCCTCCTTTCTTCTTTCTTTTCTTCTTTTCTTCTTTCTTCTTCTCCTTCTCCTCCTCTTCCTCCTCTTCTTTCTCCTCCTCCTTCCTTCCTCCTCCTCCTCCTCCTCCTTCTTCTTCTTCGATTTTTTTCCTCTCTTCAACATCACACTCACCTTTGAACACATTGACATTATTGATCAAAAGCCTGCTGTCTGTTTTTTATGCTTGTTTGGGGTTTTTTTGTCTGTTAGTTCTTAATCGCATAAATTGTAGACTCTAAACAGTTTAGTTTAGCACCTAACCATAAAAGCAAGGCCCTCCCAGGTGCTGGGGAGCAGAAGCCACTGCATTCCTGTGTGACCAGAGAAGCAGGAAGAAGAACACAGAGGCCCAAGAGTGTAAGGGGAGTTTGGAATCTCAGAGTCATTGGATATAAACATTATTTCTCCTCCTGCAATGCATGTCTTTGGGGATAGAACTAAAGCTCAGCCCCATGGGAAAAAGTGGGAGCATGGAGTGATGGCTGCTTGTTAGAGTTTAGGAAGAGCAGGATCATGAGGCGGCTGATGGGGAGGGCCTTCAGTCAGTGGGCATTGGGCAGTGGCACCCTTCCTGGGGTAGTGTCATGCCGTAAAGTAGCAACCTTCTTGGTTAAGGAAATAATCAGAGGGAAACAAAGAAAAATTTCAGCAGGAATGATCATTTTTTTTTCTTTTGGTTGCACATATTTTTAAACTCTACCAGGACATAAAAGGTACAAATTAAATACTTTTAAAACCAAATATTATTATTAATTTTTTGTCTTTGTGATTTTTTCTTTCTTATCCCCTCTTTTCTCTTAAATTGATATTTATAACCCTCTAGATGAGCCCCTCCCAGCTTTTTTGTTTGTTTTTTGCTTTTTCTGTTTTTTTCTTGTTTGTTTTTTGTTTTGTTTTTTTCTGTTCTTGTTTTTATTTTTATTTTTATTTACCTTCAAACAGAACCACATAACAAATCATCTTGTTCTGCCTCATAAATTGAGGGGGAAAAATGGATGGTACCAAAACCAAACAGTTGTATGAACATTGAGTAGAAAAAAAATGATCAACCTTAATCACCAATCCAAAGCCAAAGACAACAGAATCGATACCATTCTACAACAAACTAGACACAGAGGGAATCATTTATACTAACAGCCCAGGGGACAAAGGACGGGGATATGGGATGCATGTATATTGGAAGGAGGATAACACTGGTGGTGGGAATTCCCTGGTTCAATGCCGCTATGTACCTAAAATACTACTGTGAAAGATTTGTAAACCACTTTGGTCACAATAAAAATTATTTAAAAAGAAACATATTATCTCATTGTTGTTATTTTGTCAACATTCTGTTCCTATGAAAACATTTAAGGACACTTTCTTCTGTGTAAAGATCATGCCAAGGAATCATAATAATTTTTGTAATAACTTTCTGTTTTATTCACATGTAGATTGTATTAAAAATTGCTGGTTAACGACTATTTCATTTTCACAATACCTTATTCTATTAGAAAGTTACTTTCCCATATATTCATTCATCTCATATTACTAACAGCTAAAATTTATTTCTCATTTTCATGATTAGTTAGGAAGCTTGGCTTTAAATTAATCAGTGCTGTTTCTCATCAGATGATTCAGCATTAAGAACCTAGACTATATAATAAACTGATGGCTAAAATCATGACATAGTTAATATTTTAATTTCTTCTGGTTCTAAGATGCCACCAGACATGGTGAGGTATAACTATCATATCTTCAGCCTGAAATAACTGCAATTTATTTAGGGTGTGACTTACCTTGAACACTGATATTTTGTGACAGAAATAGATATGGAAATAGTCTCTTTGGCCTTAATTTTTCCATTTACCTCTAATTGTAATTGTTAACATAATGAATAGCCAATCTTAAGGTGTCATAGTATTTGATTAAAAACATACATTTAAGTATCATAAATAATTCTTAGTTTAGGAAAATTTGAATAAAATTGAATGTTGTGTTTTGGGGCAGTTGGCCATACCTAAAGGTCCCTCCTGGCTCTGCACTCAGAAATTACTCCTGGCAGGCTCGGGGACTAGATGGGATGCCTGGGGATCAAATCCAGGTCAGCCCCATGCAAGGCAAATGCCCTATCCACTGTGCTATCACTGCAGCCCCACAAATTAAATTTTTTATTTTGTTTTTATCGTGAGAAATGTTTCAGTGAAATGTGAGCATTCAGTTCAGTTTAGCAAGTTTATACTGAGCACTTAATTCATAAGATACCCCATTCTATGCAAAAAGTAAGCAGTCACTATCCTTCTCTGAGGAAATTTTCAGTCCTTTAGACAATGATATATAATAAATGCATATATATACTTGAAAGAGATTATTAGTATAGACAAGTGTCATTTTTTTCTAAATATGGTTTATTGTACTTTAGGAAAGAGTATCAAAAAAAAAAGGATATTGTTGGGTCCAATTTGAGTTATATGCATATAAAACTATACCCAAAAAATCTCTCTAGAGAGAAAAAGTGCTTTGGCAGAACACGAGAAATAAATTATGGTATATTGGAACAGAAGCAGCAGCAACAAAATTCCCATTACACAGGCAGTGTTTGAAATGATTCTTAATAGATAGAAACCCAAAGAGTATCTGGAAAATGAACATGCTCATACCTTTGCTCATACAAATATAGTGTAAATAAAATTAAAGAAAGTATGAAATCTTATGCATAGCATGTGTAAATTAGTAAAATAAGCACAAGACTGGAAGCAGAGCCTTTTCAGAAGATCTTGAACACTCCTTGTCTGAAGGCAGATCAGTATAGTGAAAAATTAACATGGACCAGGCTCTAAACATGCAAATTTCAGCCATTACATTTATGACAGTGAACTTGAACAAATTAATTAATCCTTTTTTATTTCTTCACCTATCATCAAGATATAATAATAATTTCTTTAAAGATTAGAGGTAACAGAAAATGAATAGGAGTGCCCTAAAAATTATAAAGCATCGACAGGATGCATTATTATTGTCATATTTGTTATCTAAATGATAGCACTAGAAGATTTGGGAGAAGTGAAGCTTTGGGGTTCCAACTACACTTGGGAAAAAGGAGCTTGTCAAGGAGTATAGTAGATGAACTAATAATAATAATTAATAATAATAAGAGAAGGCAGAAAATTAATTAGGAAACAATTAAAGTAATACATGTCAGAAATAATGAGTATGTGATAGGATGGTCTTTCAGAGTAGTCAGAAATCTGATTGACTTCTGAAAAAGACATCATTCACCAGATAAAATTTTAAGCCTAAAGAAATACCATAGAGGGCTCGGAGAGATAGCACAGTGGCGTTTGCCTTGCAAGCAGCCGATCCAGGACCAAAGGTGGTTGGTTCGAATCCCGGTGTCCCATATGGTCCCCCGTGCCTGCCAGGAGCTATTTCTGAGCAGACAGCCAGGAGAAACCCCTGAGTACCGCTGGGTGTGGCCCAAAAACCAAAAAAAAAAAAAAAAAAAAAAAAAAGAAAAAGAAAAAGAAATACCAAAGACTAAAAGTTGCGTAGATGTAGAAACAAGTAACTGCAATGAAGGGGAGCAAATGTTGATGGACATTCAGAGAATGGGACACAATGAAAGGCCCAGTCAACACTGCTGTTGGTTTGGGATGCTGCATCCTACATCCAGATGGTCCCTATTAAACCGTGACTACACGTGTTTGTGTTTACTTAAGGGTAGCTCAGGGTTTGTCCGTTTCAAATGCTGGGAAAAGTTTAGCAAATCTCTTAGCATTTTTACATGACTTCTATTTTTGTTGACCTTCAGATTCATGTGTGCTTGAATAGCATCAGGCCTATAGAAATGGTTTTAGGGACTTTTGGGGGGAGAACAGTTAATCACAACATGTACATCTGAAAGACATTATCATATACATGTCTAATTATAAATATTCAGAATCAGCATGGTTAAATTGGGGTCAAGTGTACACAGCTAATGTTTAATCCTAATTAGTTTATGTGGTTGGGTCCTGAACTATCATATAGCCTAACCTGTGTGGGCCAAAGAAAAATTAATTATAAAGGAAGATTCCAAGTAGATCATTTTTTTTTTTTTTTGGTTTTTGGGCCACACCCTGTGACGCTCAGGGGTTACTCCTGGCTATGCGCTCAGAAGTTGCTCCTGGCTTCTTGGGGGACCATATGGGACACCGGGGGATCGAACCGCGGTCCATCCTAGGCTAGCGCAGGCAAGGCAGGCACCTTACCTCCAGCGCCACCGCCCGGCCCCCAAGTAGATCATTTTTAATGGGATGAACTCAGGAACATATTGGACAGTGGACAAGATAAGGAAGAGCAACCATCTTACTCAGTTTGTTATTTTAAAGTTATCTCCAGCAAAACAGTTGAGGCCTCTACCAGTAAAAACATGCATGTTTACCCACATTTTAGGTCAAAGAGAAAACTCAGAAACCCATAGCAAGAGAGACTCTATGGGAAAGTCAAGCTGTAGAAAAAGGGTTAGGAACTTGGAAGGGAAATGGGTTTTAAAGCTTTAATTGGATAGTAGCAATCTCAGTGAGATTTGACCACTAAATTGGGGGATGTGATGAAAGTCAGCATGGATTTATGCACAAGTTGCTGCTTTAAGTGCAAATTTAACAATGCTGGGCCCGGAGAGATAGCACAGCGGTGTTTGCCTTGCAAGCAGCTGATCCAGGACCAAAGGTGGTTGGTTCGAATCCCGGTGTCCCATATGGTCCCCCATGCCTGCCAGGAGCTATTTCTGAGCAGACAGCCAGGAGTAACCCCTGAGCACCGCCGGGTGTGGCCCAAAAACCAAAAAAAAATAAAAATAAAAATTTAACAATGCTGCTTAGGAAACTTCTCAAGTAAGCAGGGAGGAGATACAGAGGAGCATGGTAACTTATTCAGGGAGTAGAGATGGGAGGGGAAAAAGTGGACATTAAAGTTGCTACATTCCCCCCCCCCTTTTTTTTTGCCTTGAAGAAGGCTGAATAGCATCAGAAATGGGGGATACAATGTCAGAAGCCTATGAACTTAATCCACTCATGCATGTGGGTTGTAGTGAACAAGGAATGACATGGGGTGGCCAAAGCCATAGGACAGTGGGTAAGGCACCTTCCTTTCCTGAAGCCAACCTGGGTTCCATCCCCAGCATCCTATAAAATCCCCAAGGCCCACCAAGAGTGATTCCTGTGCACAGAGGCAGGAGACAGCCCTGAGCACCACCAGGTGTGGCCTCAAAGCAAAACAAAGAAATATAAATTCTTCCAGCAAAGGTTAAACACACTTGGTCTCTCTTTGCTCTTGTACCTTCAGGGTTCCAGTGGAGACCAGTTAGCCAAGGAATGAAGACACAGTACTAACCTCCATTCTGTCCCTTCAGAGGGACAAAATCCCTTTATTCAGCCCAAGAAGATATGAGAAATTTTTTTTGGGGGGGGTGACACCAGGCAGTGCTCAGGGGTTATTTCTGGCTCTGCGCTCAGAAATCGCTCCTGGCAGGCTTGGGGGACCATATGGGATGCAGGGATTCAAACCACCATCCTTCTGCATCCAAGGCAAATGCCTTACCTCCATGATATCTCTCTGGCCCCAAGAAATTATTTTTATGGAAAGAAAAAAAATTTTTTTTGGTTTTTGGGTCACACCCAGCTGCACTCAGGGGCCACTCCTGGCTCTCTACGCTCAGAAATCGCTCCTGGCAAGCTCGGGGGACCATATGGGATGCCGGGATTTGAAACACCGTCCTTCTGCATGCAAGGCAAATGCATTACCTCCATGCTATCTCTTTGGCCCCGGAAAGAAAATTTTTTAATTTTCTTAAAATGAACCTACAGCTTCTTTTAGGACAGCTTGGCTTTGAACATGGAAAAAACAATCAAGAAGTAGGGGTGCAAATCTATTTGTAAACTCCAGGTCAGCTGCCCAGTCATCAGAAATTGAATTAATTCCATGATCTTGAGGGAATTCAGGTATTTTCCAGGAAATCATACTAGAGAATAAAGGAAGTGAGTAAAAGCAATGGCTCCTCACTTCTCTCTCAGAAAGCCTAGTAAAAATATATGACAAAAAACACATGATGGATTATTGCACACTGAGCTGATGTTGTCGTATTAAAAGTGGTTATAAAAATGACACAATTCTATTTCATATGTGATTTGTTTTTTCACTTCTCTCTGAATGACATTTTTATGAAGACCAAAGTGATGTGTGGGGATTCTTTTTTAAAACTCAGACCAAAATAAGGTCCTGATAAAATAAATAAACCTTCTAATAAAGATCCCAAGGGTTAAGAGTTCTTTGTGTGTTTCTTCAAAAACACCCTGTGATTTTTGTGGGACCAACTCCAAGAGAAGCAACCCCTTGCCTGACATTTGCCACAGGCCCTTACTGGTGAACTGTTCCTTCACTTAAGTATGAGCTTAAGTATGAGTACAGTTAAGTACAGAAGCTCAAGTATGAGTGAACGTCTCTGGAAATCTTTGTGAGGATCTGGTGGGGTGTGAGGGGAGCCACAAAACCAAGGATTGGTAAAAGATAATTATAAGAGTTAGGTTGCCCTCTCCTTTTAAAAAATTCCCTTTAATATTTAGTCATGTTTATTCCTTATCCCTTTCATGTCTGATCTGGGCTGCTTTATATGCTAGTAACTTCAAATACTGCCTGTATTCCAACACTGTATGTTTTTCTCCTAGGAAATGACCTGGCTTCCACCACTGTCAGCTATCCAAGCACCCAGCAAAGTGGAACCAGCCAAGTTTCCCTTCACAAATAAGGTGAGTTTTTTCACAGCTCAACAGGAATGTGTGATCTCTACACAGAGACTTTCAGAGACCAATGGGTTTACCTCGGGTTACCTTTTCTCCTGTAAACCTCCAGCCAGAGGTGTGTGGATCTGACTGTCACCTACTTATAAGCACATGTTTGTCAAAGAGAATCAAACTTGCAATTTCTACTTCCAATTCCACATATTTTATAAAATGTAATGTGTATTACAGTTGTCATATTCATCTAAAACTCATTTACAAGATTGGAAAGCAATCACTTTATAAAATCAGTGTTATTATGTCCTCTTCTGAAAAACGATTTTTAAATTGACGTATCTTAAAATCAAGGTCTTTGAATGGAGAATTGAATGTGTACAGTATTTCTCATGACTGTGTGTATGTATATATAAAGCTTAAAATGTTTTCTCGTGCTTGAAAGTATTTCTGTACTTTCTAAAGACAGGCACACAAAAATATCAGTCACAAAATACGTTTAAATTATGAATCTAATCACTTCATTTTAACCATACTACTATAATCTAGCTACATATTCCTTATAAAGATAAAATTATACAAATTGAAGAAACAAATGATGAGAGTCCCTGGCACCCTCATCCAAAATGTTTATACTGTCCTTATCCAAAGATTACTAGAGCTTGGTGTGTACTCCATTTCAATCATTTTACCCTTGCATTGTGTACCTATATTAGCATACAAAGTTTTAAACTCTAGTGTATAGCATGAAAACTATTTTATAGGATCTGGTCAGTCCCAGACAGTTGTAACACATAAATATTATAAGTATGTTAAATAGTAATTAACCAACTTTCCAAAGTGAATTATTTCAATCATGTTCCTCTCACGATAGCAACCTGAAACCTGATTTTTTTTAAGTTTACCTTAACACATGTATTTGGACATCCTTCCAAATAAATATTTAGTATCCTTCTTAATTCTTAATATTTAGCAAAAATATTTCATAGTATGAATTTGGAATTTATTTAAGCAAGCTCCTGTTGGAGGTTAATGGGGTAGTTTATAGGGTTGGTTTTTTGGGGTTTTTTTGGGGGGGTCATACCCAGCAGTGCTCAGGGGTTACTCCTGGCTCTATGCTCAGAAATCACTCCTGGCAGGCTCGGGGGACCATATGGGATGCCGGGGTTTGAACCACTGTCCTTCTGCATGCAAGGCAAATGCTCTACCTCCATGCTATTTCTCTGGTCCCAGGGTTGTTGTTTTGTTTTGTTGGGTTTTTTTGTAAATACCTCTTTACCTACAAATTAATGAATGTATGTATCTCTTTCTCTCTTTCTCTTTCTCATGTGCTATGGTGCTGATGACAATAGAATTCATATATACCCTCAATTGCATTTCAAGTGTGCATTTTTCCCAATCTTTGCCCATGTTCAATATTACCTATCTTCTTACATGATATATGAAAAGTTGATCTCATTATTTTAGTTTGCATTTATCCTACTACTCCTGAATATGGATATTGTTTATTTTATTGTATATATTGTCCATTCCTATCTACTGCTACTAAAAATTTATTTATTGTAGTACCATATATTTTATTATATATGATACAACTTGTCTTATATATGACACAACTCTTTTCTTTGACCTAATTTATTCACCTTTATAATGATTATTTAATTAGATGACAGGAAAAAAATCTAACCAACTAGAGTGTTCAATGTTCTCTGTTTTGTTCCAATTTTATAGTTTTAGCTTTATGATTTTAAAATGTGTGGATGATTTAAATAACTAAAAGCCAACTACAAACAGAAGTAGGGCGTTTGCCTTGCATCCAGCCAGCCTAGGACTGATGGTAGTTCAATTCCTGGCATCCCATATGGTCCCCTAAGCTTGCCAGTAGTGATTTCTGAGTGTAGAGCCATGAGTAACTCCTGAGCACCCCCGGATGTGACCCAAAATCAAGCAAAAAAAGAAGTGTGGAAGGTATAATGTTGGAGTTTATTATTTTAAGTGGCTAATTAATTATTAACTTATTATGATCCCATCAGTGAGTTAGCCCATTTATATACCACACACACACACACACACACACACACACACACAGAGTCTGAAGTACAAAATAGTAGGAAGCAACAGGATTTATTAAAACCTCATGGTTTGGTTTCTACGGACTTTTTCTGTTAAAAATAAGATACTAAAAAGTTTGGAATTTGGGGCCGTAGAGATAGCACAGCTGTAGGGCATTTATTTGCATTGCACACAGCCAACCCAGGAAGGACAATGCTTTGAATCCCGGCATCCCATATGGTCCCCCAAGCCTTCCAGGAGTGATTTCTGAGCGCAGAGCCAGGAGTAACCCTGCCAAGTGTGACCCAAAAGCCAAAAGAAAAGGTTTGGAATTTGTACAGACCTTAACAAAATTGATGTGACTGTGTTCAAGTAAAAGTTTATTTACTGATATAATTGGTAGCATAATAAATGACTCAGAACTCAACAACAAAAGTGATTCCATTTTAAATAAACAAATGATTAACTCATGTGGCACTGACAATATGTATTGCAGGTATGTGTGTGTGTGTTTGTGTGTGTGTGTGTGTGCATGCTTCAGGAGTGCAGTGCTACTACACTGTGTCTACCCTGACGATCTAAATGCCAACCCATTCCACCCACTGTGCCCATCTTTGGTAACCTCAATTCTCCAGTGCTGAGTCTTTGTTAATCATCCTAAGGTCTTCTCAGTGGAGTATCTCCAGCTGTTCTTTCCATTTTTTTAAGTTTTTGAGTCTTTATATGTTATAATATAATATATATATAAACATGTAAAATAATCTATATAACATATATATGGAGATTCCTCCAAAAACTGGAAATCGAGCTCCCATACGATCCAGCTATACCACTCCTAGGAATATACCCTAGGAACACAAAAATACAATACAAAAAAACCCTTCCTTACACCTATATTCATTGCAGCACTATTTACCATAGCAAGACTCTGGAAACAACCAAGATGCCCTTCAACAGACGAATGGCTAAAGAAACTGTGGTACATATACACAATGGAATATTATGCAGCTGTCAGGAGAGATGAAGTCATGAAATTTTCCTATACATGGATGTACACGGAATCTAGTATGCTGAGTGAAATAAGTCAGAGAGAGAGAGAAAAACGCAGAATGGTCTCACTCATCTATGGGTTTTAAGAAAAATAAAAGACATTCTTGCAATAATAATTTTCAGACACAAAAGAGAAAAGAGCTGGAAGTTCCAGCTCACCTCAGGAAGCTCACCACAAAGAGTGATGAGGTTTGTTAGAGAAATAACTACATTTTGAACTGTCCTAATTATGAGAATGTATGAGGGAAATGGAAAGTCTATCTAGAGTACAGGCGGGGGTTGGGTGGGAAGGAGGGAGATTTGGGACATTGGTGATGGAAATGTTGCAGTGGTGATGGGTGGTGTTCTTTACATGACTGAAACCCAAACACAATCATGTATGTAATCAAGGTGTTTAATTAAAATATAAAAAAATAATATATAAAAAGCATATATATGTTAGCCCTGTGTGACTATATAGCATGTGCATATATAAATATGTAAATATTTATACATGAAATATTATATAACAGATATGTTAGTCCTTTGTAACTATATAGCATGCAAATATTCTCTCCCACCCATTATTGATGTATTTTTGTTTAATGAGAGTATCTTTTGCTGCACAGAAGTCTTTAGTTAAATACAGTCCCACTTATTTTGCTTTTGTTTCTTTTGATATTGGTGTTGATTCCACTGAAATCAATATTATGAAGTGTTTTTGTTTACTCCAGTGTAATTTATAGTTTGAAGTTTTAGTATCCAAGTCTTTAATTCATTTTGAATTAACTTGTATTCATGGAGTGAGGTAGGAATTCAGTTTCATTCTTTTGCTGGGGTAACCAGTTTTTACCAGAATCACTCATTGAAGGAATTTATGTTTCTCTATCTGTTTTTGGGGTCCATGCTGTCTCCTTTGTACATATATGTGAGGACTGATTCCTGGGGATTCTTTCTTATTTTACTGGTCTGTCAACTTTCATTCCAATACCACAGTGTTTATTTAGATGACTATAGACTTGTATCATAGTTTAATGTTAGAGAAATAATGCCTCCAAACTAGGATTGCTTTTACTATCTTGGATTCTTTATGGTTCTGTGCCAACTTCCATAATGTATGTTCTGTTTCCTGGGAGAATATCACTGGAATTTTAAGTTGCTTTAAGTCTGTGTAATGTTTTGGGTATGATGATCTTTTAATGACACTAATTTTTCATATCTGTGATCTCAGGATATCTTTCCATTTCTTGTATTTTCTACTTATTTACAGAGACATAATGTTTGATGGAAAAGTCTTTCACCTCATTTGCTAATTTAATTTCTAGACAGTTTTTTTTGATACAGTTATAATTGGGGTTTTTTCCTTCTTTTTTTCTTTTCTCTTCTAGTTTGTTGGCTATAGAAATGTAACAGGTTTTATATCTTGATTGTATAGTCAAACACTTTACTGTATTGGCTTATTGTTTTCTAATAGTTTATTGGTAGAGTCTGTGGGGCTTTCTATGTTTATTTCCCTGTCATTTGCAAATAGATAATTCTACTTTCTCTTTTTCAATTAGTATCCCTTTTATCTCTTTTTCTTCCCTTCCCTAGGACTTCCAATGTTATGCTGAATAATAGTGCTAAGAGTGAACCTCGTCTTGTGCCTGATTTTGGAAAATCTTTCTGGTTTTTGTCACTGAGTATATTAGTGGTGGGTTTGTTGTATATGGCTTTTACCACATTAAATTATATTCTATTCTATTCACATTCGGCCAAAAGTTTTATTTTTTAAACAAATAGATGTTGGATGTTCCTAAAAGTTTCTTCTGCATCTCTTAATCTTATCCTCTCATATTTAACCTTTCTTTTTATTGATGTAGTATATTACATTTATTGACTTTCCTATAATGAACCATTCCAACATTCCTAGAATAAAGGCCAGGCTCTCACGATGGCTTTTAATTACAAAACTGAATTTGATTCATTAGCATTTTGTTGCTGATTTGTACCTATGTTTATCTTTCATGAGCTTATTCAAAGATGATCAGTATCTCTTTGAAGAACCAACTTACATATTTCTGTGAACAACCAACTCTTGGTTTCACTGATATTTGTTACTGTCTTTTTTTTTCAATAATTTTATTGTGACCAATGTGAATTACAAGTATATCACAGTTATATTTAGGGTATATAGTAACAGTGAATTAGGGCCATTTCTACCATCAGTGTTGTCCTCCCTCCACTCCTGTTCCCAGCATACATTCCCACACCTCCCCCCCTTTGCTCCCTGTACTGCTAGTGTAACAGATCCCCTTTGTGTATAGCTTGTTGTAGATTGGGTATCTTGATTCTGTTGTCATTGACTTTAGGTTTGGTGTTTAAGTCAGATCATTCTTTATTTCCACTCAATGTTCATGCTACTGTTTGCTCCTGGTACCATCCTTTTTTTTTCCCTGAATTTATGAGGCAGAACAAGATGATTCAAGTTTTGTGATTCTGTTGGGGAAAAGAAAAGAAAGCTGGGAGGAGTTTGTCTAGAAACTATAAATATCCATTTAAAAGAAGAAAGAGAAAAAAAATAAACCAAAGCAAAACAAGCAATGACAGAAACACAACAGCAACAATAAACAACAGCAAAATAACAAGAATGGAAAAAAAGGAAGGAGGGCTGATGTGGCAAAGTTTTGTAGTTTTATTTTGGGCGGGGGATGTTCCCACAAGCCTCTTGTCTGCAGATGTGAGGCTTTGGTGTCATCAGCTGGGATGTCCTAGGGAGGACATGATTTTTTTAACAGAAATGTGATCCAAACGATAATTGATAGAATTTCAACCTTCATCACTTTATTGATATTTGTGTTTCTACTTGTAAATGTCCCATGTACCCCATTGTTGAGCTAATTAAACCATGAGCTACAGTCCTATATGTAGATCGGGTATCTACAGAATATTGTAGATTGGATATCTTGATTCTGTTGTCATTGACTTTAGGTTTGGTGTTTAAGTATTTTGTTATTCTGAGTATGCTCTATCCTAGTGTTTTACTAATTAGGTCTATTTTCACTGGGATCCTTTGGGTCTTTGGACTTACACTTTTTTTAAGGTATAAATCAGATATTGTTCTTATACAAAACTTTCCAATGATCTTATCCCACATAAAATGCCATGCAAAAATTCATACAGTTTTTGCATTTGATCTAGCCATAATAATGTCTGAACCACAACAAAATATCCTAGTAGGCATTTTTATATAAACATAAATCATAACTTTTTATTTTTTGACTTTTGGGTCACACCCAGCGGCACTCAGAGGTTACTCCTGGCTCTGTGCTCAGAAATCACTCCTGGCAGGCTTGGAAGACCATTTGGGATGCCAAGATTTGAACCACATCCGTCTGCATGCAAGGCAAATGCCCTACTGCTGTGGTATTTCTCAGGCTTCATAAATCATAACTTTAGTCTAAATGCTGACATAGTTGAGCATGTATGCCAAAGTGTGTTCAGTTGTGACTTTTCAAAAAAAGATGATACAAATTTTTGTTTTGTTAAATGTAAATAACATTTGTTGGGGCCAGAGTGATGACTCAAGCAGTAGGGCATTTGCCTTGCATGCAGACAGATGGTGGTTCGAATGGTGGTTCGTTCCCCCAGCATCCCATATGGTCCCCCAAGCCAGGAGAAACCCCTGAGTATCACCAGATGTAGCCCAAAAAGCAAAAAAAATTTAACATTTGTTGGTTAATTATTTAATAAATGTAAATAATTAAGGATAACTTTGAGGTGAAATTGAAACCTCAGATTATTAGTACTAAAAATTCATTTTCTAAGACATAAGGTTATAAGTATTTATTTTTCATAATTTTCACCCAAAATGATACATTATTAATTTTCCTAAAAGTCACAAATTCCAAAATTAATTTTAATGCATCTTAATTAGTATTACTGTATGGAGTTTTTCACCTCTACATTTTTTTGCCTTGCCCAGCAAAGAATGATTTTACCAAACATAAAAATGCTGAAATATATGAATAAATCTTTTCTTTCAAAAAGCTCACTCTTTATCTTCTAGTGAAGAGTGCATTAGTGCTCTAGTCCTGTCATAACAAAACACCACAAATATGGTGATTTAAGAAAACACAAAAGTATTGGCTTGCAACTTTGGAAATAAGAAGTCTGATATTACATGCACTGAGCTAACTATCAAGGAGCTCAATTCCTTCTGAATTTTTAGAGTAGCCATTCTTAGCCAGGACCCCCAGGACCCCAGAATATTCCAGAAGGTACATGGTTAAAAAGCCCTAAATGTGGAGTTATTGCACAAAACTGGGGATAAGGGCAATCAGTGTGATGGGTGGGGGGGAGAGGGCAGGAAGGAAGCAAGACTGGAAGGGAACCAGGAATGGAAAAGGGCTGGGAACTATAATCATGGGGTGATTGGTGGATGGTTCTTCGCAGCTTCTAAGGCTGCCCTTGTCAAGACTCAGGGTTCTTTTCACTCAATACTCTAAAAAAAAAAAAATTCTTTCCCTGACTCCCCCTACCTCCTTTCCCTTGTAAGGCCCTTTGTGTTTGTGTGTGCCCTATCTGGATAATTCCATGTAATCTACCATCTCAAAAAATTTTGTCCCAGGGATTGAACGGAGGCCATCCTTAAAGAAGGTGTTGTACTGCCTATCCCAAAGACTCTCATTAATTTTTATACACTCACCCCTCTTTTGTCTTATGTAATTAGTATTTTGACAGCTGGAAACTTGCCATTCATTTCTTAGATTATTGATGTTAAAGATGATTTCCATTATTAGTCGGTATCTGCCAGAATCGTTTATGGGACTTAACTTAAGGAGCAACTCCAAAATTTCTGATAAACAATGAGATTAAGCCCTTGTTCAGATGAAAGGAGCAATGTAATGTAACCTCACACAGAAAGTAGATTTGAATGTATGAAACTTAACCAGGACCTCTAAATTAATTAGCTAAACACTTTAAAGAATTTTTCTCAAATTACCTGGATAGTAAAGGAACTATGTCATCAAGTCTGTTAATATTGTATTTGGTTGGGCTTTTGTGTTTCTGTTCTCTGAAGACTTCATTTGGGATCACAATTCCCTTGACAAACATTACCAGGTATTTCTGCTTCATTGTTCAAATCTCACTCGTAATTGAATTTGGTAAAGAAAAGAATGCATGACTTCTTTAAAATGGCTGCCATCAATAGGCATATCAGTCAGAATAAAAAGAGAAATTAATTAGATTTGTCCTTCTACCTTCAGTTCTATAATAGTCTTACAGGTTTTGAAATACAAAAAGAAGAAAAGGACTCAAAATTGTAGAACTTTCTCTCTTCTAAAGGCATAGATCCAAGTCTAAGAGCATTTTACAAATATTCCACATGATAATGAATTGCTGAATGGTGGAACCAGATTTAGTATTAATGTTTTCTTGCTAATGATTTGTTAATGCATATTTTGAGTATCTTTTGCCTTTCTCATAACAAGAATGAAAAGTAATGCCATCGTTGTGAAGGGATATTTATTGGGCATCTTCTTTGGACAATTAGCATGCTTAAACATTATGTTTAAGCATTAAACATAAATATGTTTAGCATTACCACAAAATATTTAAATAAAATTTAATTCTTTTGAGCTTTATAGAATATAACAGAGGAAAAGGGTGGGTAGGGATGAAGGGAAATCAAACTACATGAAGAGCCTATTGTTCCTCTGTGTAGGGCTCAGGAACTAAGGAGGACAGATCCCTTTCTTGCCAACTGCAGTTCCAGTTAAGAGCTCATAATTACCACAGAGAGGTACACTGGAATGCCCCTGTCCATTTTAACAAGTGTCCTCCCAGCATCCCAGCCACTGTCACATTCAGATTGAGAGCTACTGTTGGATTGACCTCCGATGCACATGGTTCTCACATTTGACAGTCCCTGGGACCTGAATCTATTTGGAAGCTGATTACAGCTTGTGATTAACAGGTACCAGTTTTCTTTCATAGAAATAAATGGTGTGATGAAGCCTCATCTGCATTTTATGGTATATTATACTTGATTGTGTCAGTGTTTTATCAAATGATTTTCTTGGATAAATATGTACTTTATTCTGTCTTCAGCAAAATGATCTCCTCAGACTTCATATTCCTTTCTAATACCACATGTAAACAAGTTTTAGGAGTCCCATGTACCAAACAACAGATTAAGGATTGAGAATTCATGATAAAACACAGAGAATAATTCCCATCTCCAGTTATTTTTATAAGTCACCCACAGTGAAGACTCACACTGCGAAACCATAATTGACAAATTCTACTTAGAAATAACTTGTAGTGGGAATAAGACAACTTTTTATACTTTGCTATTCTCTGAATTTTCTTCATTGAATAATATTATAATTTTGTTTAAATAATAAAACTTAATGAGATGAAGCAATCCTTAAGTCAAGACATTAAGAAAGTCGTGTTCCTTTTATGCACATTTTCAAATTGTACACTTCAAATATGTCCCTTCTATGTTATTTCCTTTTTGCTTCGATAAGGCCGTATTTTTATTTTGGAGGTCTAGTTGAAAAGGGCATTTCTGTACTGGAAAAATGATGTGAAGCAAACCTTACGAAGCAAGTAATTTATTTTGCAATTCTCCCAAGATTTCAAAGCCAAGTAACCTTTGAAGGTGGACCAAATTTTCTAGACAGCATACATTACAAGGAGAGGGGCCAAGGAAAAATGCACTAGCAAGGAGAGCCCTTGCAATCATGTTTGGGCATCTTTCCATCCCTGGGCATTGCTGGTCAGCATGTAATCACCTCCACCTTGCCCTCCCACACCTTGCTGGCACTTGTGCATGTACCAATGTCATAATTAAAAAGTTCAGTAGCATCCAACAGATGCAGAACTGTGCTTGTTTTCAGAAGAGGCTAAAAGGAATATGCACAGAGAAGACCAGCGGTTCCCAGTGCATGTCTTGCAGTTGTTCATAGTGAGACAAAAGCAGTTGAAGCGGAAATTGTGGGTGCGGAGGTATCTGGGTGGGAGTGACAGGAGACAAAGATGGGAAGAATTTCAGAATTTGGCGCATTTGAGGGATGAATTTTGTGCTGGTTTAGAAAGAGGGAGGATTTACACACTCAGGACCACTAGGGGAAGGTTTTTATATTGTTGGTTTTTTTCCAGGCTGCCTTCACTTGGCCACTTTGTATGGATTACAGTCCTTGCTGAGATATTGCTGAGGAAAAGGCCTAGAACTTAGACTCTGGGGCTGCACATATTTTCCATCTCATTAATATTCTCAGTCTCATCAGAGCATGTAGCTCTGTATTAATTTTCTCCAGGCAGGGGATAAAATCTCAGCCTTTGTTCTGGGTTGGTGGTAAGACAGCTCCATTTTAGATGCTCTTTTCTCCCCAAACATCTGATACTGACTGCCATGTTTGTCCCACCTGCGTGCCTCCTTTGTGAGCAAAGAACTTGAATAGATATTTCTTTAAAGAAGATGTACAAATGGCTAACAAACACATTTTAAAAAGTTTTACACCATTAGAGATGAAGAAGAAACTACAAATTAATGTCACAGTGAAATAGTACTTAACACCCATGAGAATGACTGTGTAAAGATCACAAGTGCTGGTAAAGACATGGACATATTGGAATTCTCCTGGTTTTCTGGTAAGAATTCAGATGTTTTAGCCACTGTGAGGACAGCATGGGAGTTCTTCAGAAAGTTGAACAGAATCACCATATTACAGCATGATTCTACTTCTAGATAGAAAAATAGAAAAAAAATGTAAAGTAGAACTCCAAGAACTATAGATGAAAATATGTTCCTACTAGTAAAATTCACAAGTCAAAAAGGTGTAACAAGTCTCTAAATTCCTCACCAAAGGGAAAATAATTGTTTATTTTCGACACACGGGGTGGTCGAAAGCCATTAGACCACATTAGGGCTGAAGCACTGACATGTTATGAGATGAATGAACTTTATCTCCAAAACTTGAAGATAAGTGAAAGACGTCAAAAATCAATGATCACATACTATGTGACAATCTGCTTATGTGAAGAACCGTGAGAGAGAAGTTGACAGAGACCAATGCTTATTAATGGTGACCTGTAGCTCAGAAGAGGGGAAGAAAGGGGAGACATTCCTCAGTGCTTTTTTTAAACTCCTTGGGAATTTTACTTGTAATAATAGAGACATTTTGTAACCAGAGATATTCATTGAACAGCTTTGTGAACTTAACTCTCGCCAAACTCTTCATGTTTTTTTCATGTTTAAGCTCCCATGAATTGCACCTCAATAAACAAAATGAAAAGGCAATAATATACAAGAGAAGTGATGGTGAACCATATTGCCAGAAAGTGGAGTGCTCCCATTACACGAAACTTCCTTTATTATCATTTAGGGGACATGGTATCACAATGTTAAAGCTTATTATATTTGGTACAAAATCACTGCATCTCACCTCACCTCAACCAAAGAGCCCGAGATCCTCCACCACTGTCAGATGTTACCTCTCAGATTAGTGAGATCATTTCTCCATCTCTCTCTGTTTTATTTTGTTGAACATTGTAGCAAACTACATGATTTCATGTTTTTCTTATAGCTGTAATAGTTCATTATGCCTGTCTATCACAACTTCTTATTCCTCTATTATCAATTATATTATGTGATATTGTCTTAATCATGTCAATATTAGCTAAAAACTGTGGAACAAGTATGCAGTAGCGATTATTAGTTGGTGAAATATAGTAGATTCCCAATGACCAGTAATAGATCCCATGTTCAGCATTAACTTGGAAAATCAAAACAAGAAAATTAATTGATATTTTTTTATTCTTTTAGGATTCTCAGCTTGTTTCCTCTGGACACAATAATCCAAGTAAGAAATTTTTCTCTATTGTTTTCAAAGTGATATTGGGGGGGAAGAGAAATTTATGCAATGTACCATACGTTAATTTTTTTATTAAAATCAGGTGGGACCATAAAGGGAGTCGTTTCTCAAATGCAAAAGTTTTATAGAGATCTGTTTCTCTATTTTTATCAGGGAACAGAGAGACAACAAAACATAAAATACTAAATTCCAAGTGGTTTTGAGAGGAAAGAACAGCCTGCTTATCGCGGTTTTCCATCATGCCCTTGAGAAGATAGGAAAGAAATATGTAAACTTAGTGAAAGGACTATGAAAAGAACATGCAGCCCATTTTCTGAAAAGGAAGTCAATCAAAGGTTCCCAAAAATTGCCTTAGAGTCTATAAAGGAAACCAGGACCGTTTCCATATTGGCAAAATAATAATATTGAGGAATGCATTTTATTATGTCTGATAAAATACAAGAGAACAGGCATGGATACCATCATTTCATGAAGTGGTGTTTCTATTTTCTTTTTTGGATGCTTACTCACTGATATTGATGTTGTGTTGTATAGTAAAGATTGCTGTTCCCTCTGCTCATTCCCTGAAAGCACAGCCTCCATATCAGGGCTTTGCTCTTCTGGCGACTACTCAGTCAGCTGGAGAGGTCCATTGCCAATTTCAAAGCTGCATTTAACAGAACATCATTCTGAGCAAGAAATGACTATTTCTTTGGACCAGAGGTTCAGCCATTGAACATCTTAGAGGACAGAAGGGCTGGGGCAGGAAACACATTCAGATAAGTATGTGAGGAAAGCCAGGCATGAAATATGCAGCAGGAAATGAGTCAGGGTAAGAGATGTTGAAAGAAAATTGCCAGGGCAGTGCTTCTCACTCATCCTATCCTCTGTGGGGACTGGCTGTGAGCACAAACACCAGGAGAAAGAAAAAACTACAGGGGACTTGGAATGTAAGGAAAATAGTAAGTTCAACAGAAAATAAAACATAGAAAAAGTTTAGGAGAAATGCATGATGAAGTCCATGGTCCATGATCAAGTTCATGACTAGAATATATTGAGGAATTTTTATTACTTTTCTCACTGTTGCCATTTAAACTTCAGCAATTCAAGATCAAAGAAGGTTATAATGATGCATAAATGTACCTTCCTCTGCATGGCATTTTTTTCACATATAAAGAACCAGGAACTAGCTGCTGAGTATCCTCTGTCAGTACCTTAAACTTATTTCACTTCAACCTAACAATGACTGCCTAATGGTAGGCATTATCATCTCCACTTCACCCATGATGAACTTGAAATAGGTGGTATCACATATTTTCGCATTTTTCTATAAAACTAAGAAGAAAGGAATAAAGAAAGGTTAGGGGCCAGGGGCCAAGTGGTCTCGGATGCAGTGGTGGGGAAATAAATAAGGAAAGAACTAAATATTCAAGCCAAAGTCAATGATAATAGAATCAAGGGACCTAAACTTTAACAATCTAAACATAAAGGGGCCTGTTATTCTGGCAGGCCAGGAGGCAAAGGATGGTAGTATAGGATGCACAGCACTCTGGGTCCATTAGTGGAGGGGAGTTGGCACTGGTGGTGGGAAGGGTCTTGACTCATTGTGTATCTGAAATTCAACTATGAAGGACTCTGTAGATCACAATTGTTTCAATAAAATAAAATTAAAAAAAAATAAGTATCACATGACTGAAAATGTGAAGACCACTGTAATGTGAATTCCATGATCTCTCCTCCAAAGACAATTGACATCCACATTGCATCTAATACTTCATTCCAAGTTTAAATTCTTAGCCCCAAACAACATGCTATAGTTTAATAATGCACCTGGTATACTTTAATGACATGCCATAGCACACACTTATACTGCAATTTAGAGTATGTGAAAGCAGACTATTGTCAATTTTGAGGTACCACCTGCTATGTATGCCCTAGAAAGGCCACATACATCTCTTTAAGATGACATCACTTTTAGAATCTGGAAAGCACAGTTGGATCTTTAGGAAAGCTTGTATCACTGGAATTTCACACATTATCACATCTTTGGTTTGGATACCCCTACTAAAAAAACTGTTGAACTATAATCATGAAAATAACTCCAAACTGTAATA
This sequence comes from Suncus etruscus, assembly GCF_024139225.1. Taxonomy (NCBI): domain Eukaryota; kingdom Metazoa; phylum Chordata; class Mammalia; order Eulipotyphla; family Soricidae; genus Suncus; species Suncus etruscus. The sequence continues at coordinate 19,527,079 of NC_064859.1, read as the reverse complement.
ATAGAAATAAATCCATATAGCATTGATAACAAAATGTCACAAACAAACCAGAAACTCAATTTCTTAAAATAGAAGTAAAGAAGACCATCATCATAATGAATCATAGGCAAGGAAAGTCATGGCATTGAAAAAGGAATTAGAACAATATGAAAGGACCAGGAACAAGTGTCAGAGTGGGAGCAGAAAAAGGAGAGGGAACAGTTCATCAAAGAAGAGGCAGGGGTTGTGGGCATCCAGGACTGCAGATACTAACTTCTCCCACTGCCCCTCCCTCCACTTCCAACTGGTTGCTTCATACAGAATATTCATTTTGCTTTACTGCCAAAACCCAAAAATGTTGTGATATTTACTGAAAATAAAATGAATATCTGGTGTTATGTTAGACCAGAATAAATCTAGTATCTAAAGGGGAGGGAGGGAGGGAGGGAGGGAGGGAGGGAGAGAGAGAGAGAGAGAGAGAGAGAGAGAGAGAGAGAGAGAGAGAGAGAGAGAGAGTAATGTCTGCATAGAGGCAGGCAGGGGAAAGAGGGAAAGGGCAGGAGAGAAACTAGAGACATTGGTGGCTGGAAATGTGCACTGATAAAGGGATGGTTGTTGGACATTATGTGACTACAACTCAATCATCAACAACTTTGTGACTGTATCTCATGGTGATTCAGTTAAAAATTTATTATTTAAAAATAAAGTATTTGGGGGCCGGAGAGATAGCATGGAAGTAAGGCATTTGTCTTGCAGGCAGAAGGACGGTGGTTTGAATCCCGGCATCCCATATGGTCCCCCGAGCCTGCCAGGAAGCAATTTCTGAGTGTAGAGCCAGGAGTAACCCCTGAGCGCTGCCAGGTGTGACCCAAAAAACAAACAAATAAATAAAGTATTTGGCACTTTAGTGTTGGTGGAGGGGCAGTCACTCTGCATACCAAAACCATAGAAGGTAACACTATCATACCATGTTACTTCTTCCACAACAGGAAAGAGGAGTGGGGGAAGGAAGGTAAAGGCAGAGGAAAGGAAATAAGGGAAGAGAAGGTCAAATAAGGGTAGGCCAGAGCACACTTGAATTGATACTTAAATAGAAACAGAAAATAATGTAAGAAAATTCTCAACTTTTAAAACAGATAGATATTGTGAAGGAACAAGAGTTTTTCTCAAGAACAAAAGGAAATACTGTATACCTAAGATAAAGCCCTTCCTAATTTTTGTTTGGGGTAACAAGAAAGAGGAGTGTCAGGCATCTCAATAGACCTCCAAACCTCTTTCCTGCTAAACCATAAAGGAAACCATTCCATCAGCCATATGCATCTTCCAAGAGCCCTAAATCCATCCTTCCCTACCACAAAGAACTGTGTTCAGAAAATGGACCAATGGACTAATACAGAAAATCCACACCAGTTACCTTTGTACTTAACCTACTATCCTGCAAAAATATCAACAAGTACACAAACCCAGTGAGCACCAGAGTAAGGACTAATCCAAATGATATTGAACATATGCCAAAATCAGAGAGAAGGCTTTCAAGTGTTATTATGGTCTTCAGGATGACTTGAAACCATTGGTATTAACTCAAAGAGAATAAATTCATTCAGAATACCAGTTATAAAACAAATGAGCTTTAAGAACTAAAAATATGGTCAATAATATTTAAAGCAGGGGTCTCAAACTCAATTTATCTGGGGGCCGCAGGAGGCAAAGTCAGGGTGAGGTAGGGCGCATAAGGGATTTCGCTTACAGAATATTCGCAATAAAAATATCTCATTAGTAAGGAACAAAAATTGGAAAAAATCGCATTAAACATTTGCATACCCCGAACGGAACTGCTCAGGGTATGCGAATGTTTAATGCGATTTTTTCTTACTAATGTGATTTTTATTATGTTTATTCGGTAAGCGAATAATCGCGAATACTGCGATATTTGAAGGCTGGCCTCGGGCCACAAAATGTTGTACAGAGGGCCGTAAATGGCCCGTAGGCCGCGAGTTTGAGACCCCTGATTTAAAGGGTTATTGAAAATGGGGAATAAAGCTAACTGAAATGTATGGAGGTAAGGCATTTGCCTTGCATGCAGAAGGGTGGTGGTTTGAATCCTGGCATCCCATATGGTTTGGGGAGGTGATTTCCCAGCATGTTTGGTGTGCAGAAGCTCTGAGGTCAATGACCAGCACTTCAGGCTTGTCTGACCATCTGTAGGTAGAACTCCTGTCAACCCAAGCCATACATCATCCTCAGCCCCAACAACTGAACTCTTGGGTCCACAAAGCCAGATTGAGTGTGTATGGGATTACCTACTTTTCTCAAACACTGCTTGGGCATACCCCCCCCAAAAGGAGGGGGTGAAAAACGAGATGACATCTAGAGTTCGGAATAAAAGATTGAAAGCATTTTTCCTAAATATAAAGCATAATACAGGTGGGAAATATGAAAGGAAATTAAGATGGATGCACAACTCAATCAGGGTGGAAGGTCAAACCCCAGCTAATGGGAATTCCAGAACAAGGGGAACACAGGAAGTAGAGGAGGAGAAAGCAATACTAGGAGGAGAATCCCATCTCCAGGTCAAAGTGGCAATGTAAAACAATTCAGGACCCCACTTCGTCCCGCAGGACACTGGATCTGTAGCTACATATGAAACAATTTCCTCAACTGAGTAACCACCATCCATGGAACCAATGACTGAAATGGGCTGAGGCTGTGAGCCCCTCACCATAAACCCTGCCTGCTGTGTGGACAGGAACTGGAAGCTCCTAAGACCTGCAACTTTAAACCCTTTCTGGAACCAACTCCTAGTTGTTGTTTTTTTTTTTTCTATTAGATCACCATGAGTGACACAGTTATAAATGGATTCATGACTGCGTTTCAGTCATACAATGTCCCAGCACCCATCCCTTCTCCACCATCCACTTTCCTCAACCAGTATCCCCAGCTTTTCTCCCTCCCCCTAGTCTGTCTCTGTGGCAGTCATTTTCTTTCTTTTTTTCTTTCCTTTTAGGCTTAAAAGTCCCATGCTGATACTGAAAGGGTGTTGTGCATGCCACGTGGCCTTCTTTCAGCATCTAGTTCTTGTCCAGAGTGACCACATCTCTGTATCATTGTGCTTGTGCTCCCTTTTTGGATTTATCTCAGTTCTGCCCACCCCCAGGCAGCTCCCCATTAAGAAGCTTTTCTCCTGCTTTTGGACTGCAGGGTCTCTGGGTTTTAGCTATTTCCCTACTGTATTCCTTTATGTCCCGCATATGAGTCCATCATTCTGTGTCTGTCCCTTCACGCAGACTCACCTTGCTCAGCATGACAGTTCTGAAGTACAATGTCACCTGCATAGGGTTAACAAAGAAGCATTGACCTGAGAAATGGTTCTTAAAAAGACTGTAGAATAAAAATATAAAATATAAAGAGTCCACGTGTTGGGTGAGACTGCCCGAGGCACCGTGTTTCTAACCCCTCAGGTGGACAGGTCTGATGAAGAAGGGTAGTAGGGTGGAGAAATAATTCACAAATAGTCAGTTAAAGTTTTATAAGAGTCAGCTTGCTTTTATTCCACGGCCTTCCTCTGCCATATGCTTTTCCTTTCATTGGCTTCTTTGCTAAGCTTTCTGCTGCCCTGCTCTGCTTTTTGCTGCTTCTTGCTGCAGCTCCTTTTGCCACCCCTCAGCCAGATTCTAATTCTTTGTTCCAAACAAACCACTCCATCCAGGTGTGGGCAGTTCTGATCATCCAGGTGGGATTAACATCTCAAAAGAAGAGGTTAAGGAAACGGGAAGTTGGGGAAGGGTTAACTTACAAGAAACCAACTGTAAACTCACCCATATAAGGCTCCATTGCAGAGTCAGACAACTGGAAGGGACCTAGATTTTCTTTGGAAAGGTTGATGGTTAATCATAAGCCTGAAGGAAAGACCTTCTACTTACAGGAATTACTCTCCAGGGTAGAGTGCAGAGTCCCAGGCTCATGCCTTCCAAAGGCTTCGTTCCCACTCCCTAGAAGGCAGTTGGCACCCTCACCTGGTGTCCATGCTTTGGAAGTTGCTATTCAGGACCAACAAGACCCTATAAGTCTCTAGAATGCCTGAGCACTGGTGGCTTGCAGGACATATGTTTGAGGACTAGTATCTGGTCCACTAGTGCTTGGGAAAATGCACCCACCATGATGGATTTATATTTTATGGTACTAGAAAAAAAAGTGATGAAGCATGAGGACAAGTGAATTTGGAAACCATCAAGTCTTCTGATTAAGAGAAGCACAGACGGACTTCTGATTGTACACCAGAAAGGGTGCTGCTTGTGACTAATAACATGCAGACTTTTTACTTTTTTATTTAAACCATTATGATTTACATAGTTATTCACAGTTGAGTTTTAGACCATGTTTTAGGACCAATCCTGCCACCAGTGTCAATCTTTTTCAGAGTCTATTCCATGCCACTACCACCCCCAGTCTGCCAGTATAGCAGGCACTTTTTAAAGTTTTCTTGTTAAAGTTTGGCTCTCATGATTTCAGTGTTGTTGATTCTGGCTTAGATATTTAATTCTGTTCTTTCCTAACACCACCAATGTACCTGAGATCTCTTAACCCCTGACCTCCATAATTTCTATGTTTCTTTCTCCTCCCCACCTCAATTTCTTTTCTTGTCCTCACTATACTCTGGAGCCAAGTTAAGCCATTATGCAAAAAAAATTTTAAGTGCCTGTAAGAAGAATGAATGATACAGTCTGACTCTGCTCCTATTGAGTTTAAATTCATAAAAACTAAAGGAATATGTTAGACTGTGTATATGTGTGTATGTTGGGGGAGAGGATATTTGGAGGTTCCCAAATGAAAGGGATTAGAAGGGTGAAGTAATGGGGGGGTAGTCACTTTGAGCACAGGTGGCTTGGATCATCAATGTGAGCACGATTGCATAAGTAAGCTATGGCACTGCACACAGAAAATCCAACAGGAGGGCCCGGAGAGATAGCATGGAGATAAGGTGTTTGCCTTTCATGTAGAAGGTCATTGGTTCAAATCCCATATGGTCCCCAGTGCCTGCCAAGAGCAATTTCTGAGCATGGAGCCAGGAGTAAACCCTGAGCACTGCCAGGTGTGACCCAAAAACAAAAAACAAAACAAAACAAAACAAAACAAAACAAAAAATCCAACAAGATTGTAAATCAACTGTAAATTACGATAACTTGTCTAAGAAGGGTTTTGTTTGCTTGTTTTGGAGCCATACCCTGAAGTGTTCAAGGGTTACTCCTGGCTCTGCTCTCAGGAATCACTCCTGGCAGGTTCAGGGACCACATGGGATGTTGAGATTTGAGCCCAAGTAGGCCCTGTGCAAGACAAGCGTCCTCCCCACTGTAACATCTTTCTGGCCCTAGGAAGAAACAGATTATTTTATTTACAACATAAAAACAACTCTCCAGAAAAGAACAAGAATGATAAGCACATAGTCTACCTAGAACTGGCTAGAATAGCAACAGAAGGTGCCTAAGAGGTCTCTGGATTCTTCCTTGACACTGTCCCGCTTTCTAGCCCTGAAGTTGTTCCACAGTTATATTGTTTTCATTTTTGTTTTTAGTGTTTTTTGGGGGGAGGGCACGCCCAGCAGTGTTCAGGGCTTACTCTTGGCTATCTACTTAGAAATCACTCCTGACAGGTTTAGGGACTATATAGGATGCTGGGAATTGAACCTGGGGCAACTACATGCAAGGGCAAGTGCCCTATCCATTGTGTTTTTGCTCTGGCCTCACTTGCTTTAATTTTTAAAAGGTCTGTATGTGTGTATATATATATATATACATATATATGTATATGTAATCTCATTAAATAATATTTAAAATAGTTTTAGACACGTTCCATTTTAACTTTTTAGCCTTTCTCTGAGGAAAATCTATGGCATTTTGCAAATAAGATTGAATCAAGGACCAGGGAGGTGGCTACATGATAGTGCACAGACCTTACAATGTGCTATGCCCTGAGTTTTACTCCTATAGCCCCTTGAACTTCATCAGGAAAACCCTAGGGAGCCCCCCAACATCAAAATTAGTAAGTTAAATATTTTTGAATCAATGAGAATATATTTGATATACATCCTGGAAACACCTTCTTAGGGATCTCATGACATTTCTACAGGCCTCATTTTGTCTTTGTTCTTTTGTGACATATTTTTATATTGATATAATTTTATAAATTATGTTTATAATATATATATTATATATATATTAGCATTCATAATATTTCTGATTGGCACATCCAAATTAAATAATTAACATTACTAAAAAATGATTCCTTAATAATTAATGAACAGAATATAATGAATATTTTACATCTCAGATTTGTAAAAGAAAGGTTATAACTATGGAATTGTCTGTGCTGGAGGGAAAGGCAGGATGGAAGAATAGAATGATGACTTTCATCATTTTGCATAGTATCTTACCTCAGAAGTCCATTAATCAAGAAATAGAAGATTAAATTTATTTAAAGTTATAAATACTGAGATGCTAAAAAATAGACCTAATAAAACTGTAAGGAGCAATATGATAGTATATTCTCATCTTTCATATCAGAAATCATTAGTACTGCCTAAAGATGGTTCATTCTAGGAATAAGTATATTACTTAGAATAATGGTAGAAGACTATCTGATTTTAAAGGAACAATAATTTTACCATTAAAATATGTTTTGCATCTGGGGACAGAGAGATAGCATGAAGGTAGGGTGTTTGCTTTTCATGCAGAAAGACGGTGGTTCAAATCCCAGCATCCCATATGGTCCCCTGAGCCTGCCAGGAGCGATTTCTGAACGCAGAGCTAAGAGTAACCCCTGAGCTGCCGGCTGTGACCCAAAAACCAAAAAAGAAAAATATTTTTTGCATGAATACTAATACTTTTATTACAAAGAAACACTGTTAATACAGTAAAACAGGGGATAAGTTTGTAAAATCCAGACCCCTACAGCTCTCTTTTGATTCCCTGCCCAAGCTTCTCTAGTTTACAGGAATGAGTTAAATACTCTTTAACTTTATATTTATCAGAGTAGCAGATACAAAAAGTCTTTATTGTATTTTTTAACTAAAACTGTAGCTAGTCAATATTTTTTAGTAGCCCAGAGGAGTGACTAAGTTGTTTCATATCTCAATAGCATGTGCCTGTCAGTGGTTACACTCATCACTGGGTTAATGACACATCATCCAAACACATATACCCAACATCTAGTATATGTTCAACACTGAGAAACATGGAGACTCATGTCAAGTATTAAATTGAAAATACACATAAAATATGCCTATTTTCATACGTACGCATTTACCTGTGTGTTGTGTGTGTTTGTTTACACACATGGCCCTTCCTTTGGCTCATTTTTCCTCTTTTCCTCTCTCTAATTGTATTTTCTCATGCCAAAGTCCACATTGCCAAATCTGCATCGATTCCTTAATGATCAATGCCTTTTCCTTCCCCCAAGAGTCCGGAGTGGTATCCATCATGATGACAACTAAAGTCACCAGAATGACCCCTGTCCTCTCTGCTGGATCCAGGGAAACATCTCCTGGCTCCCATATGAAAAAGTCTCTGAGAATGTGCAGCTTACATTCATGGTTTTCCCTTGAGTTGCCATAAAGAAAACTAACTCCTAATAATATTGCCACTGAAAGGAACATTTCAAATTAACTTCAGAAATTGCATCACCTAAAATTTCAAAATGTTGGGGAGAATTTTTGTGGATTTTTCCCCTTGGGAACAAAGAAAAAGATTTAATCTCCCCATCTCCATCTTGTGCTTACTTAACCCCCAAAAGGTTGATTTAGTCTCAGCCCTGAAGATGCTGATGGTCTCTCTCTGCCTCTTTCCCACTGATGACAGATGCCCTAACTGGTTTCTCAGTGGTATCCACTTTGTAAGAATCTAGTTTATTTTTCCTCTTGCCACAACGTAAGTGCTGCTGAGAGCGTAGATAGCCTAGTTGCCTTTTGAATTTAGTTTGGACACTCTCTTGTAAATGTAATCACCATGGAAATTAGGGGATTGTTCCTGGGACTGAGTGAGCATAGACTAAGCGGGGCAAGGGCAAAGGATGTTGTAGAGCTTGCAAAGACGCATGTCCCCCAACAGCAGGGGGAGGCAGGCATGACTGTTGTTCTCTAGACCTTCAGACCAGACGTGAAAGAAAGAGCAAGTTGTCACCTTCAGGTCCAACTTCTAAAGCCTATGTCTCCCCCAGGGACTTCACCCAGTGCTTCCTCTGCTCTGCACCTCATGACAACCACCACTCACTCATGACCCTTCTCTTTCCATCTCTTGGCCCCAAGGAAATCAAAAGAAGCACCTCACAAAGCGGGAATGCACCATTTAAAGCATAGGTGGTCAAGGGTCAAGGATTACACGATGTCTGTTGCCGTAGGAATTTGCCCTCAAAGACTACAAAAAAGAGAACCGGTTCCAGACTCCCTTGATTAAAATCCGTTAAACCCTCGAGCACCGCAGACCACAGAAACATTTCTCTCCCAGGCCTCTCAGCAGGCCACAAAGGAGCTCTGGTTTCCATCTCCCTTCCTCTGCTTTCACTCAGGATGCAGGATGGAAAGTTACTCTCTGGGATCTTGAAACCCATCATGCAGTCCCCATGTTTTGTAAAAACCCAGCAAGTTCTGACACAGTCGGACCCGGTTTGGCTTGTATTAGCAGAAGAGATCAAAGTTCAGGAGGCCTTGCATGTAGAATACTAATGAGTTTATTTCCTTAAACTTTCTGTAAGATGAAGTAATTGGAAGGAAGCAAGTCCGTGTGTAAGATCTTCATCTTTTGGCAAGGCCTCTACACACACACACACACACACACACACACACACACACACACACACACACACACCCTGAGCCAAGGTAGTCCAGACAAATTATTTTGCAAATTCCTGTTCTCGGACACTTAAAAAAAATCTTTTTAAAAAACTCCTGTTGCACATTTTGAAAGATTATTAGTAGAAACAATGGAAATATATTTAATTGCTCCTAAATTTGAAAGACTAATACTCACATGTGTTTTTTTTTCTTGCTTTTTCTTTTGCTTTTGTTTTTTGTTTTTGCTTCCTTTTTAAGAGAAAGGTGATGCGGAGCCTGGGAGTCCAGACAATGGCACATCAAATACATCGTAAGTTTCTCTGCTTTTTATCTTTGAGATGACTGTTCTCTAAGATGCTGATAATATGAAACAGTGCCTTATCTTGTAATAGTAATAATATAATAACAGAAGGGAGCCCTTGTGGTTCTCTTTCTCATGATAATGTCTTTAAATGCTTGGAGCAACTGATGCATTTTGAATTCCTGCTCGGGCTTTATCATAGTAAAAGTCATCTTGGAAACACAAATGTTCCTCTTTCTAAAGTAGAAGTGTAATGAGATTTTAGGAGGTATACAGAGGGAGAGAAAGAGGAGGGAAACTCTTGAGAATTTGTTTGGAGATTTTAACTGTTGTAAGAATTGCCAATTTTTTCCTTCACACACAGGAATGGGGTGGGGGGGCGGTATCTGGCTTTCACTTCTGTGAGATACCAGGGTCATTTTAAAAGCCTGCCACCCGCAATTTCACCTTGGAATCATGTTTAAAAAAATCAGAATAGTCATCTAGATGGTTTTTAATTAATAAACACCATTTTTAAAAGATGGGGGGCTGGAGCAATAACACAGCAGGTAGGGTATTTGCCTTGCAAGCGGCTGGCTGACCCAGGTTTGATCCCCGGCATCCCAAATGGTTCCCTGAATCTGCCAGGAGTGATTTCTGAGTGCACAGCCAGGAGAAACCCCTGAGCACAGTCAGGTGTGGCCCAAAGCAAACAAACAAAAAGATTAAAGAAAAATAAGAAAAGGCATATATTCCACAAGTTCTATCTTTTCTTCTCCCTAATCAAGGAATCCAAAAGTGTTTTTAATGATTTATTACATTTCATATATAGGCACCAAAATTAAACAAATTAAGTGATGTGCTTACAAATTATTTTAGCTTAGTAACAGAATGCTCCCTAAAAGTTTTAACACTTCTGAGAATTAGATATGTTTTATTATCTAATAGTTTGTTAATTTGCATATGGATGAGTGTTTTCATTATTGAATATTTAAAATGTTTTTATTAGGGAATATAAAAAGATAAAATGCTATGGGCATCTTATTTTTTTCCAACTACTGTTTCTTAAACTAGAGAGCACCTTAGGCTCACATAGGATCACATAGAATGACTAGGTATTTCCTAAAGGATATCATTTTGCTTATATTAAAATATTGTCCTAAGGTTCCATTGCTATGATTTCAGATGGTATAATGGCTGTGACTGAATTTAAATAGTTAAAAATATTACTAATTTCATTATGAGTCTATGTCATTAACCCTGAAGAAGTTTTCCATTACACACATGAAAATAAATGCATAATTTTGTCATAAGATACACATTGTTTAGCTATGTCCACATTATGTAGTGTCAGTGGTTCACTGTTGAGTCAAATAATTAACGATGGACCTGGAAGGTGAAGGATGGAGAGATTCTTCTCTGCCATCCCAGGCCACGTGGCTCCGCAACCCCCATTTAGCCGTTGGGTCCCAGGTTTAGGTGAATGGCGGAATCAGACTCATCCAGAGACAGGCATCAGGAAGCATCAGCTTTATTTATGCCCTATCCACCACATGTGTGTGGCCTATATCATAACCTTTCAAACACTCAGCCATTCTTAGCTAGCCCTGCGTCTTAACTTCTTTCAGCCATCTTCCCTTTCACCTCCTAGCTGGCCCAAGACCAGAAGCACGCGAGAGCCAGCCAAAAGACCTAATCCCCTCTGGCCCATACCTTATCTACCTTTTCCAAGACCCCTCCCAGGAATGGGCGGGGTCTTGCAGGTAAGGTCAAGTTACCTAGGGAGAAAGGGTGGGGGATGAGGCTTCATCTCCCCCTTCTCTGAAATATAAAAGAACTCTCCTGCGCTTTTGGTCTTTGGACAGCGTGGAGGTGAAAGGGAAGATGGCTGAAAGGAATTAAGATGCAGGGTAGCTAAGAATGGCTGAATGCTTGAAAGGTTATGATATAGGCCACACACATGTGGTGGATAGGGATGAATAAAGCTGATGCTTCCTGATGCCTGTCTCTGGGTGAGTCTGATTCTGCCGTTCACCTAAACCTGGAACCCGCCAGCTGAATGGGGGTTGCGGAGCCACGTGGCCTGGAATGGCATCCACCTCCATCCAGCCACCATCGTTAATTATTTAATGCAACAGTTCACTATTTCAAATAATTTCACAATAAATAAAAGTACACCAAAATAATCATTTTTCCACATATATATTTATTGATTGATTGTTTTCTTGACATCTTTATTTTGGTATAGATATTGAAGTTGATGTCTCCTTTTTTATTTTATATTAGTTTATCTTATCTTTCTCTTTCTTATTGCATTCCGGCATGATTTGAATTTAGAACCGAGACTGTTGTGTGGTGCTTCTCTTTATTGCTGTAGGGCTCACAGGATATTTAATATGACATTTATTTTTGTATTGTTATGGTGTTTCAATTACCTTTTTCATGTCCTCTCTCAAATTGAGGCTGATGGCCACTAGAAGGACTCCACCCATTTTTCAGCATATTTTTATTAATTAATTTATTTTTTTAACTTTTTTTTAATTAATCTTTACCCCATTCTATTGCCTTTCTTTCCCTCAAACAAAACCACATAACTTGATTTATCTAGGTTAGCCTCTCAAATAGAGGGAGAAACAAGGGAGGGCACCAGGACCAAACAGATGTATGATCACTGATAGTAAGCTAGACAAAGAGGGGACCTCCTACTCTAGCAGCCTGGGGGGTGATGGTGGGGGATATGGGTTGCAGAAAGAGAATGGGTAAGGGGGGAGGACAAATTTGGTGGTGGTATTCCCCTGATTCAATGTCAATATGTACCTAAAATACTAATGTGAAAGATATGTAAGCCACTATGATCAAAATAAAAATTAAAAAATAAATAAATAAATAAAAGTGCACATATAAATTTCAAAGTAAAATAAATATTACTAATTTCATACACTATAAAAGTTTAATAGAAAAAAGAGTTTTAATGCCATCTGGAGGTATTCTAGAGAACTGAACTAGGGTAGAGTCACTTTTAAAATTTAATCCATTGAGTAACATTTGACTGCATAAAAAAATGATGCCAATAAAATGTAAGCTGTTTCCAAGTTGCTATATTTTCATAACTAATTTTAGAAAAAGTGATTACACAAATAATCTTGCAAATTCTTATTAACAAAACGTGTAAATATTTGAAGCAAAACTACAAAGTCCCCAGAAAACTGCTCATAGCCAGCATTTATCTTCAGACATACAAAAACCATATTTAGTGGACACCATTGTCCCTCCCATGTTCCAAATCATGGCAACATATGCATCACGGTTCCCATGGTAGTGTCTGCATCATGGTCCTAGTTTCATCAGAGACCAGCTTTCCCTGATCACAGATCATCACCCCTCTATGATTTTGCATATGCAAATGTTTCCTTCATTAAGAATACTAGTTATATGGGACTAGTGGCCACACTTGCCACTCCATTTTCATCCCTAGCACAGCCTTTCCCCCAAATAAGGTCACATTCTGACATCCTGACATCCTGTATATCAAGACCAGCATTAAGACCAGAGGAGAGGAGAAAAGGCATAAAACTGAATTCTAGTGGTCGAAATCACTCAGAAACAAGATTGTTGTCTGGAAGTGCACAGAGGCTAGAAGATGAGACGGGTTCAGAGGTACAGAAAATACACCTGTAAGTAGGAGCTTTGTAGACTGAATAGGGTGGTAGATGTGGGTGTGGGAGGCTGCAATTACAGAACACACTAGGCATGAGAGAAAAAAATCTTTTTTTCAAATGCATAGTTTGATGGGAAAGATCAACTTCATTAAGGCAGATATGTCTCTGTATCTATATAATTTCGTGACCTGTGAGTCACTTAATGTGATTTAAGTAAGGTTCTCTAGGCAGGAAGCTCATTTCCCGACAAAACATTTTCTTCTTTGGTCTCTGTTAAAAGAAGTTAATCATGGTAAGTTTGAGCCATTGCTTAGTAGAACAGAATGTTCTGAGTAACATCTGAAGATCCTTTCAGGTTATATTATTTAACAAAACTAAAAGTATTTCTAACAATGAAAAGTACAGTTTATTCCTAGCACATTAAAAGAAAAACCAATTAGAATTTGGGTAATAGAGTACCAATTTTGTTAATGATGGAAATGTTTCTATTGGATTAACTGTCCTGTGGGTTACTGTTTTGAATTCTGGACAAAGTATTTAAAGAAACAACTGTTTGAAGATATTAGGGGATAATCTAAGCAGAAAATGTTGGGAAGTTGATCTTTGAATAAACAAAATGGAACTAGGGGAGGTTGGCATTATCCCATTCCCCCTGAGGCATCTTTCTTCAATCCACCAAGAGCAACTCCACCTTAGGGAGAAAGAAAGCCACAGTCATATTGGCCTCACTGTCAGAGGATGGAGTTCTGGGGCTGCCAAAGGGGCTGGAATTTCAGAGAGGAAATTCCAGAGAAGAGAGAGATGTTTAGAAAAGAGTTCCTATTCAGTCTATAAAGTCCCTCTATCCTATCCTTGGATGACCCCTACGCTATATAGACATGGAAGGGAAATCCCAATGATTGAGCCCACTGGAAAATGAGAGATAGAAAACTGAAAAGCAAAGCATACATTTCATCTGGTCCTTCCTTCCCTTCTCACAATGAAGGCCTAAAGAATGTAGCATTGAAATAAAAAAAAAAAAAAAAAAGAATGTAGCATTGAAATCCCAACCAAGTGAGTAGAGTAGCTTGAAAACCACATTCAGTTTTCATTTGGAACCTTAGAAAGTTCATGTATTGAGAATAAAGATTCTCACCAAAGGCAAGCAGATATTTTAAATATATTTGGGGATTTGGAGGCCATACTTGACTCTACACTCAGATCACTCCAGACAGGACTCAGGGGGACTATATGGAATGCCAGGAAGCAAACTCCTGTTTGCTGCATGCAAGGCAAGCACCTCACTTGCTTGTACTATTGCTCCAGCTCTGGTTAAATGAAGGCATTGTTTATTATTTCAAAACCTGCACAACTTCATTTCCACTAGACCCATTTGCATACAGTAAATGATAAAGAAAATGTGTCATGATGAAGGGAGAAAATATCATATGGGAGTTGAAATGTATATGAAAGAACTATTTTTTTGTTTGCTTGATTTTTTTTATTTAAACAACTTTATTACATACATGATTGTGTTTGGGTTTCAGTCATGTAAAGAACACCACCCATCACCAGTGCAACATTCCCGTCACCAATGGCCCAAATCTCCCTCCTCCCCACCCAACCCATAGGAATAACAAATATATAAGTATAGAAGGTTGTTTACTATCAAATAAAGCATGCATTATATTTAAATGTGAAAATAAGTGGGAGGATGTGTATTTGCAATCTGCATATTTTAATGATAATATGTACTCAGAATTATAAGAAATTTGAAGACAGCAAACTCATAAACAAAGTTTACAAATGGAGAGAACTTTAAAACAGATGAAAGGAAAAACACAAATTACCAAAAAGCAGCCAGTAAGAAACATTTCTCTAGCAGCATTCATCTAATTAAAGACCTACTACTGCACTTCTGTTAGGATATCTACAGTTAAAAAAGAATGATGACCATCAAATAGTAGCAATTGTATGGAGCAATGTGAACTCATTTTTATGAGTTGTTTGTGGGGAATGTAAATGGCATATTTATTTTTGAAAGCCACTTTTTTTCTGCTTCTTATACATGCATTTATTGCATGATTATACAATACCATTTGGAGGCATTAGTGCAAGGAAAGTATTTTATATTTATTTTTTAGCCCAAGTTTTTTTACCCATGCAAAAACATTTTATTTATTTTTAAAATAATTGCTTTAAAGAAATAAGTAAAGAAAAGTATTCAAATGTACTTTTTAAAGATGTGTAGAAGGGTGTTCCTTGAAAGTTTCATCATCATATAGTAAAAAATGTGATGACAGTTGCCATTAATTGATGGAAAAAACAATTGTGTGATATTCACAAAATAGAATCCTTTTCATCCAAGCCAGCAAATTTCACAAGTTGGTTTCTAGGTTCAAAACAGTCCCAATCAAAATGTTTTCATGATGTTTTCTGGATATCAACCCAGTGATTCTAAGGTTTTATGAAGAGACAAAAGATACATAGTAGCCAGCAAAATATTGAATTTGTAAATGTGAAAGCTGGAGGACTGTTTGTATCCAACTTAAGAACTTACCAATTCAGGTGACTTTGGTATTGTCGAAAGAATAGCTAAGTTATAGTACTCCCAGAAATAGACCTCAAGATAAAAGCAACTAATTTTTAATAACAAAGCAGAGTCTTGTATCAAATAATTCTAGAAAAACTAAACATCCATAAACAAAAAAAATGAATCTACATTTTTTGCACCCCTCACAAAAGTTAATCCATGACAAGCCATATACCTAAATGGAAAACAGAAACCTATAAAATTCCTAGAGGATAATATAGAAAAATCAAAATGACCTGGAACAAGGCGATGATTTTCAAGATGTAACAGAGTAATCAGTACACTGAACCCCATTCCAATTAAAAACTTCTGTTCTACAAACAACCAATGTCAAGAGAATAAGATGAGTCACAGACTGGGCGAAAATATTTGGGAAAAGCATATTCTGTACCCAAAATAAACAAAAAAGTCACTTCAAACTCAACAGTGTTTTTTAAACTTGGTCTAAAAAAATAGGTCAAAGTCTTGAACAGTTACATCACCAATGAGTCACAAATGGTAAATAAGTACATGAAGACAGCCTGCTGTTGGCCAAAGAACAACTAAGATGAAAGATGTTCCTGTCCCTTGTCCTCAGGGAAATGTCAATTAAAAAATGGTGCCACACAAATTAGAATGGCAAAATGAGGAAGGAGGGGACTGGCAAATCACAAAGATGATGGGAACATGAACAAAAGGAACTGCTGAGGGGGTGGGGAATGTATGATGGTAGAACTACCCTGTAAGACAGTTGGCAATTAATTTTTTTTTTTTTTTTGGTTTTTGGGCCACACCCGGCAGTGCTCAGGGGTTACTCCTGGCTGTCTGCTCAGAAATAGCTCCTGGCAGGCACGGGGGACCATATGGGACACCGGGATTTGAACCAACCACCTTTGGTCCTGGATCGGCTGCTTGCAAGGCAAACACCGCTGTGCTATCTCTCCGGGCCCGGCAATTAATTTTTAATTAAATAATTATGGTTTACAAAGTTACTGATAGTTAAGTTTTAAACATATAATATTTCAACACCAATCTTATCACCAGTGCTCCCAGACTCCATCATTCCCCACCCCTCCCTATTCCCACTTGCCACCTTGACAGGCACATTAGTTTGGCCTTTTCTTATAAAACTGAATTAGGGGGCCGGGCGGTGGCGCTAAAGGTAAGGTGCCTGCCTTGCCTGCGCTAGCCTTGGACGGACCGCGGTTCGATCCCCCGGTGTCCCATATGGTCCCCCAAGCCAGGAGCAACTTCTGAGCACATAGCCAGGAGTAACCCCTGAGCGTTACCGGGTGTGGCCCAAAAACCAAAAAAAAAAAAAAAACTGAATTAGCCTTTACCCTGTGACTTATCAATTCTACTTTTTGATGAATATCAAAAGTTGCCCAAAACTTTTATCTATTAAAAATAATATGCATGGATGTTTATGGTAGTTTATTCATGATTTTCAAACATTGAAAACACCAAATATAGTCTTGCATAGGTGAATCGATAAGTTGTGGAGTATTTGTTCAGTGCTAAAATGAAACAAGCTCTCAAGCCATGACAAGGAATAGGAGAAATTCATATGCATCCTACGAGGTGGACAAAGACAATCTGAAAATGCTCCATTGTGTGATATTTTCAAATAGGCAAAGCAGAAAAGTCAAAAGAGTCATCATTTCTAGGAAGAGGGAGAGAAAAGGAGGAATGGGTAGATAGATGCCTGAGGATTTTAAGGTGGTAAATATTGTAATTTCTTCTGTAGTGGTAGTAGGATCCATTGTTCAATTACTAAACAAGTCATTCCACTCTGCACAGAGAGTGGACTAAATACAGACTATGATCTTGGATCATGGTGTACTGGTGTAGGTTTATCTGTGGTAACAAATGCACTTCACTGGAGGAATATTGATCATAAATGAGGTGGTTCATATATGCAGGAAGGAACATAAAAAACAAGCAATTGCTGGAACTACCATTTGATTTTGCTGCAAGGTTACAACTGCTCTGAAAACAAAAGGGTCTTACTTTAAAAAAAATAAACTTATCTAGGCAACATGGAAAAAAACACAAAAGATTATGTTAAATGAAAGAAGGCACCAACAGTGTATGTTGTAAGACTGGGGAAACAGGTGAGGGGCTGCAGGGGTAGGGCACATGCTTTGCATACTGCCAATTCCAGGTATTCCGGTGGTCCCCTGAGCATTGCCAGGAGTGATCCTTTAGCACCACCAGGTATGGCTCCAAAACTAAAATAAATAGGTGGACTAATGAGTGAGATGCCATTTGATATTGACTATGAGAGACTATGAGACTATGAGAGACTGAGGATTAATTGGAAGGGGGGATGTCATGAGGGTACTTTGGAGGGCAGGGAAAGGGTTTATATCTGAATCTGGACTATAGAGCAAACTATTTGTCAAAACTCACTTAATTTTATACCTAAGTTCTGTCATGCTACTGGATATGATTGTCCTAAATTGGAAAAAAATTAATTTACGGAGGATTAAAATACACATGTGACAGCATTTTGCCTCATGATAGCAGCTCATCTGACTGGCTCCTATCCTCACCAGGTACTAATCATAGCACACATATTTTAATCACTTGTGGAAGAAAAAAAGTGAAAAATTTTGTGAGAAAATTCTTATGAAAAATCCTGAAAATGTTGCAGGTAAAAGTAAGCTAAAATATGCTGTAGATCGGTTGAAGTGACAAATAAGGAGTTGAGCCCAAAATTCATACCCACCCATCTAAGCTCTTGGCCAATGTATAATGCTGCTAAAACTTTTCTAGTTGTTTCTCCAGAGATACTAATGTTCTCAGGAAGTATAAGTACTTAAGATAGTGCCTGAAAAGAAAAGAAAAGCCAGGGCCATGCTGGGTTCTCGTGTGCACTAGAAACTAGAAACTCCTAGGAAGAAGGAGCAAATATGATTTCCGCGATACTGTGCAAGCTACAATTAGGCAGTGTGCCTGTGCTTGCTTTGTAGAGATTTAACTGTCACTCCTCCTGAGTCAATTCAAACTCAGGTAGAAAAATCCCTAAGAGGGACCTTCCACATTTTAAAATAACTGTCAGTTGTACAAAAATAAATAAATAAATAAACTACTATATTACCAAGAAAAGATTTGAAATGACCTTCATAATCATAGGAAAGGGATTGAACACAAAGAGTTAAACTCTCTGGATAAAATTTTTTAAAAAATAAGATAGAAGTAAAATAGTTCATCGGGGGTACATGTTGCATAGTAAAATGCTTGGAAATAATTATATGTTCCAGCTAAATTAATGACACATGCTGCAATGTTTTCTCCAAAATTAATGCAGTTGTTGGAAACAACATATGGAAAATACTCATTAAGCAGTTATTATTGCTATTGTAATAGGATTCATGATTTACAAAGCTAAGAGGAAAAATGCCTTTGTAGTGGATAAAAATCAAAGCTTGATAAGAAATTTTTCAGGCCTTTTAAATCAAAAAACTTGGGGTTCAGGTGATGAAAGCAAAAGCTTCATCTAAAGATTTCCTCACAAAGTGGAGCTGTATAGAGGAATTGGTGGAGGTAAGTGGTCCCCACAGTGATCATGCCTCTGATCTCTCTCCAAGCCCTCAGAGGGAGGAGAATTAGCCACCTGGCCTTTCCTTCATCAGGGAAGCACCTGATGGAAGGAGGCTACCAAAGGTCTCCCCAGTGACTTCCAAATCTAAAATCTTGGAATGCTTCATAGCATTACTCAGCAAGAAAGATCAGAGCTGATACCCAAAGGTTCTTTCTAGGTGTGTTGTATGCAATTGGTAGCATTGAATCAGGGCAAAAGGGAGCAATTTCTCTGGGTCCTTTCTAGGAATGGTGCTTGGAGCTTTGCTAAGAGACATTAATCCTGGGCATAAGAACTCGACCTTCAAGGGCTTCACCTCCCTACAACACCTCCTAGAACCATCACTTTGATCGTTGGAGTTGCAAGTTGCACATTTGAGTGTGGGTAGCCCTAGACCCAACCATTTGGTTCATAGGTGTGTCTGGTAAAATGCCCTAGTGTTCACTGTAGAACTCTCTTAGGAAATGAGAACTATGAAGGAGAAATCAAGAGGATCAGTTATGTGTTAAACATGTAACAAAAGCTCCTATTCGTGCTGTGCATTTCAAAATGTTCCACAAACTGATCATTTACTAGGTTCTAGAAGTTGGAAGATCAAAGTCAATTTAAGAACCATTACTGAAAGTTCTTTCTTTTTCTCAGAGAAACCTGAAGCCTCTCTGATATTTACTTTGGCCACAGCAGCCCACGTCTACAATGATGAACTGGGGCTGTTCTCTTAGTCGGTGAAGGGTCTGTCCCCAGAGATCCCCCCGTCCGGCTCTGTTTAAGTAATCTGCCAAGATCCTGTCTGCTCGAAAAATGAAAAACATGTAGTGCATTGCCTTTGCCTTGAGAAAACTGGCCTTCTCCTGTTTCTCCAACTCTTAGACAGCAAGAGTGAAAAATCAAATCAGAGAGGCTATTAGAATTCTTCAGCCCATCTCTTTTGTAAAGGAGCACACTTGGCTACAGTCCCCTGAGGAACGTAGCTCATGAAATCTGTGAGATGAGAGTTTCTAGTCAAGTCTGGGAAATGGCCTTGAAGGACCAGAGAATAGGAATTAAACAGAGCTGCTGTTCTGGCTAGACTCAGGTCAGAGCACTCAAGAAGCCCAAGAATGTAGCCTGGTAATAGACCACCTTAGAGCAATTTGGTAAAATCTTCCTCTCCCAGTCTTCCAAAATGACTCCCTGGATGGGCCAGAGGTCAGAAAGAAGATTCTACCACAAAATTGGGGAATCTCTGCCTGCCACCTTTCGATTACACAGAGACTCAACTTTCTTTCCTATAGGCTGGACTTCACCCAACAAACCTTTCCTTGAGATAGTATCTATGTATGTGTTAGGGTTTCTCAAGTAGGATTTAATAGGGGGGTTATTTTGTTTTATGATAAATTATACAATAACACAAAGTTATCCCCTTAACCATGTCAATGTATGGTCAGACTGTCACATTAAGTATATTCACACTGCTGAGCTATATTTAACCATTATTTATCCCCTAAAAACTCTTCATTGTTTTCTTTTATTTGGGTCATTACCCTACTACTATGCTCAGGGATTACTCCTGACTCTACACACAGGAATTACTCCTGTCAAACTCAGGGACCATGTGCGATGCCGGATATCAAACCCGGGTTGTCCACATGCAAGGCTGTATGATTGTTCCAGCCCCATCCTTTTGTCCATTTGTCAATTAATTCTTTCTCTTAGAACAATCCCCTTCAGAATTCAGCTAAGATGTAACAAACATCTGTGTTCTACTAGGTTCTGAATGTTTTAAAGGGCATTACTATAAATAAATAGATAAATAAATAAAGGTCCACAGTACTCCTTTTAAAAGGAGCTATTTAAAAATCACCTTTTGGGCTCCTACCTCTTTCATAAAACCATAGAACTTGAGTCATTTTTATTTGTCTCATATTTCTATGTTTTTCTACAAATTGAGAAAAGAAAAAAAAGTGGATTGGGCCCAGGGCCAAGCAGTCTCAGGAGCATTGAGTGGGGGAAAAAAAAGAGATCAGATCTAAATACCCATCCTAAAGTCAACGACAATAGAATCAAGAGACCCAAACTACAACAAGCTAAACACAAAATGGGTCTGTTACACTGGTAGTCCTGAGAGCTAAGGGTGGAGGTATGGGATACATTCGGGAACTAGAGTGGATAGAGGTCAACACTGGTGGTGGGAATGGCCCTAATTCACTGTCACTAAATGCCTGAAGTACAACTGCAAAAGACTTGTAATTCACAGTGGTCTCAATAAAAAATAAAATAAAATAAAAATCACCTTTTAGGGCCAGAACAATAGCACAGTGGATAGGGCATTTGCCTTGCATGCAGCCAACACAGGTTCGATTTTTGGCATCCCATATGGTCCCTCAAGCCTGCCAGGAGCAATTTCTGAACACAGAGCCAGGAGTAACCCTGAGCGCTGCTGGATATGGCCCAAAAACCAATAAAAATATAAAAATTACCTTTTATAGTAATTACCCTTTTTGTTGTGTTTGGGGTCACACCAAGTGGTGCTCAAAACTTGCCTTGCTCTTTGCTCAAGGATCACTCCTGGAAGGCTCAGAGGAATCAAATGCAATATTGGGGATCAGATCATGCCAGCCATGTGCAAAGCAAGCATTATAACCCCTGCACTATCTCTATGGCCTATAATTATTTCTTCACAAGGCTGAATAATATCCAAGATGTTTAGTTAAATTCTGCTTCTCTATCCTTTCATCAGCAAGCACCCTCTGCTTTTCTTCTGTTATGAATAGCACTACTTATAAGTACAAATACCTTTTACTTGTTTACTTGTACTTATTTTCTTTAAAAACAAGGACTTTATGTTATTTTGGAAATAGTCTACTCTCAGACATTTTTAACATGGTGTACACATCTGAAATACATTTTGCTTCATGTCCTATGCAAGTAGATTTACTGAAGCAAAGATATCACTAGACATCTGCCTTCAGACATTTTTTCTCCTTACATACTATTTTTAAGTGCAGCTCAAGATGCATTTTGTTTGCTAGTAGTCACAAACCATGACATGGAGGCCAAGAGGCAGTACTGGGGTAAAGGCACTGCCTTGCATACAGCCAACCCTGGCTTAATCCTTAGCATGTCACAGAGCCCCAGGTATCACCAGGAGTGACTCTGATGGCAAGTGTAACCCCAGCTCCATCACACTCATAGGTTGCATCCTTGAGGCATCACACGGAACCAGCAGTCCCTAGGAACCCACCAGAAGGTGTTTCCACCCCTCAGAACAAGCACAGTATTGCCCAGCGGCCAGCACACAGGAGTTATACCAAAAGTATGACATGCTTCTCATCTGGCTTTGTTGCCTGTGAAAGAATCACTCCAACCCTTATAAAAGTGTCTGAGAAGGGGTTCTTGAAAGGCTGGTTTTTCCCTGTTGTACAGATGAGGACCCCAAGTCTGAAAGGGGTGAGAAATTTGTCTCAACTTTTGCATGTAGTATGTTCCCACTTATGTCTTCTTGGGAGACTGGAAATGTAACCAGAGAATGAGCAATTTTGCTGAGTGATTAGGACCCACAGAAAAGACGCTACAAATCAACCAGGAGTTGTCTGTCCTGGGTTTGACAGGAAGCCCTGGGTGTCCTTCCCATCAACAGAGTCAAGGATGGCATCACCATAAAGAACTAAAGCTCACCCAGGACATTTAATCTCAGTTTCAGAATGTAAGTCTTGAAAATGCATATTGTTGGAAACAGAAATATTTCAGTCCCCCTGAATTACAATGTCCAAGCTATGGATCCCCTGACTTTCAGGCTTAGGCAACATTGTCTCTAAGAACCCTTCCAGCCCACAGAAAAGGAGCTATTCTCCATTCACCATAGAGTTAGCAGATGGCAACAGTTTTCAGGGGAATTACTGTGCTGTGGGATTATGTAGTAATCAGGGTGGGTGATCAATAAATATTGCCTGACACTAACAGATGGATTTAGCTTCCTCCAATGTGTCTTTTATCAAGCGCCTTCATGCTCTTTCATTGAAGACTTGCCCAGCATTGGAAACCTAATTTAGCAAAAGTTATTAGTGTGAATGAATGCCAAATAACTGGGAGATGGTTGGAATATAACCATTATGTGTTTAGGACAGGATGGTTGGAATACAACCACTCTGCATTTATTAGATGATTGAATACAATCACTCTGCATTTATTATACAGGATGATTGAAATAGAACCACTCTACATTTACAACACAGAATGGTTGGGATACAACCATTATGTGTAAAATAAACCCCACATTGTGAAATCACCCCACGCACCATATTTCCAACCCCAGGTGGACAGGTCTGAAGAAGCAGGGTAGCAAAAAATGAATGAATAAACCAAGCCAGTCAGAAGAGAGTGATGGAGTTTGTTTCTCACCTCTTGATCTTTCTATTCCCCAAGCCAGACTGCCTCTTCTTTTTCTCCGAATATAAATATAAATCAACCAAGTGGGGGAGAGGAAAGTGATCCAGGTGGACTTTTACACAGCAAAGAATATGTTTAAAGGAAAAAAGGAAGATGGGGAAATGCCTTTGTTTGGGTTTAATAGCTGGGTGTCATCTTACAACTATACATTTATATAACAGGGTGGTTGGAATCCAACCACTATGCATTTATGACAAAAGATGGTTGGAATACAACAACTCTGCATGTTAGAACACAAGGTGGTAGGAATACAACCACTCTGCCTTTTCTGTGTCTTCTTTAGAAATGCCACTTCTTAGATTGAACCTTACTCCTCTACTTATTTTAATTAATTAAGATGCAAACCTCCAAATATACGCCTTTCTGTTTACAAACTGTTCTCTCCCATTCCCATCCCCAGAGCTGAGTTTTCTTTCTGCCTCTCATGCTGACTCATCCCCTCTCAAACCCGAGGACCATAATCTTAACTACATATTAAATGTCAGTCTGTGCCAAGCACTCTACTCTACTGGACACCTTGTTTTATTTAATTCTTAGAGCAGCACAATGAGGTGTATTATTACATTATTACAGCTCCTGTTACAGGAGAGAAAATAGAGGTTTCAGAGCTGGTGGGGCCAGGGCCAACATTCTGGCCAAGTCAGCCAGCTCCCAGACCATTTAGCAGCGTTGTTTTAGGTTTGTTTCCTGGCACTGAGGATGCAGGAGTCATAGTTAGGAAAGGAGAAATCTTGTTTCAGGAAAGGGCCCATGATTTTCTGCTTCCTCTTACCATGCGCCTTCACTCTGTGTTCTCAGTGAGCCTGTGGGAGGCCCTGGAGAAGAGACAGGAGGAAGCCTGGTTCTGGCACTGGTAAAGGTGTATCTTGAGAGGAGATAGCAGCCTTGGAGTGAGTCTGGACTCAGCAGCACTGGAAACAGGAGATTTAAGAGCAACTACCAGGATTTGTCTTGTGCAGGCAAAGATGGGGGATACCTGAGTTCAGGAGCACTGGGATCGAAGTTGGTACCAGCAGTGGGATTGGAACTGATATAAGACATGCCTAAGATGCAGCTAGCAATAACTTTGTAAATCATGGTTCTATAATGAAATCTAAAGAAGAAAAGTGAGTTTGGAGTCTGGATCCATCTGACAGTCTCAGTGGCTGGCAAATACGAAAGGGAAGGGCAATTTTCCAGCCTCCAGGGGCTTCTGTGAGTGGGAGAGCAAATTGTGGTAAAGCTATTCTTACATGAGCCTCCCAAGTGTCTTGAGATACTCAGCCTTATACCTTCAAGGTTTTACCTCTGAAGAAATTTCTCCTCAACTTTTAACTTCTTTTTATTTTATTTCAAATTTTCAATAATCTTGCATATTTATTTTTCAAAACACTCATTCCAAATGGATATTCCAAAAATATTCATTTTATGTATATTTTCCATGCATGAATGCAAAAATTATCCATCAGGACCCCCTTATAATTTAAAATATCTTTGTTGTTATACCTCCTATTCAAGATTAATTTTTGTATGTTTTATTTAAAGTACACATCTCACATAATTGACATAGTCAATCATAATACATTTGTTTTCAGATAAGTGAGAGCACAATTATCTTTGAAGAAAAAAGAAATACAGCAAATTTGTAAAAAATGATTGTATCTACAATGAGGTCATTAAGTAATTGTCAGAATACTTAGTAAGCTCTTAGTTCTGCCTAAGCATTTTGTGATACAAATGAAATGTTTTGGCAGACATTCATTTTTCTTCTCTCTCTCTCTCATTTTCTCCCCCACCCCTTTAGAAACTGTGGTTTGCAATGGTTACTGAAGAGGTATCATACATCTCTCTTTACTTCCTTTTGACACCTAGTTCTTGTCCAGACTTATCATTTCCAACTGTCATTGTCATAGTGGCCCCTTCTCAACCCTAACTACATTCACTGCACTTTGTGACAAGCTTCCTACAAACCATAGACTGGTCCTCTGATCTCTGTTGTCTTTCGATATTATTACCATACATCTCTATTTTTTTTTGAATGCTACTTTTTTATATATCCCACAAAGGAGTGTGATCATTCTATGTCATGGGTCCCCTCTGCATAGCCAGGAGTGAACCCTTGAGCACACAGCCAGGAATGATCCCTGAGCACTACCTGTGTGACCCCCAAACCAAACCAATAAACTGAATCACAACTGATTCATGGGTAGCATGCCCAGGCCAGGCCACTAGCCCAGAGCTGGTTGACCCAAAACATTTTCTCCAACTCTGCTTCATGTGATGACATCCAAAATGCTGTATTTGGTTCATGGCACAAAGAGATGAAAGTCCAGTGGCCAGATATAAGAAACAGTGGCTGTTGTTGGGTTCATTTGGAGACTACAGAAGTCTCCAAATGCAAGCTAGAGGACTGTTAGAGAGATTGGCTTTTACGGAAAAAATGTTACTTGTTTGGTTTTGGACTTTGGGACAAGGAGCATTGAGGAGGCAGAGATGGAGCATCAGCCAATCTTTGGATAAAATTGCTACCTGGAGAATTTCATGCAGCAGTACCCTGTTTTCACACAACTTCAAGAATTGTGGCTCTGAAAACAAGTTTGAGTGCATAAGCACAGAAAAGACACTTCTGTATCATTTGAGGGAAGAAAAATTTCTATTTAACCACACAAAAGAAATATTATTTTTCTTGAACCCAGTATAAAAATGGAGACATTCCCCTGGTTTTTAGAGTTGATTTCCTGTCGACAGTTTGGGCAAGGTCATGAAGAATTGATCCCCCAAAAGTGAGTGAGCATTTCCTAGATGTGAAGCACTATTGTAAGCATTTCACTCCTGTCATTCTTACAGCTCTTTGAGATGGTTTCCACTTACAGATAAGATAAATGATGCACAGAGAGGGTAAGTCATGTCCTACGGTCACACTGCCAAAGTGTAAGAGGTTTGGGATTAGAACTCAGATTAGAATCCTACCCCATGTTTTTAATCACGCATCTAGGTATCCTCCACTTCCACTAACAGTCTTTAAGGTGTTTGCCAAACCCTAAATTATTGATTGCTTTCTGAACAAGACAGTAGCTTTTGTCAACCGTGTCACTCTTGGGTGCCCTTGAGTACTAAAGCCTGTAGCTGAATTAGTAATGTAATTAAGATCACTATCCCCAAATGCTAGGAGCATGTCTGTCTGCAGGATCTTCTTTCTCATTGTCAGCATGGGGTGATAGCACAGGACATTTCTCCTTGCACATCACACATCACACACTCACTGTCACATCCTTTCACCACCCCCTTTAATGATGTTGCTCTCAGGAAGTCTCCATGGTGTCCTGCATCCATAGTGGTGCTCATCAGAGGTGGCACCCTTTAAGAAGTAGTGCTTGTTGCCCCATTTGTTGGATCCTGTTTACTCCTTTGTTGGTTGTTTATGTATCCGCAAAGAGCTCCCAGAATGAGAAATTGATTCCCATCCCCTTGTCTCCTTTTGGAGGGAAGATCTTGGTAATATTTATCCATAGCAAATAATCCACACAGACAGGAGGGTTAAGGGGTAAAAGGTTGGGTGAAGAGAGTCCTTTGTCAGCCTGCTACTAGCTCCAAAACACACCAAGAGCCAGCCAGCCAACTCTGGCAAAAGACCCGGAACACCTCACTCCCAAACTATTTATTTGGCTCTCAACAGCGCCCCCACCTGGAAGGTCAAGGTGGGACAACAGGCAAAGAATAATCTTAAGGAAATATTTTCATATACGACAGTACTCACACACAAAACTGGCTGGCATATTGCTTTCAGTGCTGAGGAAGACCCAAAGGAAAACTTCCAGGCTGGAACAGCAAAATTTCCTGGTCACATATGAAGCATATGGGGGTATAAAGGATTGAAATTCTGACCATAGGCTCTCAGGGAAGGCAGGTAACCACAGTGCCAATCCCTGGTCTGACCACTCCATGTTGAAGAATCTTGAATTGTGTTGGTTTTTTTTTCCTCAGCATTTCTATTAATTAATGAGAACTTGGAAGGGGGTGGACTCCATGCCTTGAAACATAGTGAATTTGATGTTCGAATTTGGGAATTAAAACTGAACATATAAATTAAAACTATTACAGGGCCAGAGAGATAGAAGAGTGGTAGGGCATTTACCTTGCACACAGCCAATCCAGGACAGATGGTGGTTTGAATCCCGGCATCCCATATGGTACCCTGTGCCTGCTTGGAGCGATTTCTAAATGAAGAGCCAGGAGTAACCCTGAGCGCTGCCAGGTGTGAACCCCCGCCCCCCCCCCAAAAAAAAAAGAATTAAAACTGTTCCATGCTGCCTCGATGAATAATTTTGCAAGTCTGGACTTAGAGGAAATGTTGGCTAGAACCTAACTCCCTAGTGGACCACTTGAGGATCAGGATGTGGTGGGTCTGTGGAGCTTTCGGTAAAACTTGCTCAAAAATAAACTAAGTTATGGTATAGAGAAAGTGCTCCCAGATAAGAAGCATTTAGACAGGTAGCTCTGGAAAGTTCTCCTTCCAGAGTCATAAATGAATGTCTTTGTTTTTGTTTTCTATCCCAAATTCTGTTTAACCTCCATACTGTGATTGCCAGATAAAATACAAGCACCTCGTTCCATTTGAATTTCAGATTAACGAGGAATAGGTTTTTAGTGTAAAAATGTTCTCCTACAATATTTGAGGCAGACTTAGACTAAAAATATTATGTGTCTTACCTGAAACTCAAATTTAGCTGGACGTGCTATAATTTTATTTGCTAATTCTAGCAGTCCTGCCAAATACTGCCTAGACTGTAGGTCCAATTGAACTGAACTTTAAATTCATAATTCAGCAAGGAGTAAAAAAATAAAGACAAGGTGAAAGGGCAGAGGAATGAGAAAGGAGATAAAATATTAAAAGCTAAGGAGAAAAAATGGAACAATGAATCTGGCAGTCTACCAAGTAAAATAACTAGCAATTTGCAAGAAAAAAAAATCTGAAAACTGAGGTCATAGGATGGAAAAAGTCTGTTGTACAGATTCTTGTAGCCTGAACCTGGGTGGGTTGCAGGGGGTGGGGGGTGGGGGGGAATGCAGGCATTCTCTTAACTTCTGAATTCAGAAGTTCATCCAGGAATGAAAAGATTTGAAATTTGAAGAGGTTTCATTTTTCTCTTTATTACAATACCATACTCCTCCGTTAATTGCAAGGAGAACTGTATTTCTTTCATGAGATGGTTTTAGCATCTGGAAAAGTCTACCCAGTTTCTGCTCCTAAGATGCAGCATTGAAAACTTCATGATTAACCTTTTGTTTGCCTACCTTGTGCTGACTTTCAAAAAGCAATCAAATAGAAGCATTTTTGTTTTAAAAAAAAATCACTTAATTCTGCTTTAAGCATGAAGATGTCTTTTTTTAAGTTGAAAAATAATAACTGACAGCTCCGAGGCAGCATGTTTTTTCTTTAATCTCTTACCCAACAAATTACTATGAAAAAAAATCCTCTTGCCTTAATCCTGAGACATGACCCATGGGGTACTTATGCAGTGATGAGCCTGTAACTGTGAATGCAGGAGAAGAAAGAGCCCTTGGAAATTTTAGGATGTTATTCCAAGTGAGATTACTCGTTTTTGACTCGGTGAGCCCAGCTGGAGGCAGCCTTCATCAGGGTAAGATTCCTTCTTGTTCCAATTCTATCTTCTGTGTTTCCAGAGGTGGGTTGTTGCATTGGGAGGAATCAGGCCTTTGTTGCTTGAGCTATGTCTGAAACGCAACTGTCTTAGAAAGGGGACAGGAACTGGTGGTTTCTGCCTGTGCCATGATCTGAAATAGTCCAATAGATGCAAGGCTGGGCTGTGCAGGGCAGAAAGCAGGTCTCAGCTCTATTGTCTATGAAAGAAAATTCTGTTTCTTTGAGAGGCATTGAATGGCTAGGTTTGCTGTTTCCTCAGAGCCAGAGAATGAGGCTCCGTAGTCTAATTTCTGTCATTCTATAGTGTTGCTGCTGCTGCTGTTTTTGAAAAGTGAGGCTAATGGTGCAAGGAATTTTCCAACCAAATTATGAATCCGTCATGTTGTTTTTTTTAACATTGGCAAACTACAAGTCTTCATATTTTCACTGTCATCTCTCTACTCTGCTTCTTACTGTTTCATTAGGTGCATCTGATGGTGTATTCAGAAAAAAAGGGATGTTATTCTGTATGTTTTTCCTTTAAAAAATGCTTGGAAAAATATTCCAGAGCCAGTTTCTCTCTCCAAGAGCCAGAGCTGGCTTTCTGCATCCTGGTGGCTTTTGGAAACACTCTGAGGACCAAAATGTCCCTGTGACAGCCAGGTTAGAAGTCAGTGTTCATGTGATAGCACCCTGTGAAGCGATATCACAGTGATGGGTTGTTTGCTGTGCACGTGGCTGACCCAGAATGAACCTGGGTTCGATTTCTGGCATCCCATATGGTCCCCTGAGCCTGCCAGGAGTGATTTCTGAGCATAGAGCCAGGAGAAACCCCTGAGCACTGGCACTGCTGGATATGGCCCAAAAACAAAAGAAAAAAGAAAAAAAGAACAAGTCGTGAGAAACTGTCAGGTGACATAGTCACAGGCCCTTTCCAACCATTGTCATTTCTAGTCCCACCTCCTCTGCAGAGGATTCTTTTTTTTTTTTTTTTTTTTGGTTTTTGGGCCACACCCGGCGGTGCTCAGGAGTTACTTCTGGCTGTCTGCTCAGAAATAGCTCCTGGCAGGCACAGGGGACCATATGGGACACCGGGATTCGAACCAACCACCTTTGGTCCTGGATCGGCTGCTTGCAAGGCAAATGCCGCTGAGCTATCTCTCCGGGCCCTGCAGAGGATTCTTGACCAGAATGTGCAACGAGTCACCTGGGATCTTTTTTAAAATACTATCACAGTTTTGGCACATTTTTGTTGCCTGTTACAAACTATGTCCAGAAAGGACCAAATTCAGCTAACTATTACAAAGGAGGCTTGAAAATGCACATTCTTGGGGCTCCATCAGATATTCTGTTTCATGGTAGCTGGATTTGATGATGAATCAAATGTGGAGCCCTAAACTGAATCACATTTATTTTAAAGGCTTCTTGCTTGGAAAAAGAAGAATACCCAAATCCTGAATACCGTGCCTTTGCAGCAGTCATTTACCTTCCATTGTTCTTGCCTTCCCATTTTCCCGAGCTTCTTCCTTCCCACTTTCTCTCCTGTTGTCAAGAAGAAAATCTCTCCCCTCTTTTTGGGGCTTCTTGCTTCTCCCTGCTTCTTCTCTGTGCCCTTTTCATTCTTTTCTTGATTGTCCTTCCCACCTGCACTTTCTTGTTCAGTATTTTTAATAAAACAAATGGTTCCATCATGAGCCATTGCAGCCACAGCACACTAACCCTCTCTGCTCATCCTTTAACTCTGGCTCAGTCTCTTCCTGGCCACCTTCCTGTCACAGCTTTGCCCATTTTCTGCATTGCCTTGCCACTGTAACCGATTTGGATTCAGCCCAATCAATGGCCCTTCAGCAATCTTTTGACTTCCTTGGTAGCTTTGCCACCTGCCATCCGCTCAACCCATACCTCAACCCATCGCTTCCCTTCCTGCTCTGCCATCCTACTGCAGCCTCCCCGTTTCCTTATTAAAGTTCACTCTTGACTCTCTTTCTTTTCCTTTTGTTTCTCATTCTCATGGCAAACTCTTCCTTCTCCTTAGTTTTCTTCTCTCTGTCCAAATGATGCTCAAATTAAGATCTCAAGATCCTGAACTTTGAGGTCTTCCCAATGTTCCAAGCCAGTTTTTCTGCCACCAAATCTTAACATTTTTTGGAATTGACGACGATTCTTCACCATTTTCCCCATTCCACCCCAACTGTCCCTCATATTTGCCCTCTTTCCTTATCGATGTCATCCAGACTCCTTTTTTTGTGCTTGACTCGAGAACACAAGTTGTTTGCTCCATAGCACCCTCTTACATTGCATCTCCACAAACATGCCTGCATAATTATATTTCTCTGTGTTCCCAGAGCCACACCTTAGCCTTCTCTACTTCTTTTCCTTCCCTCTATAGAAACCTGATTTCCCTAATTAACCCTGAGCGATTTATTCCATCTGATGGGATGGTGCCACCTGAGTTATTTTTCTGTAAGTCAAGTTTTGATTATGACACTGCTCATCTTTCATCGTTAGGGGCTTGAAACCTCACCTGGTAATTTCTACATGATTATATATGAACAAAGAAGGAAGAAGATTGAATACTATCACAAATCAAAATATTCTGAGTGGCATTGGCAGAAAAATGAAAATAACATGAAAGTTTGTAAGGAAAAATTAAAGTAGCACCAAGATGGAAATGTAAGCACTCGGTGAGCAAAAGAAGAAAAAAATCCTCAGTTATCTATTCCTATTTCAAGAAACTAAGAAGAATAAAATTAAAACCTAGAGTAAACATCAGAAAGAAAATAATAAAGATATGAGTAAATAACTGTAACATTGACAACTAGACAGCAAAAAAAGAAAAGGAGAACAACCAAGTAATATCTTGGACTATGTATGTATATGATATTACTACATACTCTGAATATGTCAAAAGATAAAATAATTAACAAATATGCATACATTTTATAACTTACAGGAAAGTAAATACCTCGAAAACCATAAATTACCAAAATTTAGCCAAATTGAAACTTTTAATCTAAATAGTCCCAAAACTAAATAGTCCTAAAATATCATTATAAATAATTATATTTATTTTGTGATTTATTTTGAAAGCACACCCAAAGAAAATGTTAAGGCATTTTTTCTTTGTTTTTGAATCATATCCTGACTCAGTTCTTGGAGTCACTCCCAACAGTGCTCAGGGGTCCATGTGATTGTAGAGATCAAACTCTGACTTACTGCATGCATAGCATTTGGTCTAAGTTTTGTGCTATCTCCCTGGTTACCACTAGAAAATTATATTTAAGAAAGAACTAACATGAATCTTATACAGTCTCAAAAATATATAGGAACAATCACAAATTGTTACTACTCTGTTGCTAAAATCTGAGAGGGAAGGGGGAAAATTTCTAATAAGAATAATAATTAGAACAAGAATAATAAATAGAAGATTTACATATTGGAAAAGAAGAAATGAAAATGACTCTTTTGGAAACAATGGTTTTTCTACCCCAAAGAATCACAAAATATAAAATATCTCCCAAAATGTGTCTCAAATCAACTCCCAAAATGTCTCAATCTAAATACCTCCAAAAGGACCCTTAGAGTTCCAAATATACCAAATATACATAACTATTATGTCAATATTATATTAGAAGATGCAAGTTCAACACACAAAATTTAATTGTATTGAGTACAATAACAAGAAAAAGTCAAATTAAAAAGCAATGCCAATTATAATGGCTTCTAAAAAATAAATATTTGAATGTAAATCTAACAAAATGTACATAGAGGCTCTCTGTGAAAGAGATCACAAGATGCTTATGATGCCAGAAATGTTCTGGAGAGTGCTAACTCATCTGGCCTCATCTTTGATAATTAGTGGATGAATCTACAAAAGATCAAGTGCCTCCATGAATCAAAGTCATTGGCAGATAAGTTTCCACTGTCTCAATATCAAAAGGCAAAAAAAAAAAAAAAAATAATAACACCAGATTCCCCAAGTGAGTCAGAATATCTGGATTGTTTTTACATGAATGTCCTTAGCCAGGATCAACAGCTTGGAGTTGAGTTTGAGGTAGAATTTCCAAATCCTGCAAACATTCTGACAACCACCAAGTGCTCCAGATACTGGGCAGTGCCACTCATGAGTCCCATACAGGGTTTTGTACTGTCCAGCACACCACAGATATGCCTATCTTGCCCCAGATACACCCTCTTCATGGTGTGCAGCAAGGAAGGGAATTTGAAAACAAACACACAAATAATAAGTGACAATTGAAAGGCCAGGATGAGAACTTCCTGGTGAGGGAGAGTTATGGTTCAGACGAGGTTACAGCTTTCAGATGATGATAAGCTCAGAGACAGTTTGATTTCTGGCACTGGGAACTATGGGTTAGTTAGCACGATGCAGTTTTTGGTCCTACATTTTGGGGGTTCTGCTTTGAATAATTTCAGAACACACAGAGAAATGTTGTGAAGAAGGAAAAGCAGGATGAGACTTCCTAATACATAAAATTGGTGTGTGGGTAACATTCAAATTCTCAGAGTCAGATATTTATGATCTTATTTTTATTCATAAAACAAAGTTTCTCAAAGTACTTTCAATTCCATTGCAGCCTGTTGTTCTTTAGTAGCTTGTAAAGACATCTGTATTGGTTTGATTTTCCTTGGGGTTTTGTTAGTCTGTATTCCATTTATAGAAATGGCAAGGATGTGTGTGTGTGTGTGTGTGTATGAATATATCCAAACAGTACCAGTTCTATGTGAATCTCTAGGAATAAGACACATAAAACACTTAAAGCATCATGTAAAGCTTCCCCATCATTGAAGAACCCCTCTGATCAGGGCTTCAGTATTTTCTGTGACTTTAAGGTCTCCTTGTGTGTCAGCTGTCATCCCCTTTTATTAATTGATAGCCTGAAATTCAGCTCTGAATTTCTTGATCCAAGGCCCAGAACTCTTCAACACATTTGGCTCTTCAATTCCGCCCAGTACGACTGTTCCCTCAAGGTCCCCCAAAGTTCACCATAAACCAGAATCTCCTGGGCAACTTTTCCAAATCCACATTCCCAGATTATACCCCAAGGATGTTGCATCAGAATGTGGGAGTAGTATGAGAACTAGGAGTCATTTTTTTTAATCCCAAGGAAATACAGTAGAGTTTGGAATCAAGTTCTGTTCTACCACACTGTCAGGCTGTGCTGAATTTGCTCCTACCCTCACTTCTAACCTTAACAGTTCAGCTTCAAAGCAAATCTCTTGATTAGGGCTCCTCTCAGCAATTCACTAGCCCATAGCAAGGGCCACAAAAAATGCAAAAACCATGACTGAGATTCAAAGAGTGACTTGTTACCTACTTATCTGGATAACCCTTCTGGAGTCTACATATGTTTATAGCTGGAAGCCTGTATGGCCAGGAGATAACTCGAAGGTCCTGCCTGGCCTAAGGGGTTCCTGGCCCCCAAGCACCACCAGGATGTTCTGGAGCCCCCTAATACTGCTGTACTGGCTTCAGTCTAGTTAGGAATGGTCACCAGGCTCTCCCCACCCAAAGAAAGTTATCAGTTAAATTAGCAAATCATGAGTTGGCAAACAGGAGAAGCAGCTAGCTGACTAGTTTACAGATGATTAATATTTGACATCACACTTCTGAGCCAAATATGCCCCTAGTTTAGTTCCTGTCTGACAAGTCTCAGTTCACCTAATGGAACTTTCAGAAAGAAATGCCCATGGTATCCTATTCCTGAATTCATTCAGCAGTAGAGACCCAGTGCTGAGAGCATCCAGCTCAGAAGCAAGTTTTCTCCAATTTTGTCAGGAACTAAGCCAGGAAATGGACTGTCTTTGAGGAGAAAACATTCCTTTGCAAGCCTCCATTGCTGTGTTTGCTGGAAAGGACTGCATGAGCCTTCCCTCTCTCTCAGGAGTGGCAGTTTTCAGATCTAAAATGTTCCAGGAGTTCCCAGTCCCAGCTCTGGCCCTCATGGTCCTACATGGAGAAGTTGGAGCCCTGTTATTTGCTCCTAATCTCAGAAGTACAGTGTAGCAGTTGCAGGCTAATGGAAGTTCTAGAAAAGGGAATCAGCTTTGAGTCATATACAAAGAGTTCACTCCAGACAGCTCGACCCCAGGGTGACAAGAATTGCAATTCTGAAAAGAACAGCCAGTACACTTATTAAAACATGCTGCTGAAAAGAAAAGAACATAACTGGTTATTTCCGATGACATTTGTGAGCTGTGTTTGCACGGCCTAAGAGCACCAGGAACAAGCTAAATTGGAGCAACAAATGTGTACAAGTCCCTTCTCACAGTGGTCAGCTTTTAAAGAAAGGATATATATATATATATATATATATATATATATATATATATATATATATATATATATATATATATATGTATATATATATATATGTTTTGGGGCCACACGTGGCAGCGCCAGGGGTTCCTCCTGGCTCTGAGCTCAGAAATCGCTCCTCCTAGGCTCAGGGGACCGTATGGAATGCTGAATATCGAATCTGGGTCAGTCCTGTGTTGGCCACGTGCAAGGCAAATGCCCTACCACTGTGCTATCAGCTCCAACTTCAGAAATAATATTTTTAATTTAAGTAAATAGCTATGATTTATAAAATTATTTACTGTTAAATTTTAGCCATATGCTATTTCAATGCCAATCCCACCACCAATGTCAACTCCCATCACCATACTCCATCATCCAAACCCCTATCCACACATGTGCACACACACACACACACACACACACACACACACACACACACACACACACACGCATGCGCGCTTCCTGCACATTACAGTTCAGTGATAGCAGCTTTGATCTCTGTTTTCAATGTTGTTAAGTCTGTGCTTTGGAGGAAGAGCTAGACCACTCCCCCACATCCCAAATATAATCAAACCCCTGACCCCTGTTCACTCAATACTTTCCTTTCTTGTCTTCTTCCTTCCCACCTTGATTTCTTTCTTTCTATGTCTTTCTCTTTACTGGGTTCTGTGGTCACTGGTGATCTAGGCAAACCCCCTTTACTACATTACATTTCCTCATTCCATTATTCTATATTCCACAGATAAGTGAAGCCATCATGTGTTTTTCTTTCTTCTCCTGGATTACTTCACTCAACATGAGATATTCTGGTTCCATCAGGTTACAGAAAATTGTCTGATTTCATCATTCCTTGCAGCTGCACAGTATTTACAATAAGAAGCTTAGCTTCTTATTTTTTATTTATTTTCTTTTTGGCTTGGGGCCATACACAGTGGTGCTCAGGGGTTACTCCTGGCTCTACCCTCAGAAATCATTCCTGACAGGCTTGGGGGACCATATGCTGGGGATCAAAATTGAGTGGGCTGCCTGCAGAGTAAATGTCCTCCCTGCTGTGCTATCACTCGAGCCCCAATGCTTCTTATGAGCTTTGAGGCATGTTTGCGGGGCTGCCCACTGCTATAGTTTCCTGCCTAGGCCTGAGTTCCTGAGAGCATCCCATGAGCATGAGCTCATGAGTACACTGTGGAACTATGTCAGTAAATATCATCATCAAACTGAGAGGTAATATGGGTGCCTGACATGTTTAACTGGCTCAAACATACCTTCAGGACCCAAAAGGCATATTTGTGAATCCCCACACCTTTGACTCCTTACTCTTGGAGGTCCTTACTCCTAACTTCAGCTGTCTGTTCTGCCACAGCCTAAGATCAGAAGAAGTTCATCTCCTCAGGAGGTGGCCTCATGGGTCTCACAGCACCCCAGGGTCTTCTCAGAGAAGACACCCTGTGGGGAATTTTTAGTACATCCAGCCTTAATACACTGTGTCCGTTTTCTCAGAGAGGATTTTATGTGTTTTCTCTGAGAGTATGTTGTGCCCCCGTGTCTTGGTGATGGCGTTTGGGATCAGACTGCTCCTTTGGAAAGGATGAGGGATGGTTCTGACAGGATGCTTGAAAGTATGTTCTGCTAACGAGCCAGGAGAAGTTGGTGAAAGTGCCTTGGCGGCTCCAGAAAATCATCTTGTTCTGTTCCCTGTTTTTCATCAATGTCATCTGATTCTGTGTGAAGATCTTAGGAGAAAAGAAAAAGATTGATACTGTTTTCTAAAGTACCCCAGAGCGATGTGATGTATGTGTTTGGGCTGCATTTCAGTAGAATGAGGGAAAATGAGGTGAGCACCTGACTGACTCCTCTTGGTCACAGAGGAAGGAAACTTCCTTTGTCTCTAGCCAGAGGGGAGCCAGTACATTCCCTAAATTCAGACAGTCATTGGCTGCCAGGTGCAGGCATGCTGGGTTCAGCTAATGTCCCCTGCCCAGGATCAGACAGCACTGTGGGGAGGTATTTGCCTTGAACCACAGCCAATCCGGGTTCAATCCCCAGCATCCCGTGTTGTCCCCCAAGCCTGCAAGGAATGATTTCTGAGCACAGGGCCAGGAGTAATTTCCCCTAAGATTGTTGGATGTGACCCCAAAACAAACAAACAAACTTGTCTAGTTCATCAAACTTGACATGATACCAAGTGGCA
The DNA here is from genome assembly GCF_024139225.1 of Suncus etruscus. Classification (NCBI taxonomy): domain Eukaryota; kingdom Metazoa; phylum Chordata; class Mammalia; order Eulipotyphla; family Soricidae; genus Suncus; species Suncus etruscus. The sequence goes on along the minus strand of NC_064859.1, from coordinate 19,489,645 downwards.
CTGAATGTTAGTCTGAAACTGGTTTAAATCATGGCATCATTTGCGACTTTAATCGTAAGATGTGCACATTTCGGTAAATTAATTATTTTCTGTCTATTTTGCAAAAGAAACATCAAAAAAAAACTTCATTTCCATGACATGTGAGGAAATGAGCAAAGAACTTTACACCACCCCCAGATCCTTGAGTCTGGAATTGGATTTGGGGCCGTTGACTCAAGTTCCAGCCTGTTGGCTTACTGAGTTATACCCACAGCACTTGAAAACTCTTTAATTCTCTTAAGTCCTCCTGGGATTTCCCTTGCTAGTGAAGTCTCAGGGCCATGGATTTTAGAACAGGAGAAATAGAGATGTCCTTTTACACAAACTGAGTTTTTAAGATGTAGGCATGTGTCCAGAAAGATTCACTGATTTTGCCCAAGGTGGCACAGTTAGTTGGGGACAGAACCAGACTAAAGGCCTTATCAGTCTGCCAGCTGTCTTTTCAGAATCCTTTCCACATATACACCACACGGACATGTACCCTGGCTATGTCCTTTTACTAGTGTTGATTTTCATTCCTTTTATCCTTCATAATATACTAGATAAGGGAGTATTGAGGAAGTTGTTTAATGGAGCGTTTGAAAACATGATCTTTATCTTGGCAGGCTTGTTCATTAAAGTTGGCTGTTTTGAGAGTCTTAAATGGTAGAAATTTGAGATCTGTTCTCCTAGGGAGAGAGGACTGGCTGTGGTAGAGCCTACAAGTGGACTCAGCTTGTAAGCAGGAGAGAGGACAATTAGAACCTGAGTCTTTCAAGTGCAGAGTGGCCATGCTCACTTGCGGTAGAAGAAAGCAACTCACAGGGATGGACAATACCAAACAGTAGTGAGCCTTAGAGTACAGAAACTAGAATCTAGATTTGAGAGGTCCAGATGGGGTTGGGGAAATAGCAGCTTTCCTGGAAGTAACAAGGGAACTTAAGAGAGAGATTTGAGCACAATTCTGGTGCTAAGGTAACCAGACACACCAAAACCATAAGTGTCAATTAACAGATAATGGGATGTGGTGAGGGGTAGGAATGTTGGACTGGAAGTGTCATAGATGGTTACAGGACCATGGGCATTTTGGTGGGGGCAGGAGATGATCAGTAACTTTGTACATCAATACCAGAAATTTAAATACAGTTATAACCCAATTCCTGAAGTACAATAATTTTTATTTGTTTGTTTTTAAGCCATACTCATTGTGTTTGGGGTTTACTTCTAACTCTACACTCAGGAATCACTCCTGGCAAGGCTCAGACAACCATATGGGGAGGCAGGGATCAAACCTGAGACATGCAATGCAAATGCTCTACCTGCTGTACTATTGTTCTGGCCCTAATATAATAACTTTTTATGAACTTACTATACTTTTTTTTTGGTTTTTGGGCCACACTCGGTGATGCTTAGGGATTACTTCTGGCTATGCACTCAGAAATTGCTCCTGATTCTGGGGAGCAAATGGGACGCTGGGGATCGAACCCAGGTTTGTCCTGGTTCAGCCGTTTGCAAGGCAAATGCCCTACCGCTGCACTCCGGCCCAGAACTTACTATTCTTATAAAAAAAATTTTTCAAACTTTATTGATTGATTGATTGATTGGCTTTGGGGCCACAACTAGTGGTGCTCAAGGGGTCACACCTGGCTCTGTATTCAGAAATCGCTCCTGGCAGCCTTGGGGGACCATATGGGATGACAGGAATAGAACCAGATCCCTCACGGGTTGGCTGCATGCAAAGCTAATGCTCTACTGCTGTGCTATCTCTCTGGCCCCTCTTAATGTCATAGACAGTAGAAAGGATGGATAGGATGAGCACAATTGAAACAGAAGATTGTTGTGATTTGATGACAGAAAGAATGTCTTGAGAAAAAAAAGAATGTCTTGAGAAGAGGGAACTGAAGCAGGAGATGAATGTGAGTAAATGCTGCCGCCAGTGTTGTGAGCCAACATTGCTGCAGAAGATGCATTCCTTGAAGCGCTAAAAGGAAAAGTTAGAGCTGGAAACGAGATTGTCTAGACTAACCTCCTGCATTCTGATAGATTTCTCCTTGGGCACATGGATATTCCTTTGTGCCCTTTGAGTACAACTCACTAGTGCTCCAGGTTGGGCCTCTTCTAGTCTTCCTAAAAGCCTTCCTTTTCTTGTTAAATAGTAGGGTACATGCTAAATTCTTCCAATCAAAGACAGAAAGGGAGTGGATAACCTGTTTGAGAAATAAAAAGATCAGGCAAATGACAGCACTGGCACTCACAGAGCAGAGAAATGTGTTTCACAAATGTTCTGCCCTGGTACCAGCAGCAGAGATGGAGGCATGAGGACGACCTGCAGAAGGCAAACTCACCAACAAGCAGGAGCCTTCCCCCTGCTGATGGCCAGACCAGGTCTTTACATCTTTGAATGTGTTTAATGCTTCAACTTTTGCCTTTCACTCTCAAACAGGGAGAGATAACAGGAGAACAGCTAGAGAAATGAATCTGAAAATCAACCCAATTAAAACTCAGGTCTTTTCAAAAGCCCTACATATCTTTTAAGCTATAGCAACATGAAGCAAGCTTTAAAGAACTAGAAGATCCCAATCTGTTAAGGGCCCCAAATGACAAATAATGCCAGGGATATGCTATTAATTAAGAGCCAGTGCTCTGTGAAATGACTGCTCTCGGAGAGAGTTAATGAGCCACTCACAATACCTGTGTAAGCGAGAGTTGATAGTGAGAAGCAATGGTCCATCTGCCGAGGTTAGGCTGCTATTTCTGCTTCTGGAGAAAAAGTGGGACCTCCCCCAAAATATATCAATATTAACTGCCGTCTAAGCTTCTTTAGAGATCAGTTAAAAAGTGAGAAAGTTGCCCTTCAATATTTCTGCAGCTTTTGTTTCTGAGAAGACACATTTGAGAAGGTACCTTACTTAAAGTCCGACGTGACAGAACGTCAGTTTCCTTGAATGCAATTTTTTCATAGCTGAGATAACTTAGTTACAATAGTGATCATACTGATGCCTTTGACATGCATCATTGCTGTACTGACCCCACTGCCAAACCTTCACAGCCTGAAAGCATTTCAAGGGGACAAAATGACAGGGCATGTCTGAATATGGAAGTGAGAGGGATCAGCTGCAGGTGGCAGTGTGCTCCCCATCAAGTGCTTCCGTGAATTGCTCCCCCATAAGGTGCTCCCCTGAAGGGTTTCTCATGAAGTGTTCCCCATGATGGCCAGCGCCACCCAGAGAACACCCCACTGAAAGGATTTATCCTCATTTGAGAGTTTGGCGACCACTGGGGCTCCAGTTATGTTGGCGGTGCTCAGATTTCTTGGGGCAGCACTTGGCCTGTGCTGGTCCCTCCCCAGCCTTCAGAGGGACACTCTTGTCACTTGCACCTCCTCTACCCACGGCCCTCTGGACACGGGCAGTCAGCCCACTCTGCCCTGAGCTCCAAATCTCTCAATCCTTGGCAGCAGGTATTCAAGTGTACTAAGAGATGAGGGCTGGGACAACCAGTCCATGGGAGGAAGCTTGCCACAAGAGTGGAGCAGTGCAGTTAGGTTAGAGAAGGGTCCACTATGCCAATGACGGCAATAGTTGAAACGTGTCACTCTGGACAAGAACTGAGTGCTGAAAGGAGGTAAAGTGATATGCACGGTATTTCTTCAGTGACCATATTGCAAACCACAGTGTCGTAAAGGAAAAATAAAAGTGTGTGTGTGTGCGTGTGTGTGTCTATCCCAGGGGCAGGCAGTGGGGGAGGTGGGAGGGAAACTGAAGATATTGGGGATGGGAAATGTGCACTGGTGAAGGGCAGTGGACACTGTATGACTTAGACTCAATCATGAATAATTTTATAACTACGGTGTTTAAAAAAAGAAAAGCATTCTGGGGCAACACCCCTTTTATCTAAAGACAAAGAGATATTTTAGTAAAGGGAGGCATTTGCCTTAGACCCATCTGACGCAGGTCCAATCCTCTAGCATCCCAGATGGTCCCCGCAACAGACCACAAGTGATCCCTGAACACTGCTGTGTGTGGCCCAAAACAAACAAACAACCTGAAGAACCTGTGGTCTGGAGGCTGGGCCAAGCCAGTAAGGAGGGAAACCCTGCAGGTATCTCCCAGCAGTTCACAGAGAAATCATGTTGGGTTAATCAGCAGGCGCCTGGCCTAGCCCTGCACCTCACATGGGAAAAACTGGAGTTAGGGTTGCCCCTCCAAGAAAGGACCCCCTCTGGGAATGGGTCATCACTCAGGTGCAAACTGTGCCCAGGAGCCCCGAGGGTTCTGTAGGCACAGTAACACCATGATACTGTAACACCTGTACTGAGCTCGGAAGGGGAGAAAGCAGATGGTGAGGGCAGGATGGCAGCAGTGGCACCCAAGGCCACACAAGACTTGGCTGGGATGTGAGGCCAAGCAGATTCTGAGGGCAGACTTGAACAATGGATCTTGTACTACACACAGCTGCAAGACACTGGCTTAGACTGACAGACTGAGAGAGAGGTGGGAGGGGGGGAGAGAGAGACAGAGACAGAGACAGAGAGAGAGCATGCTGTGTATGACAGTGGACAGTCCTGAGAGATAACTGGGGCTTCATGGGGGCCCACTGGAATGCTCACACAGGTACACAACAGCTGGATGCCAGCCTGAGTGTGGGACAGGCTTGAGAGCTGGCATTGAGTCAGATGTGGACAGGGGCATTGTATGTATTGGGGTGCCCTGGCTAGTTGGCTTGACACTAGGGTATTTTCTAGGATGTCTGACTCACAGGGTGGCTGGAAAACACTGGAAAGATCACTATAGGGTCAAAAACCCACAAGAAAAATCATCTTGTTCTTTGTTTTGGGGCCACACCCGGCAGCACTCAGGGGTTACTCCTGGCTCTGCACTCAGGAGTCACTCCTGGAGGGCTCAGGGTGACCATAGAGGATGTTGGGGATCAAACCTATGCCAGCTGCATGCAAGGCAAATGCCCTCCTATGCTATCACTCCAGCCCCAGGTTTCTTTAAACCTTCAAGCCATCTTGAATCCTCAATCCTATGAGTATTGAAAAGATTTGTCTTTATAATAGAGCTGTTTATAATTTCCTAAGCTTCTCCTATAAAAAGCATATCCTAAAATAGTATTTTATAATTAGCAAATAAATTTGTTACCAAAATATTGCTATTGGAAGTTCCTATTTTGCGTAATGAATTATTTCAGATTTACTAAGTTTCTATGCCTTTTTGTTCCCTTTTCTTAGAATGCTAGAAGATGACCTTAAGCTAAGTAGTGATGAAGAAGAAAATGAGCAGGTAAGATTTTCATTTCTGGGTGCTGAGTTTGAAATGACTGTGTTGCCACTGACCCAACCTGGGCAGCCCTCTGAGTATGCCACTGCAGTATGGGCTTCCTTTGCTAAACTGTGAGCTCTGTTTCTTTGGACCAGTTGATTCCAAAATATCTTGGCTTCCATTTCCCTTTTTTTTTTTTTTTTTTGAAATTTTATTTTGTTTTTGGATCACACCCGGCAGCACTCAGGGGTTAGGGGTTACTCCTGGCTGTACGCTCAGAAATCGCTCCTGACAGGCTCAGGGAACCATATGGGATGCCGGGATTCGAACCACCATCCTTCAGCATCTAAGGCAAATGCCCTACCGCTGTGCTATCTCTCCAGCCCCTTCCATTTCCCTTTAAATTGCTGTTCTGAAGTCAGGATGTGACTCGGCAGCACAGCTCTAGCCTTGCACATGTGAGACCCTGGGTTTAATTCCTGGAACAGCCAAAACCAAATAACAACAATCACAAGCCCTGTGATTCAGTTACTTTTATGGCAGGGAGACCAGCAGTGGTACAGGAGTCCTCCTATGAGAGTGAGGAGACTGGAGTGAGAAACAGAGAACTTTCCTTTCTGCAAAGCTAACTGGCTTTCTGCTGGGGATCCAACACCTGTTCATAAGCTCATCAGTATGCAACAGGCAAGAGGTAACATTAAATATTAAGAGGTCTGATACAGATATTATTAACATTGAGGGAAGGAAACACAGAGGTGAGATAAAACAATGAATAAAAAATAATCATGCTCAGAATAAGCTGTTTGTCTTAAGTGATAAATATGCTTGCAATGTTCTCCCCCAGCGCGAATTTATCAGCGCAAGACATCAGTCAGAGGCTTATAAATACTCTTCTGATCAGTCAGTTAAGGTGAAAAAATATCCACTTAACATTCATCTCTTTCCCTTCTGCTTTTCAGGAAGTGTTCGTTTTAAAAGCAAGTTTGAAAACACTAAAGACAGATGTTTCTACACTTGTGTGTCCTATCTCTTAGCCTTAATTGTATTTTGCCAAGTTTGGATAAATGTGAGTGGACTAAAGACAATTCAGAGAGGTGTTTTTGGTGTTTGTTTTATCATTTTTGCAAGATACTTGGCACTGTTAAATTGTTTTTGAAATCATGAAGTTGATACAGCAATGTCCTGGAATGCTATGCAGGTGATTTCATTGTCTAGAGCCAAGTTCCTCAGCCTTTGGCCACAGGCCTTCCCTATTCACCTTGTCTCTTTCCAGTGTCCCCTTGTTCTGCCAGTTGATTCTCTGGTCTCATGTCTTGGCCCCCATTTATGTGATTTTTCCTCTTGTGATTTCCTGGGCCCTATGGGATCTCTATGGTTCCGAAAAAGAAATGCAGTTGAGAGACATGCTGAAAATGCATGGAGGGAGTATGCAAAGGAGGAATAACTTTCAAAATGAACTTTCTGGGAAGAATGAGCACACTTGGGTATCAGAAGTTGAGAAAGAAGGTGAGAAAGGGAAGTTGAAAGCCAAACAAAAGGGGATTGCTATGTGTGTGAGAGAGAACTTGGTGACTCTGGAAACAGGATTGGCACCTGGAGAAAACCAACCAAGTGCAGGAAGCTCACCTGAGCAAAGGCAGTTGCCCAGAAACCCTTTGTAGGGCCACACGAGGCCACTCCCTCAATCCAGCAATCTTGGCAGAGCTGGAGGTTCTTTCCTTTCTAATTTGAGCTTCTTGTCCAAACCAACTAGATGGAAAATAAAATCATCATTTTCTGCTTTTCCTCAACAAGACTTTCAGAAAGGGACAGTGTATTAAATCATTAAAATGAGTAAATTGGGGCCAGTGACCTGTGGGGTTCAGTCCCACACACAATATCACTGGGAATATCACAGCCAGCATTGCTGGTTGTGGCCCCCAGCACATCTACAGTGTTCCCTTTATTGAGGCATCAGCACATCTGCAGGCTCCAATCCCCCTAAAAATCACTCAGTGTCCCCTTCATCACTAAATAAGATAGTCCTTATTTAATCTGGTTGATTTCTGTTAGATGGGGAATCAGAAATTATTTCATTCAGCCAACACTTTTTAATTTGAGAATGATTTCCTGAGTTATTTCTAGAATACACAGCTACTGAAAACTAAATCTGAACATATTCATTATTCAGGACACACTAAACTCATTTCTCTAAAGTACTAAGAGCTTTTAGTTGACTTCTCATTTTCAGCTCCTTTCCAATCAATCCATAGCCATGAATATCTCATATTAGTTCTTTGTATTGGATTCTTGTATATCTGTTTACCTTCTTCTGTTTTACCATAGGAACCACTGACCAAATAATTTCTACCCAGTAATCCTCTCTTTGAAATAGTGGGGCTTTTAAATATGATAGTATAAGCAATTGCTTTAAAATAATTATTATTGAAGTATCATCCTTTGGCCTATAATTATACACTAGCCTAATCATAAAATCATAATTTTCATGCTTTTAAAAAAAGACTAATGAATGTTTTTTCCTGTGGAAACCCAATTCTGATGTGCCCTAAATAAGCAGAGACTCATTCGTACAGTACTTAGACACATCTGTCTCGGGATGAAGTAACTGGGTCAGTGGCTTCAGCCAATAGCCACTGACCATTTCTGAGCAACAAGTGTAAGAACTGTCAGGGCCAATTAAAGCCCAACAGGAGAGTGTTAATGGGGTTTAATTAAGGTAAAGGCAAAGCAGGGAAGCCAGGGGCCTTACATCCAACCCCCTAGGTCCGAAGAGGGAAAGAGAGGACCAAGGTTGGGACCAGGGCAAGGAAGGAGTCAGCCAGGGAAAGAACAAGTAAAAGGGAATTTGTAGGAGCAGAGAGTCCAGTAAACAGTTTCTCCAGCAATTCGGCAGCGACCATCCAGCAGGAGCAAAATGGCAGGGTCTCTGGTCATTAGCACCACAGCCCTGGATATTATTTTCATCCCTGGGTCAACTGCCCTCCAGTGACAATTACAAGGGATAGTCATCTGGTAACTGACATATTCGTGGTAAAAGGGACAGTATCTCACTTCTGGTTGACCAGGGGCCATAAGAGTCCTTCCTTATATGAAGGTTAAAAACCACTGAATTATATAACATTTTTATTATTTTAATTATTATTAAGGTAACATGGCTAGCAATACTGTTAATGCTTTTGTTATGAAAAGTTACTCAACCCTCACCAAAACACGAATATCATCCCCCACTTTCCTTATGTAGCTCCTGATATGTCCCCATCTCTCCCCAGTGGCCAATCCCCAATCCTTCCTGGTAGCCCCAGTTCTGTTATTAGAGTCTGTTGGTGTTGTCTAGTTGCATACTTTTTTTCACTAGACACAACACATGAGTGAAACCATCCAGCATTTGACTGGCCCCCTCTTGACTTTGTTCATGTAATAGGATACCCTCAAGATTTTGGCAGAAAACCAATATATACCACAATTTCTTTAGCCACTCATCTATTACTTAGTATTGGGCTGCTCCCTGATTGTGACCACTGTAAATAGTGTTGCAGTGAATATGTACTGCAGGTATTTTCTTTTCAAATTATTCCACAGATAGTCCTTCATCTAAACACTCAAATTCAATTTTTTGCCTAAAAATTAATGGGTTTTTTTGTGTTCTTAGGATAAAGACAAAGCAATGGAATCACTGAGCTGATATTCCACTTTTAATTTTCTTCCGTTCATGCTGTTATTTTTAGAAAATGAATCCATTGAACTATTCCAACAACTCTGAATGGGATCCCAACCTGGATTGGTTGTTTCCAAACTTTCTGAGACAAATCATTCTCACTGGTTTGAGGATAATACTTTATTGTCATTTTGATTTGCATTTCCCTGATAACCCAGTGATCATAAACACTTTTTCATAGACTGATAGAATATACATACATACTTTTTTTTTTTTTAGGATGTGTGTGTTCAGGTTCTCCCCCCATTTTTGGATGGGTTTTTATTTTTTGTTGTTGTATGTGCTCTATATGTTTTGATATTTGCTTTATCAAACCCAAGCCAGCCTATGAGGCTCTACCTGTTTATCTGTACAAACAAGGGCTGAATTCCAGCATGGCTGTTCCCAGTGTCTTTGTCTCAGTAGTCTCCTCTGTAACTCCTCTCTGACTAGACCTTCATTGGGTCTTTTCACCCATTGCTCAGTTCAGAATGGGGGGATCTGCCCTTAGTTTTTTTGCCCTTCTCTGGCAACGTTCAGAGATAAGGTCATGATTTTCTGGCCTGTCTTAGTTCTTGCCTCCAGCTCAGGTTTTGCCAGGGTCAAGTGTTAACTGGGTTACTGGTTCCCAACTAGCTTTCTGTTTTCTCAGGGCATATTCAGTCTCTTCAGTGTCGATGTCACTCTTACCTTTCCCTAGTGTCATTCTCCTTTTTGTTCACATCTGTCACAGCATCTTATTCCACAGTGAAGAATCTCCTGGACGTTGTGATTTTTAGGAGGATCCGACACAGAATTCTGTGTTTCTCTAGTTTTCATTTGTTATTTGGTGCTGCAAATACATAATACATACCATATAATACATATATATGTGTATATATACATATATGTTTTGGTTTGGGGCCACACCAGGCGGTGGGTGCTCAGGGGTTACACCTGGCTCTGCACTCAGGAATTACTCCTGGCAATGCTTGAGGGATCGAACCCAAGTTGGCCACATGCAAGGCAAATACCTGCCCACTGTGCTATCATTCTAGCTGCTATATAATGTATATATACACACACACACACACATACACACACACACACACACAACTATACCAGGGTACTGTAGATTGGCCAGTTTGAACCTCCCCCGTTTGAATTAAACATTTAACACAAGCAATTTCTCCTTATATAGCCAGAGTTTGTTCCTTAACCCTAAATCTGTTCTTGTTTTATTTTGGGAGGTAAGTGAGGGCAAGTCAGACCACATCTGGCTAGCAGAATTTGCTATATGCAAGGCAAGTGTCTTAACTTTGTGCCTTTTCTCTCCCCACTCACTCTCCACTCTCTTTCAATCTCTCCCCTCTCTGTCTCTCCATCTCTCTCTGCCCCTTAATCTAAAATCTTTAAAAATTTTATAAAGTATTCCCCTGCCTTGATAAACATTTTATAGTAAATTCACTAACCCCACGTGATATCTGATTGATTTGAGTACTTGCCACTGTGATGAAGAGCCCGCCAGAAATGCTTCCAATTACTATGCATGTTATCCTTCCCGAAAGCACTTCAGAATACTCTACCTAATGTTTCCTTTTTCTTATTGCCTTTGTGCTCCCTAAAGAGATAAACTAGCATAGTGAGTAGAAGCTCTGACTTAATATATCCCTGTTCCCTGGGTACAAATCTCTGTTGTACTTCTTAGTACCTTTAAAACCATGGTCCCTGAAATTGCTCTCTACTTTAGTATCACAGTATTATTTAGATATTATCACATTATTATTTAACTAAAATGATATAATATACATAGGTATAAATATATATACAATAGCCAGAACCATTTGCTGGTGATGGTATTTTGTAGTTTTTTCTCTAATATCCCATACTTACCTTCATCTCAGAATTTATAATATATAAATAATAATGGAATTGAGTTTTCTACTTTTCTGACTTTTCAAGTTAGCAGTTTGTATCTTACAGTTTGTATCCACCCATCCGCCCACCTTTGGTTGTGCTGGGAATCATTTTGGTTGAGTCTCTGAGCCACAATTCTAACCCTGAATTTTAGAAATTAAATTTTGCATCCTGTTAACATCAGTTTCCCTGTTGTATACATGACTTTTTGGATCTAGCAGAAAATTCTCATCTCCCCAGAACCAGATCCACAAAACTTTCTTTCATTTCCTTACTGTTACAAAGGGCTCTCTCTTCATCTTCTCATAGTCTATCTCAATTTCTCTCAGTTAGTAAGTTATTGGTTTTTTTGTTCTCTCATCTCCACCAAAAATATTGCTCCTCATTTCTTGAAATACATATTAATTACAGAGTCCTGGATGGAGGTGGATGATGATGAGATGGAAGGATGGGCCTTTCTCTGCCAGCCAGGGCAGGGCACCTGCAATCCCCTCCAGCCGGCAGGTCTGCTTGTTCAGGATGGCAGCAAGGAAATGACCCACAGACAATCAGGTTTCGTGAGACATGAAGCTTTATTAATTATAGACCCTAGTCACCTAGGCTAACCTTTTAAGCAGCCTATTTCAGCCACCCAGCATCTCAACATGTTTTCTATATTTCCATTCTGCCAACTTCTCCTGCTGCTTCTCACTGACTCTCCCTCAATCCCCTTTTCACCCCTGAGGCAATCCTTTTGTTACTTTCCAAAGACCCCTCCCAGAATGGGCTGGTTTTACCATCAGGTAAGATTACATAGGAAGATGTGGGATGGGGTGACACTCATTGGTACCCCACTGACTTACAGAGAGCCAAATAAAAGTCGTTGTATCTTTTTAGTTCCTTGTTTTTTAAAACCTTGTATTGATTGAGTCTGTGGTTTACAATACTGTTAAAAATGGCTTCTCATGCACATAATTCCAATACTACACCCATCATCACCAGTGGACCTAGATGTCTCTCCCAATGACTCTGACACCCCTCCTTCTCAGTCCCCAAAATTAGTTGTGTGGATTAGTTCTCCCATTTTGTACCTTTACAGCTTGCTGTGTTGATACCTTGCTGTGTCTCTTTAAGTATCACATAAGACAGAAATTATTCTTTCTGTATCTGTCCCTGTTCCTTTGGCCAACCTTACTCAGCATGATGATCTCTTCTAGTCCCATCCATGATGCTGCAAATTGCATGAGATTGTTCTTACTTAGAGCTGCACAGGGTTCCATTGTCTATGTACCACATATGTACCAATGTCTATGTACATTGTCTATGTCCCACAACATCCTGATCCTGTCTTCTGTAATAGAGCATTTGGATAGTTTCCATATCTTTGCTATTATACTAAGTGTGACAGTGAATGCAGATATGCATTATGTCCTTTGGAATGAATGATTTTGTGTTTGGGAAATAAACGCCAAGAAGGAGAATGACTAGGTTATCCAGGAGGGGTTCTACTCCTATTCTTTGGAGCAATCTCCACATTGCTTTCCATAGAGGCTGAATCAGGTGACACTCCTGCCAATAGTGGCTAAGGGACCCTTTCTCTCCATAGCGTTGATGTCTGTTTCAAGCCTTTTTTGCTATGCTCTATTCTCACAAATGTGAGGTGATATCTCCTTGTTGTTTTGATATGCACTTCCCTGATGCTATATTCATAAGGAATGAGGATGAGCACTTTTTCATGTGCCTGTTGCCATCCCTGTCTTCTTTAAGGAAGTGTCTGTCCATCTCCTCACCTCATTTATTAAATAGAGTCATTGAATATTTTGTTGTTGTTGAGTCTTGTGTTTTTCTAGGTCTTAGATATCAACCCATTACCTGATATATTGTGCGTAAATATTTTCTTCCATGTAGTAAGGTGTCTGTCTTTTTATTAGAGCTTGAGGTTATTTTACTGCACAGAAGCTTTTTGATTTGATACAGTCCAGTTTGATGTTTGTTGTCTTTGGCATGTATTCCCTCATTTTACCAAAAGACGTAACATTGATAATCACTAGTTACCCCCCACCCTTTTCTTAAGGCATTTAACTCTGTTTGTTTCCTTTTCCTCTGCCTATTTTTTCGCAGGTCCTTCACTGATTGCTCCTTAACTACCTGGTCTTAAATCTTGAAATTTTGAAATTCTTATTCCTGATTTATCTTCTTCATCTTCACTCACTTTCTCTGGGTGGTCTCATCTAGACCCAGGCCTTCAGTTTGGATGTGCTACCATTTCTAAAGTTAGACCCTTAGCTAAAAACTATCTTCTGAACTGCCCATCAATTTTACGTTTTCTCTTGTGTCTCCCAAGCACTTTAAATTCTTTGTTGTTGTTGTTGTTGTTGTTGTTGCTGTTTGGCCGGCTACATTAAGCAGTGTTCAGGAGTTACTCCTGGCTCTGCACTCAGAAGTCACTCCTGGAAGGCTTGGGGGACCATATGGTAAACCGGGTCAGCACGTGCAAGGCAAATACCCTACTGACTGTACTCCAGCCCCTCAAATTCTATTTTTGACAAACTAGATTTTTGGTCTTTGCCACTACTCTGCCCCCTCGTCACACCTCTCTGACTGCATCCATTCCTAAAACAGACAGTGCCAAATGCACCATTGTTCAAGTCTAGAATACCAAGGTCATCCTAATGACTTCTTGTTCCTCACTCAAATGTACTTTGGTTATCTATGTAGATTAATCTCTACATCCCATAAATTCAGCCTCAAAAATTAAATATTATTCCCATACCACGTCCATCTTAGTGAATCTAAACCAGTTGAGTAGTAACGGGCATATTCTATACATCTTCACAGTAATCTTTTAAAAATAGAGTTCAGGAACAGTATATAGTCCAGTGTTGAAGCCTTTCTCTGTTGGAATCCTAGTATCACATATGGTCACCCTAGTAACCACCAGGGGTAACCCCTAAACACAGAGCCAGAAATGGCAATTGTGACCAAAAACTTCTAAATGAATAAATGAGATTAAAATCTAAATTGGATTAGATTGGTATAAATGGGTGACTCATTCTGCTGGAGATAAAATTCAAAGCCCTCAGCATGGCCAGCACTGCTACACAATCATGGATTATTTCTTTCTTTCTCTCACTTTATACTGAGCACATCCATCATCTATGGGTCTTCATGAACCTTGTTACATCTCCTTCAAAATAAACCCTCTAGCCCTCATTTTCTACCCTACTGATAGCTATTTATCTTGGAAGCTACCTACATTTTTTACAATATAAGTTTCATTTTCTTAAGGAGCCTTCTTCTCTAAAGTAGGTTCCCAGTTAATCCTTAATACAATAGCTTTAACCTGTATTATAAGTGGCATTATAATTCTAGTTATGTGTTATGTTACATTTGTGTATGCGTCTACACATACATATGTATGTTACATTTTTTAAAACATCTATACAAACTATCCTGAAAATAACCAAAGAATTGGAACTGTTTCTGGAACTACAGGATTGCTAAATATTTTACCCGAGAAGGTCAAGAATAAATATGGAATATTGAGTTGAAGTAATAGTTATTCTTGCAGTTTTCTGCTTAAAATCAAAGGTAAAATTTGTTGTATCTTATTTTTAAGCATAAAAAAAAGATCAAAGGTATTTTAAGAGATGACAGAAATATTAGACTCAAGATCAAAAGTTGGCTGTAGATTAAAGCACAAAGAATTCATCTGTCTAGGAGAAAGATTTCTATCTAATCTCCATGGAAAAAACTGTTAGCCACTTTTTTTAAAACGCCATGGTTACAAGTTTGTTCATAATACAGTTTTTTTCACAGATAAAGTTGTTCATTGTGGGATTATGGGATTGATCTGTTTCCACCCAACTCAATATATGCTTTGTTATTCATTGGTTGAAATCAGCTTTGAATGTAGCACCTTGGATCAGTGTTCAGACCAGCTTGTCTCACCTTCCAAGTGTAACATTTTCCCTCAGATTAAATTTTCAGTTGGAAAGGAAGTAGCCCTTACATTTCCGGAACTCCTTGGAGCTGGCTTGGAGAGACTCTTCAAAATCCTTGTGTGTGTGTCCTTGGAGCTGGCTTGGGGTCCTTTTCTGTGTGTGTGTGTGTGTGTGTGTGTGTCTTTTTCTCTCTGTGTGTGTCCTTTTCTGTGTGTGTGTTTATGTGTGTGTGTGTGTATGTTGTTTTCCAGACTGTCATTCAATTCCAGACCCCTGTCTCTCCAGTGTTCTGGTGCTGGGGTCCTTTTCTGTGTGTGTGTGTGTGTGTGTGTGTGTGTGTGTGTGTGTGTGTGTGTGTGTGTGTGTGTGTGTGTGTGTGTGTGTGTGTTGTTTTCCAGACTGTCATTCAATTCCAGACCCCCGTCTCTCCAGTGTTCTGGTGTTGGAACCTGAGTACTTAATTCAATAGTTCATAATTGAATTACAGTCATACAATGTCCAACACCCTTCACCAGTGCACATTTACCACCACCAATGTTTCCAGTTTCCCTCTCACCTTCCCTGATTTCCTCTTCCCTCTTGCTCACCCTCCCATACCTGCTTCTGGGGTAGGTGTTTTACTTTACTCTCTCTCTCTTATCTTTTTTGACACTTTGATTTGTACCAAATTGTTAATATAGGGATACTAAGCATGTAACTTTATCCCCTTTCAGCACCCAGTTCTTATCCAATGTATGATCACCCCACGTGCCATATCTCCAACCCCAGGTGAATGTCTGAATCAGGGTCATGCATGAAATAATCCAAACCAGGCTGATGGTGAAACACGTGTAGTCTGGCAGTCTTCTACCTTGTATGGATAGCTAGCTGCCTGCCAGAACTGCCTTTTTTATTAAGTACAGAGACCACCCCTAGGTGGGGCAGTAAGGACAGATAGCTCAGGCTATCCTGAGCCAGTCCCACCCAGGTTTACAAGTAAAATAATCTCTGTTTTGGGATAAATCCAAGTTTTAAACAATCATACAAAGGAACCAGGGATGATCTTTTTTTAGGTAAAATAAAGTGTAACCTAACAGTTCAGAGTGATGAGTTCCAACTATTACTTTCATAGTAGATCCTTCTCTACATTAACTGCACTCTCAGCTCTTAGTGACAAACTTCCTAGACCTCCTAATCCTCACCTCTATTGTCTCTGGATATCATCACCATACTATTTTTTGTTTTCCTTATGTTCCACAGATGAGTGATATTATTCAATGTTTATCCCTGTCCCTCTGATTCATTTCACTCAGTCCTATAATCTCCATGTCCATCTATGTTAGCAAATTTAATGACTTCATTTTCCCTAACAGCTACATAGTATTCCATTGTGTAGATATACCACAGTTTCTTTAGCCACTGATTTCTTGCCAGGCACCTAGATTGCTTCCAGATTCTGGCTCTTGTAAATCGTGATACAATGAACATTAAAACGCAGAAGGCATTTTGTATTGTATTTTTGTGTTTTAGGGTATACACCTGGGAGTGGTATTGCTGAATTATATGGAAGTTTAATTTCCAATTTTCTGAGGAATATCCAATTGTTTTCCAGAAAGACTGAACCATTATACATTTCTACCTGCAGTGAATAGAGTTTCTTTCTCCCCACATTCATGCCAGCACTGGTTTTTTGTTTTTTGTGATGTGTGCCAATGATACCTTATTGCTATTTTGATTTGCATCTCCTTGATTATTAGTGATATGGAGTATTTTTTTTTCATGTGCTTTTTGGCCATCTGTATTTCTTCTTTGAGGAAATGTCTGTTTCTTCTCCCCATTTTTGGATAGAGCTAGATATATTTTTCTTGTTAAGTTAGGGCAACACTTTGTATATCTTAAATATTAATCCTTTGTATCAGATAGCTATTGGATGAATAACTTTTCCCATTCCATGAGTAGCCTTTGTATCCTAGTCACTGTTTCCTTTAAAGTGCAGAAGTTTCTCAGTTTAATGTAGTTCCATTTGTTTATCTCTGCTTCCACTTGCTTGGACAATTGGACATTTCCTCTTTGAAGATGCCTTTAGACTCAGTGTCATGGAGTGTTTTGCCTATGTTTTCCTCTATGTACCTTATAGTCTTTAATCAAAAGACCAATGTCTTTCATCCATTTTGATTTGACCTATGTGCACAGTGTTGAAGAGAGGTCTGAGTTCACTTTTTTGCATTTTGTTGACCAGTTTTCCAACCACTTGTTGAAGATGTTAGCCACTTATGTATGCCATATTGAAGTGATATATGTTTAGAAGTTATCTTCCAAATTTCCAAAAACAAGAGAATGATTTCTCTGCAGTTAACCCACTCAAGAAGAATATAGATTTGATTTATCTTGTTTTGTTTTGTTGTTCATTTGCTTTTCTGTAATCTCTATAGCTGAGATTATGAAGGGTTTAATCAAAATTTTGGAGATGTCCATAGAATGGGAGAAACTATTCACCCAATACCCATCAGACAAGGGGCTAATACCGAAAATATACAAAGTCTGACAGAACTTAATAAGAAAAATTATATAGCTCTATAAAAAATGGGGAGAAGAAATGAACAAAGACTTCCTCAAAGAAGAAATACAAATGGCCAAAAGATACATGAAAAAGTATTCCACATCACTAATCATCAGGGAGATGCAAATCAAAACAACTATGAGGTGTCATCTCACACCACAGAGACTGGCACACATCACAAAGAACAAGAACAGTCAGTGCTGGCGGGAGAGAAAGGAATTCTCATTCACTGCTGGTGGGAATGCCATCTAGTTCAGCCTTTATGGAAAATACGGAGATACCTAAAAAAAAAAAAAACTGGAAATTGAGCTCCTACAATCCAGCTATACCACTCCTAGGTATATACACTAGGAACAGAAGTACAGTACAAAAATCCCTTCCTCACACCTATATTCATTGCAGCACTATTTACAATATCCAGACTCTGGAAACAACCAAGATGCCCTTCAACAGACGAATGGCTAAAGAAACTGTGGTACATATACACAATGGAATAGTATGAAGCCATCAGAAGAGATGAAGTCATGAAATTTTCCTATATGTGAATGTACTATGGGTTCTAAGAAAAATTAAAGACATTTTTGTGATAAGGCCCAGAAACAATAGATTTAAGGGCTGGAAGGATTAGAAGAACCAGCTCACAATTTGAAGCTCACCACAAAGTGGTGAATGCTGTTAGGGAAATAAATACACTAACAACTAATATGACAATGTTAAAAAATTAAAGAAGTAGAATGCCTGTCTCTAATACAGGCAGGGGTGGGGTAGGAGGAGTGACATTGGTGGTAGGAATGTTGCTCTGGTGAAGGGGGGTATTCTATTTATGCCTGAAACCCAACTATAATCATGCTTGTAATCATGGTGCTTAAATAAAGATTTAAAAAAAAAAAGAAAAACACATTTTGAAGGTGTCACTGACATTTTCATATTCTCATTTTTGAGCCTATAATTTTAACTTGATGATAGATTATAACTAATATAAACAAGTTGAGAATAGATTTTCTTTATTTGGTTAAATGAGAGATACCATATATGATAATAGATAATCATTTGTTGGCTACTATTTTCTATAACTCTTGATTTTAACTGTTTGAAAGGCCAGTATATTCATGGTAGAATATATCAAAATTAGAAAATTTAAGACAATTTAAAGGTATATTAAATTTAATTTTGGGTGGGGTCACACCCGGCAGTGCTCAGGGGTTACTCCTGACTGTCTGCTCAGAAATAGCTCCTGGCAGGCACAGGGGACCATATGGGACACCGGGATTCGAACCAACCACCTTGGTCCTGGATTGGCTGCTTGCAAGGCAAACGCTGCTGTGCTATCTCTCCGGGCCCACATTAAATTTAAATTTAAAGGTACTAAATAATACATTTTTATTAATTTGGGAGAAAAAAGATTAATTCTAGTACCTTTATTATTATTTGATTAAAAAATAAGAAGATTGAACTCTGTCTTTCAAGTCAGAGAAGATTGGAAGGTGGAGCACAGCAAATACCTTAATAGAATTATGGTCACTGAGACCTGAGAAGATGAGCAGAGGATAAAGGAGCAACCAAAATAGCATCAACTGCAATGTTCAGAGATGACAGAAACAAGCTCAGAGAAAGGAAGGGAGCAGGATCCAAACTGAGTAGCTGCGACTATGCTTGCAGTTTCCAGTAATCACATTACACACACATATTAGTCAGTCTTTTCATTTTAATTACATAACTACATTTTTTTCTCTTTAAACAACCATGGTTTATCCACTTTAACTGACAATTTTAATTTTACAGGGAGCAATCATTGGGTATAGTCTGTAGAGGGAAATTTTCCTACTGGCATAATTTACTTCCCACAGTGAGGAAAAGTTACCTTTTAATCCCCAATCAATATTCAGAGAGCACACAATTAATTTAATAGATATCTAGGTAGTAAACATAAATCTGCACATTAAAAAGAAAGTTCGCTTCTTCTTTCTTTTAGTGTGTAGGGCACGATTCATGTCTGTCTCTCAGGGGAACAAAACCTTCTCTGAATGAATCTAAAGTCTCATTGCTTCAAGATATAGGTGAGCTTCTCAGCAGTCACTACCAGTTCTCTTGCTTCTTATGGAGAGATTTAAGAAGCACCGCATCTCAATTCTCTGTTCATTTCCATAGAGTTCACTGATAATAACATCCATCTTGGGTGTCATATTAAGAGCAGGGTGCCCATTGAAATAAGCACCGTTCATTTTTTCCCTTGTTTCTTTTTTAGCATAACAATTGCCTAACAGAAAGCAGAGTTTTTATAAAGAAACCAAAGCTTTTGGCAGTGCCTGTCAATCAGTGACCAGATGCATTAACCGAATGATATGCAGATGTGGAATAAAAATAATGGAGGTTTCTGCAGCCCCACTCCACTTCCCTTGTGCACTTTTTTTCCTTAGGATCAGCTTGGTTGATGTTGAAGTTCTTGGCCTGTGAAAATTTATTACCCAGAGAGTCACTGTGCATCCAGGCGGCCAAGTCTGAATAAATAGAGTCATTGTGTTTGTCTGGGATTTGTGACCAGAGTTCATCCAGTTAGCTTGACAGCCACATCCCAGGAGATTCATAAAATCCAACACCCTGGTATGTGCTCTTGAATCCTGCCAAAATTGTGTAGGATTATATAAACAGAAGTTGAAGCAGTAATCAGGACCAGGTTTGAGGAGCCTGGATCCAAAACCAAGTTTCTCCTACATTCAAAATAAGAACTATGTTGGAGATGCTATTTGCAGCCAAGGGAGAGACATTTTTACATAAAAATCTCTGTCAGATTACCCATAAATGCCTACTCAGCACCAAACATCATGCAAGATGCTAGCTTCTAGGTCTTGACAAATAATGCATAAATAATGCTCATTGTGGGAATTTCATCTCAAAAATTTCAAGCAAATTTTAAATGCTAGAAAACACTGCCCTCCATGTCTATCCAAAAAGCCACTGAATCACATGTTAAGCTGAATAGTGAAACGAGGGGGGGGCAACTTATTCTTGTTTTTTTGGCGCATGTTTTGTGTTATCTAAATGAAATACCCAATTTAATTACACTAATTAGTTTCTTTTTTTAATGGGAAAAAAGAACAACTCTAATTGAAAACTCCTTAACATATCTCTGTCATCTGAAGTAATGGCAGTATGAAGTCATCGCATATCTGATTCTTCTGTCACAATCAGGGACTTTGTTTTTCAGTTGCTTGCTTTGTGGAACCACCCTCAGACTGAGTTAAGTCCTCCTATTTCACACATAAAATTTTACTCTCCCCAGAAGCTTTTAACATGGCTCGTTTTATTATCTCATTGCCTGCTTTATAGACATGAAGAACTCGAGCAGAGAAGGAGACCTACAAACATGCAGTTGGCCTTATTTCATGGCAATCCACTCTCATGTACAAAATTAAAATGTCCCTGAGCACAGATGGACAATGCCAGTACCCCAAACTCTCTTGCTTACATTTCTTTCTTAGATCTCATAATCGACTCACTTGATAATTATGTGGCCTCGGTGGTGGACAAAGAAAGTCAGCATCTTAGTGTATGATAAATCCCAGCCTGAGGATCCTAAATGGGAATCTGAAAAATGAGACAATTCTGTAAAAATGATTAGATGATCCATTACATTTGGGCCAGTATACAACCAACACACAAGTGAACAAACATTGAGCTTTTAAGTAGAAGATTCAGAGAGATTCCTGTAGCTCATCAAGGTTTGGTGCATATATATACTTGAAATGTTTTGGTTTGTGCATGCTTTTCCAAATCCTCTCCAAGTGGGATGATTTTAATGCCTATAAAGCAAAATAATCTGTGGTATTCAGTGCCCCTTGACATTCCCTGTTCCATTCTGACCAGAGGTATCACCAAGAAATTGTACTGAATGAGATGGGAGTATTCCTTATAAAGAGGATCAGGGCAGGGGCACAGTTATAGGGGCCAGAGCACCAGCTCTACATACATGAGGAGCAGATTTAATCTTCCAACCGGCAGTTCAAGAAAGAATATGATTATAGTATATTGTATGGGGAAACATTTCTACATAGAAGCCGTAAATTAAAGTTCACTTGAGAGGGGGGGAAATTCTAACACCAGCAATACCCTGAATGGAATTGATTCCATTTTTATTATTGGTTTGCAAAGTATAATTATGGAATCTTTCTTGACCATCGCAAACTTTCTTTGACCTACGAATAATGCTGTTTTGTCTAAGTATAAAATAGATTTAAATTAAATGCAAAAGCCCAGACTTAGTTTGATCCTTAAAGCATGCATTGCACTTTTAACAAAAAATTCTCATTTGTTACATAACGTTTTTTTATACAAGGGCAAAGTAATAATGTGCTCCCACATCTCAGACTCTGGTTACATGTCTAATGATGAGCTGCTCATTAAGGAAGTAGATGAGACTCCACCAAAGCTTTGAGTTGAGGAACATTTAGTCCCTGAGGAACATTTAGTCCAGTGAAAAGGCATTCACAATCCCAACTAGGTTAGGAGAGTGGGATCCAGGTACCCACCTGCTATGCTATCTCCCCTAGACAGTGTTTCTCAGGTGGCTGTACTGCCCCAGGGATGTGAGAGACACCCTGGGCATCTTTGGAAGATGCTTTCTATTTGTTCCCTTAAAGAAGATAGATTGCCAGACAGAAATGAGTGATATTTTTTTTCTGATAAGGGGCTAGAAGACCAAATACATTTGGGAACTCCATCCCGCATTGTGCTGGACTCTGACCTTCCCTGAAATTGTAAGTCCCAGGAGCAGAAGGGTGATCAAAGACCCAATGAGAACCACCTTAGGAAACCTAGGATGTGGAACACATCAACCACCACACAGCAGAATCAGCCACCCACTCAGAAGACCAAGGGCGCATCACCCACTATGCAACAGACCCAAGTGCCCACTCCCAAAGACCAGGAAATTACAGCCTTTCGGCCAGACTGTCTACAAGCAGCTTGGCCAAGTCTTTAGATGTTGTTGTTATTCATGTCTGTTTACCTTCCTTGAAAAAGTGGGATTGAAAGACAAGTGCAAGTGCAGCCACACAGACCCTCAGACACTCACGCCCATGAAATACCCTCTCGCATCAGTAATGCTTTATCCCAGAATCCCAATGTCTCAACCACTCTCACCATCCTGAAAATTGAGAGCAAATGTGAATCCTTCTCCATCATTCAATGGTGGTCTTGTTCTATTTGCATAATGAATTGGTAACCTCTGCACCTTCCCAAACCTGACAATACAAGTCCTGACTTTATATACCTGTCCTATTATGATGAATCCTAAAAGATAAAGAAATCTTCCCAGTGATTGAGGGTTAAGCTCTGAGAGAAACTATAATACCATTCTTCTTGGAGCTTCCTTGGTATTTTTATCAAGATTACTCACAAAACTAAAGTCCAATCATCTTCTTTGCGAACACCTAAGATAAGATTCTTCTTTGTTGACATTCCCAGGAAAAGCTTGCCTCTGTGTCATCAAACACTGACTCACCTATGTCCCATTGGTTCCTTTGACATAAAGACTGCAGAGTTGAAAATGTATGTGGAACTGGCTCACATCACGAAGAACAAGATGTGTGGATGCAGGGAAAAAGGGACTCTCATTCACTGTTGGTGGGAATATATACTCGTCCACCTTTTTGGAAAATAATATGGATATTCGTCAAACAACTAGAAATTGAGCTTTCATCTCATCCAACCATACCACTCCAATGGATATACCCTAGAGGCCCCAAAAACACCATGTAGAAAAATCCTCTGCATTCCTATGTGTATCGCAGCACTATTAACAATAACCAGAAACTGCAAACAACCCAAGTGCCTGAGAACAAATGCGTGGCAAAAGAAACTTTGTAATATCCCTTCATTAACAATAGTGCAAACCTCAGTGTCTAAAAGAAAAAAAGAAAGGAAAAGACAAAGGAATAAAATGCCTACCAGGCAGGAAGGAGGGTCAGAGGAAAACTGGGGGCATTGATGGCAGGAAATATTCATGGGTAAAGGGTAGTGGGCATTGTGATACTGAAACTTGATCATGAACAACTTTGTAATTACAGTGTTTAAATAAAAGGAAAAAAGATAAAAGAAAGAAAAAATAATGCTGAGATAATAATAATTTCTGGTGCTGAGAGCATGAGCTAGTTCACATCCTCACCTTCATTGATCTCCAAAGAACTTAAGGAACAAAGATAAAAAGTCTTATGAAGCAGGTGGAAAACACCTCAAGACAGACAGACTAGATATAGCGGTCTTCAAACTTTTTAAACAGGGGCCCAGTTCACTGTCCCTCATACCATTTGAGGGCTGGACTATAGCAAAAACAAAAACTATGAACAAATTCCTATGCACACCTCATATATCTTATTTTGAAGTGAAGAAACTAAACAGGAAAATATGTGGCCTGCAGGCCATATTTTGAGGACCAACTACAAATTCAAATGTAACAGGAGCAAAACCCGTGTTTTTCAAAGAGCAGAAAACCAACGAACACTGAGTAATCAAGGAAGATTTTCAAAAAGATGTTAGGCCGGGGATGAGTCTCAGCAGAAGCTCAGCAGAGAAGTAGCTGGGAGAGAGCAAGGGAACAAAGTCAGCAACAGCTATTTGCTTTCCTTCCTGCTGTTTCCTCAGTCCTGGAAACTCTCCTTCTCACCCAGATCTTACTTTTGGGCAGGACAGTCTTTATTAGAGCATCCCTGGTCAATGAGTTCAGAAAAGCATGGGTTTCATCCTGTCATCCCTCAATCCCATATGCCTAACATCCCTTTTCACTCTGAGACAGGGCATTTGAAATAATTTATGTTTCAATCTCTATCTCTGTCCTGGCCCCTGTAAAGAGCAGGATAAAAGTCAAGATCTACTCATGTTGCTTTCTAGACAGCATTTCTAGACTCTGAAATACAAAGCTCACATTATTACAAAGTTAGTAAGAGCCACAGAGATAAAGAAAGGGTCGGAGGACCTTCTTGGCTTGAAGGATGCCCCCCAGTGCTTGGTCCCTCAAGTACTGCCAGGAGTGAACCCCAGAACTGAAAATAGCCCCTGTGTACCCCACTTATAATCTTTTGTCTCACAATATCACAAATGGTCTGAAACTATCACTGAGAAGCTCACTGCATTACAAGTTTAAGAGACTAATTCATGAAGACCAAGATGAAAACAAAAGCATAAAAGTTAATGAAACAGAAACGATGTTAATAGATGTGCATGAGAATTAGGCATCAAAATAAATTAATAAATGCAAGTTTCAACTTAAGGAAGGATGACAAGAAGAAAAGGAAGGCCAACAGAATTGTATGTTCATCTGCATCTCAAAGCCTATTCAGCAGAGTACAAATAGCTCAGAGTTGAATGTGAAGACAGTTTTCACATGTGAAGCAAAGGAATGAAATCCCTGCTGTTTGGGGTACCAAAGATGAAGGTTATCATGTGTGGGAGGATGTTTTCTTTTTTTTTTTTTTTTTTTTTTTTTTTTGGTTTTTGGGTAACACCCGGCGGTGCTCAGGGGTTAATCCTGGCTGTGTGCTCAGAAATAGCTCCTGGCAGGCACAGGGGACCATATGGGACACCGGGATTTGAACCAACCACCTTTGGTCCTGGATCGGCTGCTTGCAAGGTAAACGCAGCTGTGCTATCTCTCCAGGCCCGAGGATGTTTTCTTTTGTGGCCTAGTTCTGTCTTAAAAGTAGATAGAGACAAATCAAATCAAGTATCACTATTTTATCCCTTCTGTTTACCCAGAAATGACTGTTGTTGATTAAAATATATTGATATCCCACCTAATTTTCATTTCATAGCTTCCTTTTCATTTATCTTTATTTTCTGTTTTTGTTTGGGGGCCACACCCAACTGCGCTCAGGGATTAGTCCTAGCTCTGTGCTCAGGTATCACTTCTGGTAGGCTAAAGGGACCAACTTTGTGGTTCCAGATATTGGTTTCATCCAAGACCAGGACCCTGACCACTACACTATCTCTCTGACCTAAACTGTCATGTTTCTTTATACTTAATACCTTTGCAGCATATTGACCTCACATGCCCAGATTTTGCTTCCACCTTTATCTCTGCTCCTTCACCTGCCTTGTTCATCCTGTTTGTGGCTCTTCATCATCACCAGATGCCGAAGTCCCCAAGAATATGGACTCAGCCCCTCACCAAGCTCACTGGGCTCTATTACCTCTTCCTCAGTCCTTTGGCTGAACTGTCATTGGGCCTGTCCTGGCCCCTCATCTTGCTGTGGGAACCATCCATCTTCCCAACCCTGTTGCTCTAATACTTTCACTTTTTATGCCCTTCTTTGTTTGTCAGCTTTGTAATTGCTGGCTGACTGGGCTTTCTCTGACTCACCATCTTCTAAGATCCTCTTCACGGTCCCTCTCTCCCTTAATCACTGCACTAGACACCTATAATGTTTGTGTGTGTATTTGTGTTATGTGTGTGTGTTTAATTTCCCTTGCCTGACTCATCTGAAGGCCTTGTCTATTTTGTTTTTATTGTAAGCTAACCCAGTATCTGCATGAACTTAAGAGTGAATTACAGAGCAATCCTCATATTAGTTCTGGAAAATGGAAGGAAGAAAGGGAGAGAGAGGATGTAGGGAAGGAGAAAGAGAGAGGCAGAGGGGATTTTTCTGGAAGCCCAATAAGGTTTAGTTTCTTCCTTTGGTCTCCTCCCTTTTCAATATCCAAGAACATGTTCTGTACTCTACCACTTAAAATAAGGGCACTGAATTTTCTTTCATTTCCTTTCAATAACAGGTTGTTGACTGGTAATTTATTTAGTATGCCTTGTGATCTGAATGTCTATTGATTGTGCTCCTAAACTTCAAGCTTGGTATAATGAAGACAGAGAAAGGATGTCATCTCTTGTGGAAAGGTTGAAGAATTGTTATTTCAAACAGAACCCTTGTTTTGTCTCAGAGACGTATGTTTCAGAATCACTTGTGAATAAGTAATGAATTCAGCAAAGACCAACCAAGATTTTCTTAACCTATTTGATCTGTTTTGCTGAGAACTGAATGAGGGAAAAGTTATAAGAGATGATTTAGGAAAAGAAAAATATGGTTTCCATAACATACAAGTCTCGAAAGAAGGAAATTAGACAACTCATCTCATTTACTCGGAATAGTTTTTCAGCCTTCAATAATGAGTCACCTAATTTTTTTCTCTGACATTTAATTCCAAAGTTTATTTTTATTATTTTCCTATAGTAAAACAAAATTGAGTGCAAAATCTAAAAATTTGTTTAAAGAGAGAAAGCACTAAAAATATTGCAGTGGTCTTGGGCTTTGTTTGGTCTATTATTTTTTTATTTGTTTGTTTTTGGGTCACACCTGTCGGCACTCAGGGATTACTCCTGCATCTTTGCTCATACATTGCTCCTGGTAGGCTCGGGGGACCACGTGGAATGCCGGGAATTGAACCAGGGTCCATCCTGCGTTGGCTATGTGCAAGGCACTGTGCTACTACTCCGCATTGTGTTTGGCCTGTGATTTTTATTTAATTTGTGTGATGCCTACTTGTTCCTCAAGGAATTATTTTAAAATTTAACATTCTCATCTCCTTTCTGACAGATGATGACTCTGCTGCTGTCAAACTTTGAATAATGTAGAGTAACTACAAATTAAGTAGCACAATCAAAATCGGGCAGTAAAAGTAGTGCAGGCAGTTGGCAATGCAAAGGAGCATTGTGTTGAACTAACATGGGGTGACAGAACAGGGTGTGAATGTATAAAAGTGGCAATCACAGCAGACAGTGCTAATTGTGTAGAGGGTGGCTGCTTCCTAAAGCATTGGCACCATGTCTGAGTGGTCGCAAGCTTCAAGTCAACAAGTATTAAAGGAGCTCATCTGAGTTAGTCTCACAGGCTCCACCAGCTGAGGGGTATCATTGTGGGGGTACTGCAGGAATAGTTGGGTGACTTAGTTTATTTGTATTTTTTTGTTTTTTTTGGGGGGGGGGGCCACACCTGGCAGTGCTCAGGGGTTACTCCTGGCTGTCTGCTCAGAAATAGCTCCTGGTAGGCACAGGGGACCATATGGGACACTGGGATTTGAACCAACCACCTTTGGTCCTGGATCAGCTGCTTGCAACGCAAACGCTGCTGTGCTATCTCTCCGGGCCCTATTTGTATATTTTTACAGTTTACTTATAGGCATTTACTAGATCAATGGAAAAATTATTAGTCTGTCATTTATAATCATTATAATAATGGTGACATGTTATATTTGTGCTTATAGTGAGTTGTTGATTCCAGTGTGTTGAGGGATAGTACTGTGACGGTGGATTAGTAGGAAACAGATATAACATGATCTCACTTGAAAGTGGTTACAAAGAAGCAAAACATGGGCCAGAGGGATAGCACAGCAGGTAGGGCATTTGCCTTGCACACAGTCGACCTGGTTTCAATCTCCGGCATCCCAGTTGGTCTCCCCAAGCCTTCCAGGAGTGATTTGTTGGCCAGTAATGAGCCCTAAGCACTGCTGGTTGTGGCCCAAATACCAAAAAAAAAAAAGAAAAATAAGGAGTAGGAGGAATAGGAGGAGGAGGAAGGTGGTAGTAGTAGTAGTAGTAGTAGTAGTAGTAGTCATCCTCATCGTTGTTGTCATCATTGTCATCATCATCATCATCATTGTCATCAATGTCTTGGAAAAACAAATTCTTAGACTTTAATGACATGATCGAGTTTCTCCAAAAAAAATAGAAAGGAGCTTAGAAAGCTAGAGTCATAGACTGTGATAGCAGGTGTGATGTTACCCCTTAAAACAGACATTTGTTAGCCAATGTTACCTCAATAAAATCAAAAGCATATTAAATTTTAACTGGTTTCCATGTAAATATATATATTTTTAAAAATAATGCTTCTAGCATTCAAGAAAATGAAAAGGAAAAAGAATATAAAAAAATTGACATGTAGGCCTGGGACAGTAACCAGTGCAAATATACAAATATATTTGCAGACCTATTCCTCACTTCAAAAACATGTGTTCTGGGAGTAAAACTTGGCTTTTTAAATCATTTCCTTGAAGGTTAAAACCATGTTTCCTCATCACAAAGTCATCAGGAAGTATTCGGAAGCAGGAGAGAAAAGAGTCAATGGTCTTTTCAAGTATTGGCAGCCAGATCTAGAGAAAATTCAGATATGTTAACGATTTCTGCTGAACATTTAGGCACACATCTTAGCATTTTTTGTTATTCCTAGAAGACTCAGCCCCCCAATACTTCTTGTAGCAGTGATATTAAGAGCCTGTACAAATAACGCTGACTCTCCTTCAGAGAGTTTAGACTACAGCTGTGTTCATCCAAATAGTGTCAGAGTGGAGATTTCAGTTCTTCAACAGCTACCAATCATGAAAGTATCTTGCTGAGTGATAAGAGAGCCCTATAGGAAATAACCCCTGGAACAGTGATAACTATGGACTCCTGGTGGGTGCTGGAGGTCTTCATGCTCTGGGACTGGACCTCCAGAGAGAGAAGAGAGATAGAAAGTGGTCATTATCTGAGATGCAAAGTCTGCCAGTTTCCTTGGATTCTCCTCTTCCCCTGCATCAATCTTTCCTTTGGTTCTTGAAAACAGAAAAGTCTGTCTGCATCTTTTTTTCTTGTGAGCCAATCATTGGAATGGGATATGGGGACCTGTGGGCCTTTACTGGGAACGTGCATGAATGAGGTGGAGGGCCAGAATCTGGCAGTATCTTATCAGTTCAGGGCAAGACTCTCCGATAGAGCACCGTCGATGACAGGGAGGAAAAATGGACTGGTGGCACTTGTTCAAAAAAAACTTGAAGAGGAGGGTGTAGAGAAGGCCATTGCTCTTCACTGCATTATCCATCAGCAGGCCTTTTGCAGTAAATGCCTGCCATGTGACAATGTGTTGTGAAATGTATCAATCAAATCAGATCCAGGGGCTTAAAGCACAGGGGGTTCCATGCTTTTTTAGAGGAAATGGAGTCAGAATATGGAGATGTGCTCTGTTTCACCGAGGTACGTTGGCTCAGCAGGGGAAATGTCCTGAAAAGATTTTTTGAGTTGAGAGAAGAAGTGAAAGCCTTCATGGAGAAGGATGGGAATGCTGTTTCTGAGTTGAGTGATCACAAATGGCTCATGGACTTAGCTTTTCTTGTTGACATCACACATAAGCTGAATGTACTGAACAAGATGTTCCAAGGCCCGGGGCAGCTTATCAGTGCTGCCTCTGACAACATGAGAGCATTCTCCACAAAATTTGTGTTATGGAAATCCCAGCTCTCTCAGACAAACCTTTGCCATTTCACAGCATGCAAAGAACTTGTGGATGCAGGCATACCATTCAGTGGTGAGAAATATGTTGATGCTATTTTTAAGCTAGAAAAGGGATTTGATCACAGATTTGCAGACTTCAAAAAGCACAGAGCCACTTTCCAAATTTTTGTGGACCCCTTTTCCTTTGATGTGCAAGATGCCCCTCCTGTGCTTCAAATGGAGCTCATTGACCTGCAATGCAACTCTGATCTCAAAGCCAAGTTCAGGGAGATTAGTGGAAATGCATGGGCAATTTTTGAGAGAATTGCCCCCAGCTTCCCTGAGCTTTCCCGAATGTTCAAGCACACCATGTGCCTTTTTGGGAGCACATATTTGTGTGAAAAGTTATTCATTCTCCACATTGAACTTCAGTAAGTCAAAGTACAGGTCTAGACTTAATGATGATCATCTTCAAGCCATACTGAGGGTCTCAACTGCTTCCTCTCTAAATCCAAATGTGGTTCAGATTTGTGAGAAGAAGCGCTGTCAAGTCTCTGGCAGCAAGGAATAGGTAAAAGATGCCATGTTCAGAAGAACTGTTCATGATCTTCACTCAATGTTCTATTCATGTTCAAAAGAAATAATTAAAACTGTTAATAGGGCCGGAGAGATAGCACAGCGACATTTGCCTTGCAAGCAGCCGATCCAGGACCAAAGGTGGTTAGTTCGAATCCTGGTGTTCCATATGGTCCCCTGTGCCTGCCAGGAGTAACCCCTGAGCACCACCGGGTGTGACCCAAAAACAAAACAAAACAAAACAAAAAACAAAGAACTGTTAATAATGACGTTTGAGGACTTTTTTTTTTTTTGGTGAAATCACTTATGCGGCCCTGCCTCACCCCGACTTTGCCTCCTGCAGCCCCCAGGTAACTTGAGTTTGAGACCCCTGTCCCAGACCCTCTTGAAAAGCTATGAACCCACCCACTGCAGTCCCCACTGTGGCCAGCCTGCCCCTGCCTTCCTAAGTCTTCTGCTCATTATCTTTTGTTGATAGTCAGCCCTGAGACTCTTCTGCATTCCTCCCCAGGGCAGGAGCCTGTCCAAAATGATGACTGATTCTTCTGTTTTTCCTCTCTGCTGCTATGGTTTGATGGTAGAAATTCAGTGACTATTGGACTGTCTTACAGACCCAAGGACATGCAGCTATAGCAGCAAGCATATATTTTATTTCCATAACAGGCACGTTTGTTCTGATGCATTTTGTGCTTTCAACAAGATTTTTTCTGCAGCTAAAGGTCACAAGGAATAATGTGGGAAACATTTGGTGTAAGCATAACGTATATAGCAGACACTGGAAATGGGCCTATTTCCTGGTACACC
This sequence comes from Suncus etruscus, assembly GCF_024139225.1. Lineage (NCBI taxonomy): Eukaryota > Metazoa > Chordata > Mammalia > Eulipotyphla > Soricidae > Suncus > Suncus etruscus. Next base: position 19,458,705 of record NC_064859.1, on the reverse strand, counting down.
CTGAGTCAACCACAGTCTTAGAGGTCAAGCTTAGGTCACTTCCCAACTACAACTTCTGAGCCTTAGATTGCCTCAGATGCTCAGGGATAAAAGGCAAATGAGCCAGAATTAGAACAAACAGACAAAAGGAAAGTCAAGTGAGCAAAGCCTTCCAAAAGGGTATTTTTCTTAGAGATGGATTCCAAGCTGGGACTTCTCCCAGCTGTGTGAATGGTGAGGTTCCCCCATGGTAACTGAATTTCCCTAGGAACTCACACTTCCTCACATCCCCAGGAATGGACATTTGTGGTTCCTCAGCATATGGAAATCATCCTCGCCTGTGTGGGTGAGGGGACACCAGGCAGGGAAGGGCAAAGCCCACAGCCATAGGATCAGAGAGAGCCTCCTACTGCCCTGAATTGGAAGAAGTTAATCAAATTTATAAATGAGTGTTTGTTTATTATTAGAGATGACAAAGTTCTTTATTTGGATGGGTGGAAGCAGAACATACTGTGTCTTCATTCTGTCAATTAGTCTGTGGTAAATCTGGTTCTATCATAGAGTCACAATTTTCCAGAACCTGGGGATGACCAGAGATGGCTCACATGATGGTACATATACCTCGCATGCATGTATGCATGGCCAGGACTCCAGTACTACCCAGTGTGGCCCCACTGATCAGGACCACCCTGGGATTGATTCCCATTGAAAAAAAAAAGAATGTCGGGCCGGGTAGGTGGCGCTGGAGGTAAGGTGTCTGCCTTGCAAGCGCTAGCCAAGGAAGGACCGCGGTTCGATCCCCCGGCGTCCCATATGGTCCCCCCAAGCCAGGGGCGATTTCTGAGCACATAGCCAGGAGTAACCCCTGAGCGTCAAACGGGTGTGGCCCAAAAACCCAAAAAAAAAGAAAAAAGAAAAAAAAAGAATGTCCAAATACCTACATATGATGTTAAGCGAGAATATCATGCATGTACATAACCTTGAGATGGGAGGAATGGAAGCCAGTTTCTTCCCTTTACTTCTTTTCACTTTTGTACTATTGGAAAATGCAAACACTTACCCCCCAAAAAATGTCCAGGATAATATGAAAATTCCACAATGTGTTCATCACCTGACTTTAGTAGTTATCAAACCAAGATCATCTTGCTTTTTGGACTATCCTTAGTGGTCCAAGGAGGCTACTATAAGACAAGTTGCTAATAGGAACTCTGAGATAGCTCCTACTAGCACACCAGGGGTCAGAGAGTACCAGAAATCAAGACAGGGCCTCCAACATGCAAAATGTGTGCTACTGCCCTTTGAGCCATCTCCCTCCCCATAAAAGCAAAACAAACAAAAACTTAAGGCCAGAGACATAATATAGGAACGAAGGCACTACTAGGTCATTCCCCAGTCCCATCCAGTGCCTTGAGCAAGAGCTAGGAGTGAGTCCTGGGTGCTACATAACCAAACTCCCCACAATAGCATTGCTGCACCAAAAACAGATCAACCATTTCACATCATCTCTTTTCCAGGGTTTAAATGTCCATTTATTTTTTGTGTGTGTTTTGTTTTGTTTTTCAAATAAAACTGAAAACTAGATTCAGGATTACACCATCATTGGGAAAGAAGCTACCAAAAAATCTTTTAATTCTCATGGGGAAGGAGAGTAAAGCACTGATGTAATCCTTTTTGGGGAATTTTGGGGGAGCAAACCTGACATCGTTCCAGTCTCTCCTAGCATCTTAAAATCAGTCTAGTGTTCGGTCCCATGAGAGACGAGGCAGGGCCCTCTCTGACCAGTGAAAAGAGCACCACCCATTGGTCTGACATCTATCCACACATGGCACAGAGGTACAGGAAACAGTTTTTTGTAAGTGCTGATTGAGTACATACTTTGAACGTCAGAATATTAAATAAACATCTCTGCCCTTTCTTCCAGCAGGCAGCCCAGAGAACCACTCTCCACGTTCTGTCTGACAGGTACACTTTGTCATTTTTATGAACTATAAATTGCTTTATGTTATGTTGAACCCTAGTTATTGTGGTGCATAATTCAGAATCGGATTTTGTCCCTCAAGTATTGGTGAACTTGGATGTTAAATATTTTGCATGGTTGGATTTGTCATACATGTGTGAAGTTTATTACTGGGGGAAAAAAACGCCTTGCATTTCATAAGATGTATGAAGAATCCCTTGTTCTTCAATGAAACAGGGGACAAAAAACTTCAAGGAAAGGCCTGCATGGCACTGTAAATTCTGAACTTTGAAACTGGTTGGAATTTAAGCATATTTTCATCAATAAGTTCTTTATAAATTTGAAGGTATTTTGTGTATTTGATGTCAGCGATGCCTGCTGCCATTTGGTGACATTCTCTTTTGAAATTGTTTACCCATGCATCCTGACTCATGATCTACAAGCCTGCTTTTCTACTCTCTGCCTTGGCTTCTTTTTTTTTTTTTTTCACGTGTCATTGAATGACATAAGTAAACCAAGTCAGTAAAAAATGCTCACAGATATTCCGCCATGCCTAAAAGACTAGACAGCTGGTTGAATTGGGATAATATATGACGTTACTGAATTTTTTCACTTACTAACAATGTGCATGTGTGTTAAAAAAGATTTGAGAACTGAAGGCTCTCTACAATTGTAATGTTAGAAAGAACTGGAAGGAGGTATCCTTGGTTGGAGGTAGTGTCTACAATGTTGTCTAGCTTCATGCCCTGCCTGCCTTTCCAATGTCTTGTTCTTTACTTTGCTCTTGTGAGCCAGCTAAGTTCAGTGCTGCTCTGAGATAATAAAAAAAAACTATCACCTGGGGCCAGAGTGATAGCATGGAGGTAGGGCATTTGCCTTGCATGCGGAAGTACAGTGATTCGAATCCCAGCATCCCATATGGTCCCCCGAGCCAGCCAGGAGCAATTTCTGAATGCATAGCCAGGAGTAACCCCTGAGCGCTGGGGTTACCCCCCCAAAAAATTGTCACCTATGTAAATGTAATTTGCACGTGTGTAAAAGCATTTTTTTCCTCTGATGAGCAGCTGTACCTGAGTATTTTTATTCCAACTGAAAAGCCTTTCCCAGGACAACCACATAAGCCTGTGACATGTGATCTCCTGGAATTGCTTCTGAAATTTTCACACTATATGGCCTCTAAATCTGTTGGTAGGAGGAGGCGAAATTTAGCTCAAAACACATTTAAGCTCAAAGATGTTAACTCCTTTCTCAACATACTGCTTCTTGCCTTTGACTTCTCAAGTAAACAGTTCCTTCCTGAGAATGTGCTAAGAAGTAAAGAAAACCCCACAATTTATAATGTCAGTCTGCAGTGTCAATGCCTTGACCAGAGGGTACAAGGTTTCTTTGAGGGGTGATGAAAATGTTGGAAATACAGTAATGGGCCGAAGCGGTGGCACAGCAGTAGGGCGTTTGCCTTGCCTGCGGCTGATCCAGGACCAATCTCGGTTTGATCCCCTGCATCCCATAAGGTCCCCCAAGCCAGGAGTAATTTCTGAGCACAGAGCCAGGAATAACCCTTGAGCATCACCAGGTGTTGCCCAAAAACCCAAAAAAAAAAAAAAAAAAGGTGGGAGGAATACAGTAAGGGCCTGTGTTCACAGCACTATTACATATAAGAAAAAGAGAAAAGCATATATTTTTTAATTTAATTTTTATTTTGATCATAGTGGCTTACATATTGTTGACAATAATATTTTAGGTACATATTTACATAAAATCAGGGGGGATTTCCATCACCAATTTGTCCTCCCTACACCTTCGTTTTTGTCATACCTCCCATAGAAAAGCATATATTTTTAAGTGGTGGCCTTGATAAGTATATAATTTATGTTTCAACAATGCTGCATCTGTAGGCACAGATGTTGGCATGACATTTGTTTGACAGAATTTAGGGAATGTGACCTGTTTCAGGGAATGAGAGCTTGGTTGCAAATACAAAGATAAATCATCAGAAACCAGAACTGATAAATCTTGTCCCTCCTTTCCAGAAGATAAATTAATCTGTCCTGAGTAGAGAATGTTCTTGGATTTTAAGGCTGGGTAAACTATTCCCTTTGACTTATGTTCTGTTGGTCCTCTCAAAAACACCTCCGCAAGCCCGACATAGTTGACTAGAAAGTTTTCATCTTGGACCCTGTTGCTTCTCTAACTGATAATTGAGATAACCCCATTGCCTAGTCAGAGAGCATATGTTCTCCTTGCCACTATGAGAAATTTCTCTATTTTCCAATATAATCAAGCTCACACATGCACACCCAAATATAAACCTTTCTCATCAAAATTGGGGAGATGCCACTACTCATTTCACAGTATTAAGTTTTCCTTGTCATTCTAGCAGAACAGTTTTGTACATTGACCACCTCTGTGCATTTTCATTCTATTTTTCCACATTAAGTAATTTCCATACATGAGACATCTGTAATCAGTTGAAGATATGGTTTAAAATACTTCTTCAAAATAAGAACTAAAACACTTCTGATTGATTCCCTTTATTTTTTCGTTCCTTAGATTCAAGGGTACTAACTTAGCCGTGATGTATTTTTCGACCGTGAGATGTATGATGTTGAATAATCTAGTATTTAATAGAAAATGACTAGATCGGGCCCGGAGAGATAGCACAGCGGCGCTTGCCTTGCAAGCAGCCGATCCAGGACCTAAGGTGGTTGGTTCGAATCCCGATATCCCATATGGTCCCCCGTGCCTGCCAGGAGCTATTTCTGAGCAGACAGCCAGGAGTAACCCCTAAGCACCACCGGGTGTGGCCCAGATCACTGAGTGCTTCCTAATATTCTGTCAGAACCACCTCAGGTTGGGAACATAACTGAGCAAAAACTCCCCCAGGAGTTTTGTGTGTGTGTGGTGTGTGTGTGTATGTGTGTGTGTGTGTGAGTTTTTTTTGTGTGTGTGAGTTTCCCCAGGAGGAGACTCAGTCCCAGTTTCTCTGACTCTGTCTACCCAGATATTGATGAATTTCACATTCATTGATAGAAGCTTTTTCAGATTTTGAAATATTCTTGACTTAATGTGCTACTTGTCTTGATATAAATCCACAAAGATCAGGCAGCACATTCCTTTTTTGTCTTAGGAAAAAACAAAGTGATTGTCAGACCTCAGAAAATTCTACAATTCTGAATTGAACAGAAAAGCCCACATGAGCTCAAGGCAATGACATAGACCCCTAAGTTTCAATGTTACCTAGATTTCAAAAACAATATAGTGTCCCAAAGAAAACCTTCTGCCTTGTTTGGTTTTACTTCAGAAATGGGTTTATTGGTTCAACCTGAAGGGCTAGCGTCAATTACAGACCCAGACTTAAACCTGGGCTGGCAGATTAGGGCTCGAAGCATGAACCAAACTTGTGCCCTCTAAGCCCCAGGAAGGGTTTTATTGGAGGGTGTGGTGAGAAGAGCTCTTTTTTTTTCTTTCTTTCTTTTTTTTTTTGGTGGGGGAGTGGGTCAGACCCCAGCAGTGTTCAGGGCTTACTCCTTACTCTGTGCTCAGAAATCACTCCTGGAGTGCTCAGGGGACAGGATGCCAGGAATCAAACTTGAGTTGTTCACATTTTAGGCAAACACCCAATCCATGGTACTATTTCTCCAGCCCATGAGTTCTTTTATGACTTTCATCTGATATATGTCACAGAGAATCAGCTGATTAGCCCATCCACCCCTGCCCACTAATGGCTCAAATTAAAAAAAAATAAAAAATAAGGCCAGAAATGGAGGCAGAAAGAAGTGACAAAATTCTTGGCAAGGTCAACAAGCCAAGTACAATAATAATTGAGCTTTCAAAAGTACATCACCTTCTTGATTCCGTCTTCTGCCGTGTCTCTTGGTGGCTTTTCTTCTTATGGATAGTTGCTTTGGTGCAGGGTAGAGAGAGGGAGAGAGAAAAGGAATAGATTGGCAGGACACTGGTTTATGAGGGTCTGGGGCAGTTGTGATACCCTGTGGAAGCTGCCACATCACCAGGAATATGAGAAATATGCAAAGTGGCTGGTGTTAGGAAGGAGGAAGAATGTGTGCACAGCATACCAAGTGCCTCTGAATACAATTCACTTCGCTTCCTAAGTAGTAAATAGTAGATAACTGTGATCAAAAAGAGGATATGCATGATTTATCAAGCTGAGTATCGGTGCATTTGCCAAGAAGCTGGAGGTCAATCTTGAAATCTAAGGTAAGAAGAGCATTAGGAAACCGCCTGGACTCCTGAGTTAATCATAGCCTTGGACGGCTTCCATCTGTCTTGGAGCGATGGAACCGCCACCCAGACACCAGGGATGCTTTATAGAAACAGATCAGGAATTAATATTTTCTGTGAAACCTCAAGTATCATTTGCAGGAACTTGGGTTTTATAAAAATGAGGCATAATTTCATGGGAATAAATCATATTTAGCTGGAAATAGGAGAAGGCAAGAAAAAATTGTGCTTGACTTTAAGAAAAAGGATGAAGCAGAAAAAAACAACATGCAAATAGTTGTTGGTGTGGTGACACTTGGAGGACATGAGTGGCCTTATGGCTAAACTGTGCATATAATCATATTCTGAGATGTCAGCCCTAAGTCCAGAAACAGCTACATTTTTATAGCCTCAGAGATGGCATCAGCAAGCTGTGACCTGCCTGCCCATATGGCAGTAACTCTGGTCCAAGATCCATTGATATCGAAATCCAAATAACTGCCATTGATTTATGCATTTGTGCCTTGAATATTGATTGGGCACATCTCACAGGCCGCTTTAGGTGCTGAGTGTGTGGTAGGGGTGCACTGGCGAACAGGAGTGACCTGAACTTAAGCTCATGGCTTATTCTGCCCAATGGGGTTTCATTTTGCAGTGAAATATTCTGCTTGAGTGACTTGCATCTTCTATTTTCATTTTTCCCCTTTTTTTGTAAAACATATCACCCGTGAAATCTCTTTCTCATTAGTGAGAATGTCATGAGTTGAAGTAAATAAGCCAGAACCTAAAATGAAGGGATTTTGCCCTCTGCTTGGTTCCTGTCTGCATCTAAGAATGAGGAGCTCAGTACAGACAAGGAGGCACTGATCACTGGATGTGCGGTCATCTGAGCCCTGGTTTTCAAAATAAAAAGTGATGTCACGGTCAGCCATGGACATAGAGATGTAACTTTCTAAATAGTGTTTCAGTTCCTGTCCCTGAATTGATGAGGGCACTCACAATGCCATGTGCTTAAGTCACTTCCTTAAGTCCCCTCAATGCATTTTTTGTTTTGTTTTGGGGCCACACACAGAAGTGGCTCTGCACTCAGAAATCACTGCTGGTAAGCTTGAGGGACCATGCAGAATGCTGGGGGTCGAACCTGGGTCAGCTGTATGCAAGGCAAACACCCTCCCCACTGTGTTATTGCTCCAGTCTCCCAATGCCTTTTATGATCGGTTTATTTTTTTAATTGTTTGTTGAGACCATTGTGAATTACAAGTCTTTTACAGTTGTGTTTCAGGCATATAGTAACAGTGAATTAGGTCCATTCCCACCATTATTGTTGACCTCCCTCCACCAGAGTTCCCAGCAAGCATTTCATACCTTAACCACCTGGTCTACCAGTGTAACATGTCCATTTTGTTTGTAAAGCATGTTATAGTTTGGGTTTCTTGATTCTATTGTTGTTGACTTTGGCTGGTTATTTAGTTCTGAGCATTTTTTTCCCACTCAATGCACCTGAGACAACTTGAGTCCCTGGGTCCCATCCACATTTTTTTTCTCAATTTGTAGGAGGACATGGAGATATGAGGCAAAATAAAATGATTCATGTTCCAAGATTCTATGAAAAAGATAGGAGCCCCGATGTAGAAGATATAAATAAAATTTTAAAAGGGGGGCAGATTTGGCAAGTTTTTTTGAGTTTCTTTTATTTGTTTGTTTATTTTTGCATAGGTTTGATAAATGTTGGGGAAATTAGAAGGGAAATTCCCTTGGCCTAAGAGATACAGGGTGTCTCTACCCATGAAGCATGCTGTCATAAGACCAACTACAGCTCCAGGCATATTAGTTGTCCAACCCCAAGGTCAAGAAAGGTTTCTTTATATTAATTTATTTACTTAGGCACTGTGGTTTACAAAGTTATTTATAGTTGGATTTCAAGCATCCAGTGTTCCAGCTCCAATCCTTCCACCAGTCCCCAATTCCACCCCATCCTCAGGATCCCACCTCAACATTTTAAATTTATCTTTACTACTTTTTCACTTAATGTAAAGAACTATAGTTTACTATGGCCTGCGGGCCACATATTGTGTTTGTATCTGTTTTGTTTCTTCATTGCAAAATAAGATATATGCAGTGTGCATAAGAATTCATTCATGAGGGGCCGGAGAGATAGCATGGAGGTAAGGCGTTTGCCTTTCATGCAGAAGGTCATCGGTTCAAATCCCGGCATCCCATATGGTCCCCCGTGCCTGCCAGGAGCAATTTCTGAGCATGAAGCCAGGAGTAACCCCTGAGCACTGCCGGGTGTGACCCAAAAACCACAAAAAAAAAAAAAAATTCGTTCATGGGCCCCGAGAGATAGCACAGCGGTGTTTGCCTTGCAAGCAGCTGATCCAGGACCAAAGGTGGTTGGTTCGAATCCCGGTGTCCCATATGGAGCTATTTCTGAGCAGACAGCCAGGAGTAACCCCTGAGCACTGCCGGGTGTGACCCAAAAACCAAAAAAAAAAAAAAAAAGAATTTGTTCATAAGTTTTGTTTTTACTATAGTCAGACCCTCCAATGGTCTGAGGGACAGTGAACTGGCCCCCTGTTTAAAAAGTTTGAGGACCCCTGGTTTACAACATTATTGATAGTTGAGTTTTAGGCATATAATATTTCATACCAATCTCACCACCAGTGTCAGCCCCCAACACCAGTGCTCCCAGGCTCTGTCATCCCCTACCCACCTTGATAGGCACGTTACAAAGTTCGGTAGTTGCAATTTAGGTTTCCTGTTTTCAGTGTTGTTGAGTCTGTGCTCTGGGTTTATAACTATTTCACTCTCCCACATATTCTATATAACCTAAGTCTGTTCCTTCATTACTTCCCTTTCTCATCTTCTTCCTTCCCATCTTGATTTCTTTCCTTCTCTGTCCTTCTCCCTAAGCTCTAGGTCCAGGGTGATCTAGGTACTTCCCCCTTTTCTCTATTCCATTCCCTCACTGGTCATCCTGTATACTACATGACCCAGAAATTCCACTTTTCTTTCTTTTGATTTTTGGTTTTTGGGCACACCACTATGATGCTCAGGGGTTACTCCTGGTGCTGAGCTCAGAAATCACTCCTGGCAGACTCAGGGGACCATATGGGATGCCAGGGATTCAATCCAGTTTGGCCACATACAAGGCAAATAAATGCCCTACCTGCTGTGCTATTGCTCCAGCCCCCAATTCCACATTTTTAAGTTTGATTATTGTGGTTTAGATCTTTAGACATTCTGTTTTATTGGTTCTGTGAGGAGGAGTTATTTCACCATATATCTCAGCCAAAGAAAGTTGTAAATATACAGCATTGATGACCCCAGGGTGGTGCCCTGGAGGCATGAAGCTCTGGCCTGGGGTTCTGCCACATCTCTAGTCTCCAGCACTGTTACATCTCTGGCTCTACAGTGCAAGCACAAATATTTCTGCAAAAACCTTAGAGTTAAGATACAAGATCACAATGACTCTGGACTAGAAGATCCTTAGAACTACCCAGTGATAGACAGAGAAAGCTGAGCCTGTCTTTGGGTGGAGGTAACTCATCTGTCACAGCAAAGCAAGTATCAGAACCAGAATGGGCAGGGCTTACAGTCCCCTGACATTCCACCCCCCACCAACAGCACAGGCATGACTGGGGCTGGGCAGATGGAACACACCCAGGCCTCCATCCATCCAACAGTCAGTGTGACAGGTAGTTTGAGAATCACAGTCACATTTTCACATAGTTGTCTATTTTATTTGTTTGTGTTTATTTAAACCAGGGATCTCAAACTCAATTTACCTGGGGGTCGCAGGAGGCAAAGTCGGGGTGATCCTTGAGTGCAAAGTCAGTAGTAAGCCTTGAACATTGGGGGGTGTGACCCAAACAACTAAAACAAAACAAAACAAAAAAAGATTCCTCTAGTGCAGGGCCACAAAATGTTGCATGAAGGGTCACAAGTTTGAGACCCCTGATTTAAACTCAGTGCTCAGGGTCACTTCTGACTCTGAGTTTGGGGAGGGGGGGCGTATAGGATGCTGAGGATCAAATCCAGATCAACCACAAGCAAGGCAAATGCCCTCCCAGCTATTCTATCACTCTTGCCCCATGGTTGTCTTTTTTTTTTTTTAATCACTTTTCTGGTGAACACATTGAGTCATTCAGTGAATACAAGAAGACAATGAATGAATGAATTAATTAATTAATTAATGAAAGAAAAAAGACCATTTGCAGAGATTGAATTGTATCCACATCAGGATTTGTTACTTCTCTGGAGATGTGACTGTCAGCAGGCAGCATGCACTTGAAGAGGCCACAGATGATGGCCAAGGGTTCGTCACAAGGAAATCTTAGTGGGTTGGAGGATGCTGTAAGTGAGAGATGCTATTAACTGAGGTAGATGGTGGAATAGCCTAATGTAAATAGGTAGGAAAATAGGCAAGAATGCTTTAGAACAACTGCAAAAGAGTAGGCGTCCAGTATACTGAAACTAGAGAGGGATTTGATTGAGCTAGAAATCATACCCCAAGGAGAACTGAATGAACCTTGGAGGGGTATCTGGTTACATGGCTGATGACTCCTCCCACTCTTTTCCCTTCCCATTGCTTCCTACCACAGGCACAATTGAAAATGTGCTCCCAGATTATCTCCACTTATTATTTATTTTAAGAATCGTTTTATTTACTATTTGGAGGGTTGGGACCACACCTGGCAGTGCTCAGGTATTACTCCTATTGTACACTCAGAAATTATTCCTGGCAGTGCTCGGGGAACCATATGGGATGCCAGAGACTGAAGCCAGGTCAGCTGCATGCAAGACATCTGCCCTACCCACTGTACTATCTCTCTGCCTCTCTATCTCTACCTATTACTCATGCTTTCCTGCTTTGTTCATCAGTAAATGTTGTAAGTCAGAGTTCAACAGACTGTGGGCAAAGCATTGGGCTGTTCTCTAGGGAAAGCATAAAACTTCCCTAGAAGGATCTACCTCTCCAGGAAATTTGAGCGTGAAGAGGCATGAACATTAGTCTGCTGTGGGCATGAAGTGCCAGCACCTGTGTGCATCATCACAGCTTTCCTTAGCACATGCTTGTATGTAGGTGCCAGGCTCAGAATCTCACAGATATCCTATCACTTGACCTTCACAACAATCTCTCAGCAAGGGCCTTAAAGAGATGATAGTCTTTTTAATAACTTCTACTAATCTTTGAGATAAAAGTGACTTGTTTGCCAGATATTGTCCTTAAGATCCCGGTGAATCTGAATTCAAGAGATACCTACTCTTTGGCCATTGGCCAGAGGGATAGCACAGTAGGTAGGGCATTCACTTTGCTTGATCCTTGACATCCCATAGGGTCCCCCTACATCACCAAGAATAAGCCCTGGGTATAGAGCCAGAAATAACCCCTGAGTACCATCAAAAAACAAAAACAAACTCCTTGGCCATAAAGCTCCATATTGGTCTTTTTGTGCCATTAGTTTTGAGTCACTTCAGTGGTCACCACGAGAGACCCCATCAGGGTATACGGAAATAAATGTCACTCAAGGAAGGTGGATAAATCAAGGACATCCTTTTAGAGCACACAAAAGGGTGGGGAAATCTAGGGTTCTCCAGGAAAGGAGAAGAGCCCATCCTTTATGGACCAAGTAAGATGGGACGGTAGAGGGGTGAGGAGCAGGGCCTCATGGTCTTCCTGTGTGGCTGTGCAACTGAGGGGAAGGGAGTGGAGTCCTACTCCACACAACCAAGGCCATAGAGTGTTCTTTCTGCTCTACCAGGCAGCATCCAAACTTGAGGTCAAACCTGTTCCAAGAAACTTGAATAATCAGTGTCCAGATTCCTTAAGCCCTGTCCATCAGTATCTTATGTAATGGGTCACGAAGCACCTCCCCCCATCCCCCATCCTTATTTCTTTATATATTTATGTCTGGGTCCAGCCACAAAGAACGGAGAGAGCAAGAGCCTATTTGAGTCTGAGCTAGGGCTTCTCACCAAGAGAAGTCATATCTTCCTAAGTGCCTTTGCACACAAGACCAGGAATTCAGGTCATGCCACTCATCTGTGCAGCCATAATGAGGAGGAGGGAAAGAAAACAATGCCAATCCTCTGGCACAGCTATCCCCAATCTTGTATGTATTCTTCATGCAAGGCACCATAAAATAAATATGGGAGTTGGGGACTCGAAAATTTGTTCTGAAATTTGCTGTAGTCCAATACTTTACCCTTTTTGAGAAACAGCCCTCACATCTGTATAAATAGATGATATCAAGAAATTTGTATAAGTAGGATGATACCTACAAACGTGTAGGTTTGTACGCAGATCAAATGAGGTGATAAATAGGCAATGTACTTTGCCAATCTGTCAGTCTGATGGTGATCACTCTATACACCATGAAACACGATAGCAAGAGTCCCTGGTATCAGATACCAGGAGTCACTCTCTAAGGGTGGTGGGGTGGGGGCTTGGAAGCCAAGAGAGAAACTGTTAAGAAAGTGGATCCAACATAGGAAATAGTTTGGATCATGTTCTGACAATGACATTTAAAAAATAAATCGGAACAGATCCTGACTGTGCACCATTGCATACCAGCCCAGATCTGTGACCTGTTCTGACACACTTTGTTTTTCCCCAGAACTCTGGGCACAGCTGCCATCCAGGGTCTTCTTTCCTGCAGCATAGTGGTCAGGGTCATTTCCTGCACCCCTCTCCAATTCCAAAGAATTGGTCTCAGAGGAAAGAAATGCACATTAGTGCAAAAGCAAACAGGAATTCTCCAAATACATGGGGCACTCCACATAGATACTCCAGGATCTGGGGACCAGAAGAAGAGAAAAATATACAGCAGATTCTCTGGGCAACTCAGCCCTTTTCCACACACCAGCCCCATAAGCCCTCACAGGCAGAGGGAGGCCCTTGGCCTTGCAGAAAGCAATGTGAGTGATTGCATCACCCTTTTCTGCTTTTCTTTCACTCATTGCTTTTATAACATGGGCAGGGGAGTGATTATATATACAATATATAGTATCTTATATATCATATATATACACTCTTAAGGAAAAGAACTTCGAAAGAGGTAATATATTTTAGAAATAGTTTATTGATTGATGTTCTATGATTAACAATGCCCTTATGATGAGTTTTCATGCATATAATCTCCCAAATACAAGATACTTTTTTTTTTAGTTTTTGGGCCACACAGGCAGCACTCCAGGTTACTTCTGGCTCTGTGCTCAGAAATCGTTCCTGGCAGGCTCAGGAGACCATATATTATGCCGGGAACTGAACTTGGGTCTGTCCTGGGTCGGCTGCGTGCAAAGCAATTGCCCTGCCGCTGTGCAAATTGCTCCAGCCCCAAAAGACACATGTTTTAAACTAACATTTATTAAGCATAGACATCGCTGCTGCTCTGTGCTATAGGACCTTTTTTAGCTCAACAGAAAAGTTGTGATATTATTATTTTATTGTTTGTTTTGTTTAAAAGTAAACTTCTTAGCTCCTTTTGATATAAGTTTAAGTACTGACATCAATTCTGTTGCTTTTGTTTGGCTTTGGAATGCCCCTTAGTAGTCATCAGAGACCTGAAACCATTAGCCGTGGCCTTCAGCCTTAGGCCTTTCTGGGCCCACCCCTTGCACTGCCCACTTACTCTCAGCTCCAGCCCCTGCAGGACAAACAGTCCACTGTGGCCCTCAGAGTGACTCTCAGAACCAGCTGAACCAACAGCTACCAGCTGCTAGCCCTAGACACCAAGCTTTTCTTTCTGATCCTCCCAACAGGGCTAGGCAGCCAAGCCAGTGCTGGACTCACAGTGCTCCTGTAAGGCCAATGTACTCCTCTCCACTGTATATCCTGACCTTTACCCACTCCTCAGCACTTTCCCTGGGAAGGAGCTGCTGGACCAGGCCAGCCACTACCCACCAGGCTCTACCCAGGCCTGCCATCTGCAGCATTGCCCTTCCCAATAGTCTCCACCCAACCTCCTCCCTTGACTCTGGTTCAGTCCCCCCATACTGTATAAGGTACCTCCATGCCCAAATAGGTGTGACCCCTAAGCACAGAGTCAGGAGTAAGATATAAGCATTGCTGAGTGTGAGAGAAGAGGGGGAAGGAGAAGACTAGTAGCTAGTGAAGGCAGGTTCTGGCATTGAGGTCTATGTGTGCTGTTTCTCGAGAGGAGATAGTCCAAGAGGTGATAGTCACTTTCCCCCTCAAGCTCTGCCTAAGATCTGCTGAGAAAAATGGAACAAATAGACTTAACCAATCACATTGAGATCTTAAGAGAAAAGGCTAGGTTTTCTTTGTGCCATCTGGTCTGACCAGAGACCATGTACCTGGGACCATGTATCTACACTATGGGTCCAGAGTCTTGGACAGAGCACTTTACATAGGAGTTTCCCTGCAGCGTAGCAGAGATGTGGAACAGAAATAAATGTCCAGAAAGATTGAGTTTTCTGATTGGTTTCACAGCAACAACAAATGGAGTTGGGAGCACATCATAGGATCCATTGAACATTGGTTCCAGGATTCTTGGTGCTGATTTGTCCCAGTTTCGATCAGCGACGCTTACTCATTGTTTCTGCAGACCCATCCACTCTTCTGTTCTGGTCCATCTTTATGGCTTATAACCTTTTCATCTCTGTCTAGCTCCTACAAGGGACTGACTTCTAGTTATCTTCTTCATTACCCAACTTTCCCACTGCTACAACAATACATAGGATAAAGTATTTCTTTTAAAAAAATTTTTTTACATTGAGATTCTGTGGTTTACTGGGCTCTTTATAATGGCTTCTCACATGCATAATTCCATATTGCATGCATCACCAGGTTACCCCTCTGTCACGAGGAACTCAGAACCCTCTCTCCCTAGGAACCCAGGACCCCCCTCTCTCCCAAATGCCCCTCCAACTCAATAATGTGACTTTGTTCATGTTGCCTCTGACTTTTGTTGCTGCCACACTGTGTATCTGTAAGTGCCACGTCTGAGATCATTCTGTATCTACCCCTTTCTTTCTGACCAACTTCACCACCCAAACACCCAGGGACAGGTGAATGGGTCAGTTGTTATGTGTAAAAATGATAGAACATTGCAGCTCCAGGAAGGAACGACGTCATGCAATTGGCAGCCACATAGATGGAACGGGAAGAGCTGAAGGAAGACAAAGCATTTCTTAAGCCAAAAGAATTCTGCAGGTGCAAGGAAGTTTACAGAAATGGGAAGGAAAAAAACTGCAGTTTAAACTTCACACATCACCGAAGTCAGAGCATGTGGCTGAGTCCTCCTGTCTCTTCAGCCTGCCTTCATGTTCTAGAAAGGTTCAGCTACATCAGCACACAGGTTGGGGGGACCTAGTCTAAGGAGGGGTGCTGCTTCCCGAAGAAATTTTGACTTTTTGTGTACAAAGAGGATCAGATCAGCAACAGCAAGCATGAATTTGGAGATGGACTTCCCATGGCAGATGGCTCTTCTTCCAGTAAAGCGCCCAAGTGGGGGCCGTGATTTTATTGATGCCTGTGTTGCTGCCAAGCCTTTTCTCGGAATTAAAGAGCATCTTCCAGTGTGCTCCAAGCCTGTCTTTGGCAGGCGTGTGGCTCATCTGGGTGCACTAATCGCCTCTCGGTATATCCATGCTCCCATCTGCTCTGCAGCAGAACTCTGTGCTTTCCAGGTCCAGCAAATCCTGGCCTCCTATGGCCACTTTCCACCTCTAAATTAACTGCCAAGTGCTGTCGTGGAGATTACAATCAAGCTTTGTTTCTCTGAGAAAGTGAGCACACAGGCTTGCTTGTCCTCACCAATTCCAAAGCTCTTCCAGAGACAATAAGTTTGGTGCCTTTGCCATAGTCCCGAGTGGAGTTTTATCACTGCCTTTATCTTCGAACTCTTCTTCCATCAAAATGTTTGTTAGGACAAAGTAGAGTTTTGACAACCTGAATGATGATGAACTTTCAACTCCCAAATTACTTGATCTAGGATCAGTTGTCATTAATCCTCTTCTGTGCCATTTCATCTTCCAGGAGGCTAGCAGATACTGTGCAAAACTCCCAGCAGGAAAACCCCTGTGAGTAAGTCAGTGAAGATTCTATTTGCCAGGTGCCCTTTTATTTGCCAAAAACACTCCAGGAGCAGAGCTGAGGAAGTAGCATAGAGGTTAAATAAAGCACTTGCCTTGCCTTACATACATCCAGTCCTAAGCTTGATCTCCATTACCACATAATGTTGCCGCAAGCACCACCAGGAGTGACCCCTGAGCATAGAGCAAGGAGTGATCCCTAAGCACTGCCAGATATGAGCCCGAAGCAAACCAAAAACATTTCTGAAGCCTTTCATCACTGCTACGTTAACTCTGAATTTGAGATCCATCCCACAAAGACCACCAAAAAGATGAACAGCACTGCAATAAGGCATGGGAGTTTACTTACCAGCATGCTTGGGGTAACCCTTCTAAGGCAATGGATGACCTCTTACTGAGCTCTCAGGCTCCTTTAATAGGTTTACAGAGGCTTCAAACCATCGCCGTTAACCTTTAAGTTAATGGCTATTGGGTGTTTCATTTTATGGCTAGGTCTCTAGAGTGGAATAATGTGGATTATAGGGTTTTGGGGTCTGAGTTGGCTGAAGTAGTAGAGGAGGGGCTCGGGTGCCCACTGGGTGCGCATGACCTTGTCCACCCACAGGCCCCCAAGTGTTGCTAATTTACCTGTTTTGGTACATGCCCTCAAAATTCCTGAAACTGGCTGTTCTGGACTAGTCTTTATTCTTTAAAACTTGAGCCTGTCATGGCTGTACTTAGGTTCAGAGCAAAGCCAGGTTACAGTTAATTCAAACTTTAGATCAAGGGTCTCAAACTCGCAGCCCGCGGGCCGTTTGCGGCCCTCCGTACAACATTTTGTGGCCCTGACCTAGAGGAATCTTGTTTTGTTTTGTTTTGTTTTAGTTGTTTGGGTCACACACCCCAATGTTCAAGACTTACTACTGACTTTACACTCAAGAATCACCCCGACTTTGCCTCCTGCAGCCCCCAGGTAAATTGAGTTTGAGACCCCTGCTTTAGATCCCAACTCTTAGAGCTGCACATTTATAAGAAAGACCATAAAAATGAAGGTTATCAGGTTATCGGGCTTAATACAGGAGCAATGAGTAATCCTTTCATGTAAATCTACCCCTAAATTTCAAAATGATTCATTGTTTATCTAAAATTCAAATTTCAGTAGGTGCCCGGTATTTTTTCTGGCAAACCTACCCGAGCCATAATTTAATTGAAAGGCCTTTTAGTAAAAGGTTCTGTGAAAGGATTTGATCTTTGCTGGGAATTACATAAGAAAATGTCAAAATGTTGGCACATCATCTGATCGCAAGTGTGGTCACAGCTGAAATCAGGGCTCTTCTGGCTCCAGAGAAGCTTCTTCTGCTGTGCTTCTCTCAGTGGGTGAAGCTTGAGAGAGAGAGAGAGAGAGAGAGAGAGAGAGAGAGAGAGAGAGAAGAGAGAGAGTGTGTGTGTGTGTATAATCAGGACTCTGCAATCTTGTGTGTGTGAAATCAGGACTCTTCACTCTTCTGTATGTATGTGTGTGTGTGTGTGTGTGTGTGTGTGTGTGTGTGTGTGTGTGTGTGTGTGTGTAATTACAGTGGCCTATTGGGAAAGCTGCAGATATGTTACCATTTTCAGATAGAGGCATCTAACTAAACCCTTGCTCTCAAAGTGCCCACAGAGCACATGAGACCTTCCATGTCCAGTGGCTGAGGCTGCTGTCCAAGCCCCATTGGATATTGGGCACCATTTGTGCCTGACCATTGGTGGCTGAATTTATGTCTTTTTTTCTCGAAGCACATTTTTCCTTGTGACCATTGTCTAGAGTCCCTTTTTGTTCCCACCTCTGACAGAGGTCAGTGAGATTTCTTGCTGACCTGTACGAGCTGCAGGAAATGGGTTGGGGGTATGGCCTGGCCTCCATGACTGTGGCTAGGGGTCCCTGAGGCTCTCACTGATCAGATGTAAGAATGGTACTTGGGTTCCAGTTATCTTTTTGTTGTTTTTCTTTGGATTGGGGAGGACACACCTAGTGGCACTTAAGTGTTCAGGGGTCATTCCTGGTGATGCTCAGGGCTTACTACTGATTCTGCACTCAGGGACCATTTCTGGTGAGGTTCAGGGTTTACTTCTGGATCTGTGCTCAGGGATCACTTCTGACAGAGTTTGGAGGACCATATATAGTGCTCAGGATTGAACCTGAGTAGAGCTGCATGCATCGCAAGGCCCTCCCCACTATATCAAGTTCCATTTCTTAAGCCTTCTGTCTTGTTCCCTCAGACTCATCATTCATTGCCCAGCTTTGTTTCTGGATGTAAATAATAATAATAATACAATGGGGATGTCAGCAAATCTTATAATATAAAAGCAGTTACTGGAGAAGCAAGTTTAATTTAAAATTATTTTCATTTCATTGGACACCAACTTATTTAAAACTCTGTGTCCTAAGAGACACCAGTATGGTTACCACGTGGGGACGGTTGTTGGTGGAGAGAGAGAAACACGCAGAACCTGGGCCTGTCATGGAATTTCCCTCTATTCATTTTTGTCTTAGTGAGCACCACAGGGTCTTAGACAGGAAGGACCTGGGTACCCCTTGAAGGCTTCCATCCCAGGAACACACATTCCCAAGGAAGAGAGGACCTATTTTCCCTGAGAGAAAGACCACACATCTGAGAAAGAGAGAGAGAGAGAGAGAGAGAGAGAGAGAGAGAGAGAGAGAAAGAGAGAGAGAGAGGGAGAGAGAGAAAGAGAGAGAGAGAGAGAACGAGCACCTTAGCCAGCTTCTTGCCAGCCTCTTCTCTGTCCTGGTCCCCAGCACTGAAAGACCTGCTTCTTAGGGTCTGGCCAATCATGAGAGTGGCTACTCAGAGGTCTGAGCCAGTTTATATTCTCACAGTCCCCATAGTGGGACTGGTTAAGTCACAGACAGCAAAGAGACACCCGCCTGGCAGGAACCCAGGAGAGAATCTGGCTCCCTCTGGCCTGGTCTTCTGAAATGTGAAGGCATGCAGTGAGGCTGGGCAGCCTGAAGACAAGCTGAGAGCAGATGGAAAGCTGTGTCCTTTGGACACCACTGGAAAGGCCACCACCAGGGCCCAAGGGAGGCAGAAAATGCACTTGTCTTCTGGGTAGAACTGCTGCAACCCTGCTACCAGGCACTCTCCCGGAGGCTGCACTGTGGGACCATCTATCCATCCTCCCCTCAACTGGATGATCAGACTTCCTGGGCTTCTAATTTGCTCATCTCAGTCTGAGGGTGGCACTCTCGGGCACAACAGTCACTCTCAGGCCTTCCACACCTGGTCAGAGTACATCCACAAAAGAACATGTCTCCTGCTTTGAGTTGCTCTTAGCTCAATAACCTGAACCTTCTTCACCCTTCCATCTCAGGGGCCAGAGCCATAGCACAGTGGGGAGGTGCTCACCTTGTATGCAGCTGACCTGGATTTGATTCCCAGCATCCCATATGGTCCCCAAGCCTGCCAGAACTGATTCCTGAATGCAGAGTAATCCCTGAGCACTGGCAGGTGTGATCCAAAATTCTAAAATAATTATGTGATTATTAATCTCCTGTAACATTTAGTGTCATAAACTATTTTGGCCCCTTGAGGAATCCCATAGTGCTCTCTGATGTCTGAAATTGATTATTACCCATTGCTCGTCTCAATTATTTTTTAATAAAAATGGAATCTTGGCCCTATTCTCATTCCTTGCAAATGAATAAATGGCCTGTGATGGAGGATCTCTGAATTATTTGGTTTGAACCAGAAAGAATGCCATATGCTACAAAACATCAGCAGGTTTACAGAGCTCCCGTATGACTGATTTTCTCTCCTGCATGTTGTGGCTGGTTCTGTTGACTTTTATCTCTCCCCCAAGGCCAGCCGAATATTTCAGGGATGTCTGGGACAAGCAGCATAAGTCTTTATAATCTTCCACTCTCCCAGAACATTCCCTACTGCCGTCCCATCCTTGATGAAGATGGATGGGCTGTCCTGACTTCCTTCCTTTGGTTATCATCTCTCTGATCCTTAAAATTCACCCCAGAAGCTGCCTCCAAAATAAAGGCAGCTCATCTGTATAAGCTCATCTATACAAACCATGTTTATTTGGGGGCCTAAATATAATGTTACTCTTCTTAACTGCCATCTTGAAGTGAAGAAAAACTTTCCAAATAACTATTAATCTAAGGGAAGTTTCAAACTACTACAATGACCTACATCTCGAAGTAAAAATAATAATAAAATAAACACAGAATACCTAGATAGAAAGGTACAAAACCAAACTGAAGAATACCCAAGTGCTTCTCTTACTAAGAAGTATCAGAAATAATCTTTTGTAAATATGTGTTTATTGAGGCACTATGATTTAAAGCACTAGTAGAGCTTTATAGGGTAAAAACACTGGTGGTGGGAATCCCCCTGATTCAATGTCACTATGTACCTTAAATATTACTGTGAAAGATTTATAATTCACGTTGGTCACAATAAAAATTATTTTTTTAAAATGGGGGAAAGATATAAACAGAAACTACTTCAAAGAAGAAATAAAAATGTCCAAAAAGGCATCTGAAAATAATGCTGTGCATCATTAACCATCCAGGAAATATAAACCAAAACAATAATAAAACATCACTTCATACCAGAGAGACTGGCACAGATCAAAAAAGAAAAAGAACAAAACAACCAGTGGTGGCCAAGACATGGGGAAGGTATCTTCATTCACTTCTGATGGAACTGTCCTCTGGTTCAGCTTTCTAGAAAAACAATAAGGATGCTTCTCACAAAATATATAGAAATTAGGGGCAGAAATGATAGTACAGTCAGTTGTGCACATACCTAGCATGTGGCTGACCCAGGCTTGATTTCCAGTATCCTATATGTTCCCAAGGGCACCACCAGGAGTGCTCTCTTAGTATAGTCAGGATTAAAACTACTGGGTGTGGTCCTAAAGTCATTTTTTTAACTCAGAATTGGGTTTCTATAAGATTAAAATGGCTTAACTAAGTCTTCAATTCAAGAAGTATATGAATGTGTGTCTTAATTAATCATGCCATTTTATAGCCAAAAGACTGTCAAAGACAATCCATGTTGATTAAGCTTGATTCCATAGGTACTCGATTTCTTGAGAAATGATAGAGAAGCATGGCTAAGGCAAAGGGTTTAGCATGGAGCCAGGACACTTGCATTGGGCCTGCCTTGGACCAGGCATGCCAGATTCTAATGGGATTCATGCCTTGGTCTTTCCTCACATTGCTCAGGCCACCAACTGTGGTGCCGTGGACTGAGCTGCAAGCGAGTTCTCCCATTTCTCCCTCTCAAGCCCAGCTCCTCCATCTTTATCTGTTTGGACCCCTCATGGCTAGTCAAGAAGCTTTCCTCAAACAGTTGCTTCATGACCCCACATCATGGCAGGGAGAGAACCAAAAGGACAGGAGAATGTTCCTGCCATACAAGAGGCCCTGAGTTTGGTCTCTGGCATGATCTGGGGTCCTCAACACCCCCTGGGTATAGGCCTGGTATTCCCCAGCCCTTCTGGGAAGACCCCACGCCCCCAAGTCAAAACTGTGTGTAGATATTTGTGCTTCTCTGATTCATAAGAGAAGAAACCCTGTCAGCAAAACACCACCCACTTATAGGGTAAGGCAGAGCCCAGGCCTTGGCTGCCCAAGGTGTTTCTCAGGCATCCTGGAGGCTATTTCCTTGTGTCTGTCCTGAGGAGTTAACATGGAAATTCTTCACACTGATGAGTGTTCAGCACTGATATGTCTATAATAATGACAGGGTCTGAGGCTTCTCTCATGAGGGCATCTCATTATTTAATACTCTGCTGCTAGACTGTTTGCTTGGTCATAGCCTTTCCTGGTGCACAGAATGTAAGAGCGTGTGTCCTGTGATGAATATTTCGACCATTCCTGACCTTTCCACAGGGTGAAATTCTGCTCATAGTGCTCATCATTCTTATGTGGCAGAGACTGCACCACACACAGCAGTACTCGGGTTACTCCTGGCTCTGTGGTCAGGGGTTGCTCCTGGCAAGACTCAGGTGTAGTGTCTGGGGAGTGGCCTCCTCACAGAGCTAGTGACTGTCACCACCAGAGTCCCCAACAATAAAAGGAGTGACTCAGGTAATCAGGGGACACTCTGAAGACACAGATCAGTGAGACATTAAGGAAATACCAGAAAGACATCCGTGATTGCTCCAGACAGGAACTGGGTGCTGAAAGGAGGGAAAGTGGTGTGCTCCATGATATATGCTTCAGTAACAGTACTGCAAACCAGTATCTAAAAGGAGAAAAGGGAGAGAAAGAGAGGCAGGCAAACAGTGGGCAGGCCCTTGGCCTGCATTCTGCCAATTTGGTCTGACTCAAATGTGTGACTATGTATGGTTTTCCATGTACCAACACAGGCTAGTCCTGAGTATAGAACTCAGAATAGTTCCCTGAACACCACTGGGTGAGGCCTGATAACCTCTCCTCCTTCAAAAAAATCAGTGAATTTTCTGGTTTAACATTTGACCCCTAGGTGTGTTTCAATAAAAATCTATCAAGGATTTTGAAGATGTAGTATCTTGTCTGAGTACTAGAACTTGCTTTTTGGCTCAGGCACTGGATGGATGAATGGATGTGTGGCTGTTTGCAATTTCTGTGGCAAATTAATCACTGTTACAAAGCATAGGGTTTTCTTATCTTTGTAACAGTGACTTTTTTTTGGCAAATTTCAAAATATGTGTATCCAGTATTCATTTGAAATGCTGTAACACCAGCATTGGATTTTAAAGCCGAGAATATCTAATTACGTTTGAGTGGTGACTCCCTGTTCTTCAAAGCCAGCACAGTGTTCGGTGCTGCTGGGAACATGGGGACAGTGCCCCACTGGGCTGGAGCAGTGTGGGAACCTGGGCTCTCACTCTGGCCACTTCCACTCTGGGCTCCAGAACCTTTCCAAAGGCTGAAAGCATGAAGCAAATGCAATTCCTCCTCCCAGCCCCCATCCTCAGATAAAGCAGAGAGACACTCTTGTTCTTTATGAAATATTTTGAGCATTTTTGGATTTCCTTGTATTTAGGGAAGGACATTTTCACCGAAGCCATTCCCAGAAACAGCTGCAAAGTAGAGTCATCCTAAAATGATGCCCCACCTGGATGAAGCCCACCCAGTTGACGAGAGCCATCTTGAGGCCCTCACAGTGCCTCTGATATAGCTTGGTAGTTTCGTGACCCTCACAAGTACCCCTGACTTACAGGGCACAGATGTGTGGCCATAGGCAGGTGGATACCCACTCCACTATGCACTCTGGTCTACTCACTTGCCTTTCCTTCCCCTTTCTCTTTCCCTTTCCCTTCCCTTTCCTTCCTGTCCCTTCTCCTTTCTCCCTCTCCCTCTCCTCCCCTCCCCTTCCTTTACCTTTCTTCCCCATTCCTTCTCTTCCTCTCTCCCCCTCCCTGTCCTGTCCCCCTCCCCTGCAGCACCCTGGTCCAGCAGGCCACCTGCAGGGCCTCTGTGCCTTCCAGCCGGCGCAGCAGCAGTGGCAGCAGCAGCAGTGGCAGCAGCTCATCCAGTGATTCGGAGAGCAGCTCGGGGTCCGACTCGGAGACAGAGAGCAGCTCTAGTGAGAGTGAGGCCAGCAAGGCGCCCCACTACTCCAGCCCCGAGGTAAGAAGGCGGCAGCTGTCTGGCTTTATCAGCCTCCTTATGGATCCCACGCTGGGCCCTTGTCACTCTTCTCCTCAGGGAATACAGGGAATAGAGAATTAGGATACCTGGCATGTGGCTGACCCCAGATGGGTTCCCAAATCATGTGGTCTCTCTCTCTCTCTCTCTCTCTCTCTCTCTCTCTCTCTCTCTCTCTCTCTCTCTCTCACTCTCTCTCTCTCTCTCACACACACACACACACACACACACACACACACACACACACACACACCTTGTGGCCCAGAAGGCCCCTAAGCACCACATTCTGGGGCTCTTGCATTGAACTCCTCAACCTGGTTGGCCAAGAATGAGCTGGTTGACTGAGCATCACTAAGAGATTAACATCAATCCCCCCACCAAATACACAAATACACAAACTTCATCGTTCAGTGTCTAAAATTTGCCATCTGGACCTCCAAGAATTTCCCATGAGCCTACACTTTCCTGACTAGAAATATTCTCTGGATCTGGTTATTTCCCAAAGCAGTTGAGTCCTCAGAACACAGGGCCACCCTTAACCCCAGGAAAGGGGCTTTACAGATCACATAGAACTGGGTTCCTCCCTCTGTGCACTCTCTGATGACCCAAAAGGACAAAGGCTAGAAACATTCATAAAATACTCTTAATTGTTTTGTGAAAATAGAGAAAGAAAAATTATCATTTGCCTACAAATAGTAATGAAGCCTTTTATAACTCTGATGAGTATCCATGGGAAAGATTTAGTTGTCTCATATAAAATGTTACAACTTACCAATAAAAATAGAACCTACAATTTCTGCTTAAGAGGAGAAAATTAAGTAGTAATTCAGAGCATGGAGACTCTTGGGAAAGGGTTGAAAGAAAACTTCTCAGATTTCTGAATCTATGCATGTATACTTTGATTTGTAAGGAAAGAATAAAATAAAGCTTTGGGGGCCTGTAGTATAATGCAGTGGGTAGAGAGATTGCCTTGCATGCAACTGACCTAGGTCAATATCCCATTTTGTCCCCTGAGTCCACCAGGAATGATCCCTAAGTCCAGAGCCTTAAGTAAGCCCTGAGCACCACCATTATGATCCAAAATCAAAACCAAAACAATTATTTAAAGTGAGACTGAAGAGATAGTCGAGTGGGTACAGTATTTATCTTATACACAGCTAAACTCACGTTTATGCTTCCTGGCATCCCATATCGACCCCCAAGCCCTCTAGGAGTGATTCTTGAGTACAGAACCTGAAATAACCCTGAAAATCACCAGGTGTGGCCCCAAAACAAAAAAAGGCTAATGTAATCCTGACTTCACCCAGAAGAAGAGATTCCTATTTTCCACAGAACTGACATCCTAGCAAGAATTTAAGAAATAATTAAATAGAGGTGTTAAAATGAACCTCTACAAAACTGACTTGATGGGATACTTTGTTTAGATTTTTAGAATATTTAGAAATAACAATATTGGGGGGCCAGAGAGATAGCATGGAGGTAAGGTGTTTGCCTTGCATGCAGAAGGACGCAGTTTGAATCCCGGCATCCCATATGGTCCCCTGAGCCTGCCAGGAGCAATTTCTGAGTGTAGAGCCAGGAGTAACCCCTGAGTGATGTCGGATGTGACCCAAAAAATAAATAAAAATAAAAGAAAAAGAAATAACAATATTGGGAAATAACAGGATTCTGGGTTATCCAGCTGGTAGGTGGGTGGGTGAAGGTGGAGCTCACAGGGCCAGAAAATTCCTTTGTGGGGGCTAGAGTGCCAGTAGTACAGTGGGAAGGCACTTACCTGGCACATTGCAGACCTGAGTTCCCTCCCTGATACCCAGCCAAGAGTGGCCAGCCTGAGTCCTTCAGTTCTGCCAAAATTGGGGGTGGGGGGATTACTCCCACCTAAGTGGTTCCTCTTTGAAGATTAAACTCAGGAACTTTGAATCTCCTTATATTGACCTGTAAGTCCTAATGGGCCTAAGGAGACACTAACTCGCAGGAGGGAGGTTTATCAGGTGACATTTCCTTCGAAATGTCAGAGATAATTGCAAAGACTCCAGCTCTTAGGTGGTAAAGGGAAGCCCCTGTCATTTCCTCCACCAGAGAGTTCTCTCTTCTTTGCCCCTGAAGGCCCAGCCTGTGGTAGACCTCTCCCAGCTGGGAAGGGTACAACTGCATTTTGCATTTTGTTTTCAGAGTAAAAGATCCCCCTTAGAGATTAAAACAAAACAAAGAAAAAGTTTGTGGGGTGGAAATCACCATGGTAGTCAGTAGCTTTAATTTGCTGAGTCTGTGCTGTGTAGCTGGTTTGCTCTAATCGGCCTGAGGGAACTCAGTTTCTGAAGCCAGTTCACAGCCTTACATTCCTGGGAGCCAATACGTTTTCTGCTACTCTGAAGCAACCTGGGCCAGGTCTACCTTCCTTAACAGGAGGCTTTTAAGGTGCCTCTTAGGCCCAGTGTCCCCTCATCACACCCCCCCCCCAATCCTCTGCTCATTTTGCCTGAATATTCTTCAAAGATAGTTGAGATTGAAAACCACTGCCTTTGGCCTCGGGCCAGCCCCAAATCTGGCCTTTATCGGCTTCATTCCCATCACATCAGGTCCCCACTGTGCTTTTGGGTTTGTTTGTTTGTTTTTTTTTCTGGGCCACACCCATTTGATGCTCAGAGGTTACTCTGGCTAAGCGCTCAGAAATTGCCCCTGGCTTGGGGGGACCATGTGGGACGCCAGGGGATCGAACGGTGGTCCTTCCTTGGCTAACGCTTGCAAGGCAGACACCTTACCTCTAGCGCAACCTCTCCGGCCCCATGTGTGCTTTTATTTATTTGAGCTTCATCCCCTTTTCTGGCACGTCTCATGGGTGGGAGATCCTTGGGTCCTGAAAGGGTTGCTACCTAGCCTCCTTGGAACCACAGAAGGTGCCCTTTAGCGCCCTACCCAGCACCTAATGGAGATGGTGGGTCCTGAAAGGATCTCGACCTGGCCTCCTTGGAACCTTGGAACCAGCGAGGGTGCCCTTTTGCGCCCTGTCCAGCACCAAATGGAGACGGTGGGTCCTAAAAGAATCTCGACCTGACCTCCTTGGGGCCACCCGAGGGTGCCCTTTTGCGCCCTTAACCCACACCTTGTGGAGAGGGCGAGCGGGCCGGCGGCCTGGTCCTCCATGCGCTGCGTGCCTCGAATCTCGAACCATGCTTTCTTTCCGCTTGTAGGCCGAGCCCGCGTCCTCCAACAAGTGGCAGCTGGACAAATGGCTCAACAAGGTGAATCCACACAAGCCGCCCCCGATTCTGGTGCACCACGAGAGCCCGGGGCCCGAGGGCGCCCCGTACTACGCGCCACCCAGCAAGGACCAGGGAGCGCCGGAATGTGGCCACGGCACGGGCCTGCGGGACAAGGAGCCCAAGGGCGCCTGCAAGGACGAGCAGCGGCCCAGGACGGCCAGCAAGGCCCCGGGCAGCAGGGCGGGCAAGCAGAAGTCGCCTCCCGCCGCGGGCCCCGCCGTGGGTCCTGCAGAGAGCACGCCCGCCCCGGCGCGCAGGTCGGCCGGCAAGAAGCCCCCACGGCGCGCGGAGAGGCCGGTGGAGAGGCCCGGGGCGGGGGGCGACGGGGGTCCCTGCCCAAGGCCCGACGAGCCCCCGCCGGCCCCCGAGGCGCTGGGCTCGGGTGCGGGGGGAGGCCCCCCGGAGCCCCCCAAGGCCAGCAAGCCCTGTGCCAACGGCCGCAGTGGCCACCGCAAGGAGCCGCGCCCCGCGTTGCCCTGCGAAAAGCGCCGCACGCGCGGCCTGGGCAGGATCGCGCCCAAGTCCAGGGAGTTCATCGAGACCGAGTCGTCGTCCTCGTCGTCGTCGTCGTCCTCGTCCGACTCGGACCCGGAGTCGGAGCAGGACGAGCCGCCGCCGGCCAAGGCGCCGGGGCCGGGTGCGGGCCCGCCCGACGCGCGGCTCAAGGAGGCGGCGCTGGGCGGTGGAGGAGGCTGCGGCGGGCCCCGCGCGCCCGTGGGCTCCATCAGCGCCAGGACCGGCGGCGACGTGGCCCGGGAACCCGACGAGCAGCTCTACACGCTCGTGCCCTTCGGCCGCAACGAGCTGCTGTCGCCGCTCAAGGACAGCGACGATGGCCGCGCGCTCTGGGTCAAGATCGACCTGAGCCTCCTGGCCAGGGTCCCCGGAGAGCACCTGCCCCCCGAGCCCGGGGTCCTGAGCGCGCCCGCAGCCAAGGAGGCGGCGGACTGCACGCCCGCCGGCCCCCAGGGCCACCCCGGACACGGACACGCCACCGATGCCCTGCCCGAGAAGGCCTTGCCCAAATCCAAGAGGAAACGCAAGGTAAGGGACAGGTGTAGGTGTGGGGTGCGCCCTGGGCAGGCAGGCCCACACTCGCAGCTGCTCCAGCAGTGCTCCTGAATTGCGCAATGCAATGCGTACAGGACACGGGTTTTCTGTAAAACTCGTTTTCTTGGGTTTTTAGTTTTTGGGCCACACCTGGTGACACTCAGGGGTTCCTCCTGGCTATGCGCTCAGAAATCGCTCCTGGCTTGGGGGACCCTATGGGACGCCAGGGGATCGAACCACGGTTCATGCTAGGCTAGCGAGGCCTTACCCCTTCCTTGCGCCACTGCTCCAACCCCTTCTTAGTTTCTTAGAAACTAAGTTTTCTTAGTTTTCTGTAAATTCTAAGAGTTGAAGAGGCTGGAGAGAAGAGAGTACAGTGCCTTGTATGTGGCTGACCCGGTTTTCATCTCTGGCACCCCATCTGTTCCCCCTGAGCACAGAGCCAGGAGTAAGCCCTGGACATCGATGGGTGTGGCCAAAAACAAACAAACACATGAAGAGATGAGTGTTGAGATCAGGCATGACTTCATTTCTCCATCATTCTGCACTCCTGGGTCTCGATTCCAACTTTACGTCTGTAGGTTCAGCTATATTAGTGCGACAAGTACAATCGACTGCTTCAGGTCATTCCCAGACAACGTCTTCCCAGGGAGACTCTGGGAATGAGGCCCCGTTGCTGAGCTTGGGGGAAAGGCTGTCCCTGTTAGAGAGGCTGTTACCGTGGTCTCCTGCACTGAGGAACAGGGAAAGGGTCAGGGACACATATAGGGGACTGGCCCTGCTGTACCTTCAAAACCTTCCACTGGTTGGGCTGAGCCCGTTCCCATTGCTCCGTCCATTCTGGTTGGTGGGTCAGAGCCACACATGTGGCCACATATCCTGCACTTGTCCCCTGACATGCCAGCACCATCTGGGACTAGCAATAGAGAGATTGAAAGCAGGAAGGTAGTTTCTGTATTTGGGGGGAGGGGTCCACAGTCCTGCCTCCGCAGAGTGGAAAGATTGAAAACGTGGTAGATTGTCTCCTCAGTTGTGCTGCCGGTCCAATGTGAGGGGCAGGTGCTGGTCTGTGATAGCATTGCCAGCAGATGCTCCCCAGAGAAGCTGTGTGAGCACTGCTTCAGGAGGTTCTGCTCTGTAGAAGCAGGTAGCCGGAGCTCATGAACATCCTGGACGCTATCTGATTGCTTTTCATCTGTGTCTGTGTAGTGTGACAATGACGATGACTACAGAGAGGTCAAGAAGGCCACAGGTGAGAAGGAGGGCTCCTCACGCCTGGCCACTGCCAATGCCAGCCTGTCTGCCAGCCATTGCACCATGAGCATCAATAGGTACGTGTGGCCTACGGCCTACAGAGATGTGAAGAGACTGAAAACCCCGTCTGCCTGCTGGGTTAGAACAGCTGGTCGCTGGGCCTTGTGCTGGACAGAGCTGGGCGACTACTATAGCAGTGCTGAAGGACACCAAAGGGGAACCCTGCTCTGACCCCCACTGTCATGCTGGAGGCAGTCGGCTTGTTTTGATGGGAGAGCCTCCCACCTTGTGATCTGGGTCCCTCCACCGGGCTAGTGGGCCTTCCCTTGGCTCTTCGGTGCTTGGGTCCCTCCAAGGCCACACTGGCAGTGCCCTGGCAACTGTGTGGCATGCCTAGGGTTGAGGCATGCCTGGCATGGATCTTAATCACTATGTTATTCTACCTTCCAGCCCCAATCTGGACCCACAAATATGCTTCTCTGGTTTACACCTATGGCAAATATTTAGGGCTACTTCATGTATAAGTTCAACCCAGCAGCTTGAGTGTGAGCTGCGTGAATTCATTTATGTATACGTTGTTTTTCTGTCCTTGGTCCCCATATTTGTGGACTTAGCCAATAGGGATGGCAGTTGGATGTGAATTTTCCAGCCCTGAAGATAGAACCTATAATATAATACAGCCCCCAGTCCCTGGCCCCCCCTTGTCCCCACCCCCACCCTGAGTTGTGCAGAGGCCAGTGGTACTTTTCTGCACCAAAGACCTTTTCGTTTAATTTTTTATTTAAACCATTATGATTTCAAAAGCTAAAGCCCAACCACAAACATGGTGCTTGAATAATAAAAATATTATTATTAATTAATTTTTAAGAGTTCTTCATAGTTGGGTTTCAAACATACAGTGTCTCAGGATTAATCCCACCACCAGTGTCAGCCTCCCTCTACCAGTGTTCCCAGAGTCCTTTACATACCACTGCCTCTGCCCCAGCCCGACAGCATAATAGGGACCTTTTTAAGTTTGGTTGTTCAAGTCTGGGTCTCATGATTTCAGTGTTGTTTACTCTGGCTTGGATATTTAGTCTGTCCTTTCTTTTTTTTTTTCTTTTGGTTTTTTGGTTTTGGGGTCACATCTAGCAGCAATACTCAGGAGTTACTCCTGGCTCTGCACTTAGAAGTCGCTCCTGGCAGCTCGGGGGACCATATGGGATGCCAGGATTCGAACCACTGTCTATCCTGGATCAACTGCATGCAAAGCAAACACCCTACCACTGTGCTATCTCTTCAACCCCAGTTCTGTTCTTTCTTTTTTGTTTGTTTGTTTTTTGTTTTTGTTTTTTGGGCCACACCCGGCAGTGCTCAGGGGTTACTCCTGGCTGTCTGCTCAGAAATAGCTCCTGGCAGGCACAGGGGACCATATGGGACACCGGGATTCAAACCAACCACCTTAGGTCCTAGATCGGCTGCTTGCAAGGCAAACGCCGCTGTGCTATCTCTCCGGGCCCAGTTCTGCTCTTTCTTGACACTACCAATGCACCTGAGACCCCAAAGACCATTTTATGATTTACATTGTTCTCCAAAATACACCTTTTCCTATGAAAACATAATAGCTGAATTATTGAACCAATGCCTGATTAGCCAGTAAATTGATGAGAAGCGCTAAATGTATGAATTGCCTCAATGAAAAAAAAGAAACTGGGTGTGGGAACCCACTTAAAAGTCTCAAACTTGTGCTGTTCACACAATGTGTGTCTGCAGGGTTCAAGGGCCATCGGAGCACTCCTCAAAGGGGTGGGGTGCCAGTTGGATGCACAGTGCCCTGCTTTCCATCTGTGACAAATGGCTCCCAGCCAGGCAGGATTCAGACATTTATTAGAAGGGGGAAAGCATATCATCAGTCATAGAGGCTCTTTGCATCAAGAAAAGTCATTTCTCAGCTCAGAAACCACTTTCCTGCTGCAGAGACTCTCCTCCCTCTTCCCAGCTGTGCACGTAGAACTTTGAAGGCAGATTAATGCTTCAGCACAGCACATAAAAATGTAAACCGAAAGGTTAGGATGAGATGAAAAGCTGTGCTAAAACCCGCAGAGGAAATTGGACCGTGGAGGCTCATAGCATAGAGACTCTCCTGTGAGGTACCATGAGGAGAGAGCCTTGGGGCAACCCCAGGTCTGAGCAGGAATTGGGGGAACCTGTGCACATCATCCATGTACAGGGAATGGGATCTCACATATTGGGGGAGTGTGAGGATCACACGATTCCAAAAGGTTCTTAAATATCTGGTAGATATTTAAGATGCTACTTTATAAGACCTTGAGGAGAACTTCCGGTAGATCTAGCAGCGACCATGATTTCTTAGTAGTGACAATTATGTCTGCAACAGCTGTAATGTGATGAGAAAATATCAGAGCTGGAGTGATAATACAGCAGGTAGAATATTGGCTTTGGATGCAGCTGACCCAGGTTCAATCCTGGGCACTTCCTATGCCCCCCAAACTTTCCAGGAGTAACCTCTGAATAATACAGAGCCAGGAGTAAACCCTGAGCACTATTGAGTGTGACCCCAAAGAAACAAAAATTGAAACAAAGAGAAAAACAATGACCTGTGATTTTTGCTGATGATACAAGCCCACACATAATCCAGTGTCATCCCCATTGCCTTCCTCCTCTTGCTTCTGGCCTCGTGTATGGGAAATGCTCAGTTTCACCAGGATAATAATGGAAATGGAGGCATCATTTCTTCCCTTCCAAACCCATGGGTTGCAGGACAAACATTGACTCTTGACCTGACAGAATGGTCCAGCTCTGAGACTGTGTGTTTGTGAAGTGATACCAACAGTGCACAAGTTTCCCAGGAAACATGGTGATTTCTGCTATCTGGTCTCCAGTTAATATGACAGATGCAAGGTGATCCCCATGTCAGGAGGACCCCAAAATATTCCCTTTGCTCAGCTTGAAGATACAAACTGGAAAAGAAATAACTACATGCCTATCACACTGTTGATGTGAGAGCTTTGTGTTCCAAAACACAGAGGTTCTTGAATGTCCTTGGCCACCAGTTTAGAAAAAGAAATCCCTAACCACCCCAATTTTCAGTCTTCTTTTTTATGGTTTTGATTTGGGGGCCACAGCTGGAATTACTCAGGCATTACTCTAGGCTCTGCACTCAGAAATTGATCCTGGCAGGCTCAGAGGACCACCCTATGGAATGCCGGGGATTGAACCTGGGTCAGCTGTATGCAAGGCAAATGTCCTCCCTGCTGTGCTCTGACCCCTTTACAGTCTTCTTTAAAGCAATTAACAGACGGCACTATCATTGCACCCAGACTTCTGTCATCCTCATGGTCCTCCGAGGCACTACTGCCTGCACTGAGCACCACTGTAAAGACATTTACATTCATCTAGAGGGACCTGAGTTGGCACCAGGTAGGCAGCCTACCCACTGTGACCCTGGCCACACAGGGTCCTTCCTGCATGCCTACTCTCAAGTTCCAGAACCTTTCCCCTTGCACCTCACCAAAAGTAAACCTGATGTTGCCAAAGTGGCCCCAAGAAAACATCCCAGAAAATCACCTAACGAGCCCAAGAGATGGCTCAAGTGTAGAACAAATGCCCTGCCTAGGTATAGCCTGATGTTGCTCCCAGCACACTGGCCCATGTCTTCCTCCCTGACCCACTGTACCACATACATGACCACCAGGTATGGTCTTGGTGACCCCTGAGTACCAATAGGCCTGGGACTTCCTCCTAAGCTGGACCCAGGACCACAGGTCAGCACCAAGTGTAAGCTGAGGGCATGTCCTATAAAGAGAATGTTGAACAACTTGAAAATTGGGCTGGAGCTACAGTAGAGGGGAGGGCACTTGTGTGCAGTTGCATGTGGCTCTCCTGGATTTAATCCCCAACATCCCTTATGGTCCCTAAAGCCTGCCGGGAATGATCCTTGAGAACAGAGCCAGGAGTAACCCCTTAGCATCCTTGGGCATGGCCCAAAAACAAAAACAAACAAAAAATAATCTTATAAATCACTTGGCACATGGAATTAGTTTTCACTGACCTTTCAATCAGTTCTGTTCAGCTCCTTCACATCCATCTGCATGAATGTCATCTTCAACATGACATGAGCCATTGTTGACTTTCCTAGGCCATTTCCAGAATTGTCTCCTCACTTCTGAGCCATTTAGACACAAGGAGCTTTGGGGCCAGCATTGTTCCCTCAGTTCTCTCCTATACATATGCCTTAGGATAGAGAATCAAAACAGGAACAGATGGCACCTAGGGACAAACATTTGACTCCAGAACTGAGATTACCACATAGTGATGAAGAGAGGAGGACAAGGTGGGCTAGAGTGACGTGAGGACCATGATGGACAGTCTTGGGTGCTTTGTGGTGATGAAGGACCAGTAATCTTGAACATAAAAGCCATCACCATTAACACAACAGCAGCCGTAGTACCTAAACACATTGAAATAAAGAGAAGAGGGCTGGTGAGGTGACGCTAGAGGTAAAGTGTCTGCCTTGCAAGCGCTAGCCAAGGAAGAACCATGGTTCGATCCCCCGGCTTTCCATATAGTCCCCCCAAGCCAGGGGCAATTTCTGAGCACTTAGCCAGGAAGTAACCCCTGTGCATCGAACGGGTGTGGCCCAAAAAACCAAAAAAAAAAAAAAAAAAGAAATAAAGAGAAGAACCATGATTTTATATATTTCTTCCAGAGGCCTGTATTTATTATTTCTATATTTTGTCCCCAAACAAAAGGACATTTTAAGTGACTTTGGTTGTTGGCTGTGATAGTCAACACAAGCCTAACTGCAAGAAAAACAACAGAATATTCATTAGGTGGGTTTTTAACTATTGGATGATCCCAGTAAGTGATTGAGTTTCTTGCAGGTTACTGTATTTTGCCTTAGATTTTTTCAGAGAAAATTGTTGCAGAAAATGCTGACAATATTCTCTATGTTGCCAAGGTTCCATTATCAGTGCCTCTTTCTCTGCTGGCTACATTCAGGCACAGATGGTTGATTTGGAGACAAAATAAGTAGCTGGAAATCAGAAAGTAAAATTTCTAATGATAAAAAACATTTGCTATTCTATATGTATTCTAATCAATGATGAATCATCTCAGAAACATAATTAAAAGTTGAATTTTGGGGCCAGATCAATAACATAGTAGAGAGAGAATTTGTCTTGCATGCAGCCAACCTGAATTTAATCCCTGGCATCTCATATGGTCCCCGAGGACCACCAGGAATAATTTCTAAGCCCAGAGCCAGGAGTAACCCCTGACCACTGTCGGGTGTGGCCTCCCAAAACCAAAAAGAAAAGTTGAATTTTATGTTCCGCATTCTATTTAACCTGTTCGTCACAATTAGCACATGCCCAGAAGCGTGGGAGAAGAAAAGGCGTATGATTATTCCCATTGCTTTCTATCTTTCCTTATTAGAAAAAATTATTTGTAGTTCTATTCTGGGATTCCCTGAATGAAAACATTTGATAATAAAATTTGATTATTCTCATTTAATTCAATGTTAACTTCTGAATTACTATTCCTCTTGAAAAGAAAAGGAAAGAAACAATGACTGGAGTTCACTTTATTATGTGTTATTGTTGGTGTCATGAAATTATCTCCTGGGATAATAATTTCCCAACAGATTGTTGCAACCAACATGCTTTGAATGGGAAGCTCAAGTCATATAGAAAACATTCTCTTTTCCCTGTCTGGATGTATGGCATTCCATTCCTGTGATTTCCTTTCTCAGCTTGGCAATTCCAATCAATAAAAATGAGAAAATGCTGCGCTCACCCATCTCACCCCTCTCCGACGCCTCCAAACACAAATTCTCCAGCGAGGACTTGACATCGTCCTGCAGATCAAATGGCACCAGCCTCTTTGCTTCTGCCCCATCCAACAAAAAGCATAAGGCAGAGAACCAGCTGCAGTCTCATGGAGGAGACCTCCCGGTATGTTGATGTTTCCCAGTCAAATTGAAATTAAAAAAACAAACAAACATGAAATTGAGGGGTCAGAAACAAGGAAGCTACATATCAAAACTGGTCTGTGTTTGGTTTGTGTTTGTTTTTGTTTGGTGTTGGAGAGCTTACCTGGGGTGCTCAAATCTTACACCCAGCTCAGGTCAAGGATCACTGCTGCATTGCTAGGGAATTGGATCCAGGCCTGCCACATACAAGACAAGCATCTTCCTTGCAGTACTATCTACCCAAAATCCCTGTTTAAAGAGGCATTTGTCTGCACTCAGGAGAGACAGTGTTCTATGGTCCTCATGTTTACACACAGCAGGTTCCATAAATATTGGTACCCCAGGAAATAGAATTGCTAATGAATCTACCTTATAGATTCATTAAATAAAAATTAATTTATTTTAATGAATTAATAGTCTTCCTATTTCTTTTGTGGTTATTTTGTTGGGGGGGGGGGTTCACATCCAGTGATGCTCAGTGGGTTGCTCCTGGCTCTGCATTCAGGAATCACTCCTGGCAGTGCTCATGACCCTATGTGATACCAGAGATTAAACCTGGGTTAGCTGCACATGAGGCAGTATCCCTCCCCACTGTGCTATCTCTGGTCTTCCTCTTTTAAATGGTTTAAAAACCATTTCTACCAATTCCCTTTGACATTTCCAATTTTTCGCTATTGGCAGCAACCAGCCCTTACATGAGCTGAGGACTCCTTTTTTGTCATGTTGATGACAATTAGTGGTTCTGAGAATTCATTTACCAAATAGGCCATACATGGAATTTTTTAGGCATGCCCTTTCTTAGACCAGGCTAAGACCTCCTGGTCACCAGCTCTGGAAGTGGAGTTTCCTTCTATGCTTGGATAATTCACAAGTGCAGTTTACTCAAGCTGTTCCTATCAGCCTGCTGGGCCTGAGGTCTGAGGCCTGAGGAAGTTGGACCAGTAACAGCTGGATCCCATCTGTCTCCTCTGCTTCTGGACCTAGGACAGAGGGCAAGTGCAGAATTCTTTTTCAGGGCTTTAGGTTTAGAAGGAACATTTTTTGGTTTGGTTTGGTTTTGGTTTGGGGGGAGGTCACACCCAACTGCACTCAGGAACTACTCCTGGCTGTGCACTCAGGAATCACTCCTGGCGGGCTCAGGGAACCATATGAGAGGCTGGAGATCAAACCCAGGTTGGCCATGTGCAAGGCAAATGCCCTCCGTGCTTTCCTATAGCTTCAGCCCATTGGGAAGAATGTTTGAAGGCATTTTTCATTGGATGCATTTACTTCAGCCAGGCTTCTCAGAGTGCTGTTTGTTGTGTGTCATTTAGAAAGCTGCTCACAACAATCCTGAAAACATTCTTCACAAGTCACGGCTGCAGACAGAGCCATGGTCACCAGGCACCAACGACCACAGGGATTGCAAGAGGCAGAAACTCGTCTTTGATGACATGTGAGTGTTGACGCTCGGTCACTGGTGGGGCAAGGGGCTTGAGGGGGGCAACAGCTTGAAGGGGGCTTGAGTATGTGTGTGTGTCTGTCTATCTATCTGTCTATCACTGTTGATGTGGCCCATCCTAACACAAGGAGCAGAATTCAATTATGAACCCATGCTAGAGGCCAGGAAGAAACTTGTGTTTGGATGTAGTTATGTTAGCAAAACAAGTTTTTAGTGAATGAAGTGTATTTAAGAAGAGAGGAAGGAGATTCAAGAAATAACACAGGCTTCTCCAGAGTGGGAAAAGCAGAAAAAGACTTATAAACAAGAAGGGAGAACACAGGCTTGAAGAGCAAGCTCAGGTGGGGATTTTATTTTTTTTTAAATCTTTATTGATTGATTGGTTTTTTGGGCCACACCCAGCGGTGCTCAGGTACTACTCCTGGCTCTGCACCCAGAAATCGCCCCTAGCAGGTTGGGCCCATATGGGATGCTGGGAATCCAGCTGGGTCCCTCCCAGTTCAGCCACATGCAAGGCAAATGCCCTACTGCTGTGCTACCTCTCTGGCCCCACCAGGTGGAGATTTTAAATGGGTAAAATAACCTAGAGAACCTCAGATGTTTATGAACTTTTACACCCTTTTCAGAATAAAAAGATTGCTTGCTTGGTGTCCCCCTCCCAGAAATCTCCTTCTATTATTGAAACACACACACACACACCATTTTACTTGAGGTTTCTAGTGTCTCTCAGCATCACTGCCCACT
Source organism: Suncus etruscus (assembly GCF_024139225.1). NCBI lineage: Eukaryota > Metazoa > Chordata > Mammalia > Eulipotyphla > Soricidae > Suncus > Suncus etruscus. The sequence goes on along the minus strand of NC_064859.1, from coordinate 19,421,133 downwards.
TTGGGAAACGCTGGAATAGCCAAGGCATGTGACCTTGCATTTGGGAAGTAGAAGGTCAATGTCATTACGGAGACATTTCTAAACCTCCAAATTCTGACAATCTACTGTTTTGTAAATTATAATAGTGACTTACTCCTGAAAGCTGTGTGCTATAAAATGCTATATTCTTTATACAGAAAAAAAAATCCTGCACTCTTTGTTTTGCTTTGTTTTTTTTTTATCTAAATTATTTCATTGAATCACAGTGAGTTACATTTACAGAGTTGTTCATGGGTGAGTGTCAGTCATACAATATCCAACTCCCTTCACCAGGGCACATTTCCCACACACCCTGTTGCGATCCCACCCTCCCCTCTTCCCTCTCCCTTGCCTGCCTCTGTGGGAGACGGTAGAAAGCTTGCATAAAGAAGGGCAGTGCAGTTAGGGCAGAGAAGGGACCAGTGTGACAATGAGAGTTGGAAATGAACACTCAGGGCAAGAATTGGGTACTGAAAGGAAGGAAAGTGATATGTATGATATCCCTTCAGTAATACTATTGCAAACCACAATGTCTAAAAGGGGGAGAGAGAAAGAAATCTTGTCTCTTCACCTAACCCCAGACCCCCAAGTCCCATTATTCCATCCTAACATTGACAAACAAGAAGTGCGTGCATAAATATAAACCCTGGAATGTCTTTGACTTGCCAAACTTGACAAATGAGAGATGTTGAATGCTGGAAACTATTTAAGCTTTTCGTGAAAGAATTTTGTGCCAAGGACAAACTTGGAAGAATTGTCCCGAAAGATGCCACGGATTCAGCTTGAATCCTGTATTCAGGCTCACCGTTGATTGCGTGCCTACAGAAAGGGGTGCACCAGAGATCTGGGGGTGTTCACGAAGGTCACAAGTGGAGAGAGACCCAGTCAGACAGTGAAGGGGGTGGGCTGGAGCGATAGCACAGAGGGGAGGGTGTTTGCCTCGCTTGCGGCTGACCCAGGCTCAATCCCTAGCGTCCCATAAGGTCTCCCAAGCCCACCAGGAGAAATTGCTGAGTGCAGAGCCAGGAGTAATGCTTGAGCATTGCTGGGTGTGGCCCAGAAAACAACAACAACAAAAAAGAAAGTGTAGGAGATTTGATGCTGCCAAGTCTCAGCTGCCTTACGTGAGAGAATGAAGTCACCCCACCTGTTCCCATGTCCCAGGGGCCTCTAAGATTCAGTGAGATATTCTGTGCCGAGGGAGTGCACAGGAGAGCTCAAAGCCTCCAGAGGGGTATGCCCCCCCCCATTCTGTCCCCTCTGGTTCCCTCCCACTCTCACCCCACCCACAGAGCAGCACAGTCCTTGAATCACCTCTGTGCTGGCTTTGAGAAGGGCCCACCTGACCCTGATCCTCCTCATATATTCCTTGGACTTCCTCAAGCTAATGAGGCCACAGCATTTGGGTGTTGAGAGCCCATCCAATTTGGCCTTCTTTGTGTCATTTTCTGAACATGCCCCAAGAGAAATGAAGTTAGGATGTTTTTAAGGATGGCCCAGGAGGACTGTTTTCCTCCTCTCTCCCAAATACTGCAGCTGAATGGAACCCACACCTTGTCTCATCCTGGCCCTTGGCACCTTCCTTCTCCTTCTGGTTCCTCTGACCACGCTCAGCAGGGAGGGAGACCGTGATTGGTCCCTGGGGTAGGGGCATGTAATGGGAGTAGAATCAGTTGGTCAACCACATGTATAATTAGAATTTAGTGTATACATGCGCTTTGATTTTTAACCAGATGTGTAGAGGGAATTGTGTTTAAGGGTAATATGGAAGTTTGTATTCAGAAGTCATAATTTTGTAGGAGCACAAGTTTGTATTTAGAAGTCGCAGTTTGGTAGTAGCACAAGGTGGTATAGAGAAGTCCACTCAAACAGAATAGATCTTAAGCACTGGGACTCTCAGGCATCAGATACTTTTAGAAAGTGATGTTCAAAGTTTATTCATACACATACACTCACACACACTTTAAATGTCAGGACTTTTCCAATGGATAAGCCCAAAAATTAAGTCTGACGCAACAACTAAACTAAACACTCAAACTTTGATTTGCCTTTTTTTTTTTTTTTTTGGGTGCTGTTTGCTAAAGGAAATGGTTCTAAATCTGCTGGGACTGCAGTTAATAGAAATTTCTCACTATCGGGATCAAGGAAGAAGTTGTTGTCATCCATCCTTCCCATTAGCAATGTGTATAATCTTTCTGTCTGGCAGCGACAATAAAACTGCTTCTCCTTTTATGGATATAGACATAATCGAATGTAAAGACACTCCTACATATCCATCAGAAAGAGAGAGTGAGGGAGAGAGAGAAATGTCATATTCCAGTTGCCATGTGTCCCCGTTTATTTGAAATCCATAACAGTCAAAATGAACGGGAAGCTCAAACAGCCACTCTGATGCTGAGATAGTCGCAGGGGAGGTTCCTCAAGCTCAAAAAAGCAAAAATTGGAATTGTCTCTTCATTGAAACCATAAAAATGCATCCCTGAAGAGATCAGTGGGCTAGAAAGTCACAGAAATGGTGTGAAATGTCGCCCAGGTTTGTTGAGGTGAACTGAGCTAGACCCTGGGTCAAGTGACAGGAGTCACAGTAAATTCTGCTGTTAACTCTCAGACATGAGTCAAAGGGGCGCACAAAGGTGCCGAGCTCTGGCCTTCCCTGCCCCACACAGAACCAGTATCCCCCAGGGAAGGCAACCGAGGCTCCTTCTACTCACCTCAACTTCTCCCTCTGGGTGGCAACCAACAGTGGATGATGAGAGAGAAGAGCTTAGGGGGCAAAGAAAGTGCTAGAGAATTAGCAGGCGAGTCATTTCGAGTTGATGGAAACCCAGTTATAATGATCCAAACAGTAACAGATGCCACACTGTCATTCAATTTTTATAAAGCCTAATCATGTAGCTTTGAAAAAAAAAAGTAAACTCATCCTTTTGTATTCTAAATACTCGTTAATGATTGAATAAACATGCATTTCAGACAACAGCTGAATCCGGTGGGCGCCCAGTAAAAGTTGTCCAAAGAGCACAGCTGAGTTAGAATAACATTTCCGGGGAAGGCAGATGCAAGCTTTCCCCACCCTTTCTTTCTTTTCCTCAGAGTGTGAGGAATCCGCAGGCAGGTACACCGAAATGCCTTCCTCCCTAGCACCCTTTCCAAAATCCTTGGCAATGAAACAGAAAGCAGTGTGCGCCTCCAGGATGCAGAGGGAGGTGAAAAGAATCACACTTATTGGAAGCTGTGGCCCAAGGCTGTGGGCTCCTGATGGATGCGAGCTTGGGTTGGTGGCACCACCTGCCCTGAGTACAACCAGGCTAGCAACAGCTACTTTACTTCACAGCCACAGTTGTTCTTTGGGTTGTTTTAGGGGTTTTTTTTGTTTGTTTGTTTGTTTGGTTGGTTGGTTGGTTTTGGTTTTTGGGTCACACTCAGAGATGCTCAGGGGTTACTTCTGGCTATGCACTCAGAAATTGCTCCTGGCTTGGGGGACCATATGGGACGCCAGAGAATCAAACCTCGGTCCATCCTAAGCTAGCTCGGGCAAGGCAGACACCTTACTGCTTGCACCACTGATCCAGGCCAACAGCCACAGCTTTAAGGTGTCACTATATGGCACCTTTCATTTGAAAAACAAAAATAGCCCTGTAAAAACGCATGTCTATGTTTCATCTCAAAGACCAGAAAACATTAGAAGTGTTAATGCCATGAGCTGTAAATTATTTGGCATCATAATTAATGACAGGGTCATTTGGGGGCCTGAGAATTGAAGGCATCTGGAAAGGAGGGAGTGAGGGAGGGAGTGAATGGCTGTGGTGAAGGTCCAGAAGTCCTAAGCAGAATAAAGGGATGCTGACTGGAAGCCCCAGTTTCCTAGCCCATCATATTGCCCTGTGGGAAGCCAGCACCCTGACCCATGCCAGAACCACCTTTTGCCCCTGAGGAATCTCCTATCAATTGCCCAATTTCAAAGAGATAAGGCAGCCATAACCATCACATTCAGCCAACTCACCAAATGCCCCATCTGTCCCACAGTACTTGGGACTAGAGCCCAGAGAGCCAAACTTCCCAGTGTTAAGGAAAGGTGACCCCACCCACCATCACTCTGAGTGTAAGCATAGGAAAGGGGGCTGGCAAGCAAGAGGGACCTGGCATTGATGACATAATTATGCTCTGCAATTTCATTGTTTAAAAGATTCTAATTTTTTATTAGTTCTTTATAATTATATTTTATTTAAGCACCATGGTTACAAAATTGTTCATGATTGAGTTTCTGTCATACAATATCCACCACCCTTCACCAGGATACATTTCTTTTTTTTTTTTTTTTCTTGGTTTTGGGTTTTGGGTCATACCCGACAATGCTCCAGGGTTACTCCTGTCTCCATGCTCAGAAATCGCTCCTGGCAGGCTCAGGGGACCATATGGGATGCTGGGATTTGAACCAATGACCTCCTGCATGAAAGGCAAAAACGTCTTACCTCCATGCCATCTCTCTGGCCCCAAGAATACATTTCTTGACAACAGTTTCCCCAGTTTCCCTCCCATCCTCCCCTCACCTGTCTCTGAGGCTGACATTTTCTCTCTCTCTCTCTCTCTCTCTCTCTCTCTCTCTCTCTCTCTCTCTCTCTCTCTCACACACACACACACACACACACACACACACACGCATGCACGCACACATACACTCCTCTCTCTCACACACAATCTCTCATTTTTGACACTATGGTTTGCACTGTTGTTACTGAAAGGGTACATGCATATCACTTTATCTCCTTTCAGCACCTAGTTCTCATCCAGAGAACTCTCTCTCATTGTCACAGTGATACCTTCTTTGTCCTAACTGCATTCACTGCTCTTTGTGACAAGCTTCTTACCCTGGACTGGTCCTCCTGGCCCTCTTTCCTATTATTTCTGGATATTATTGCCATACAACTTTTATTTTTTATAACCCACAAATGAGTGAGATCATCTATGTCTATCCTTCTCTATCTGACAAAGAGTCTAATTTTATAAAGAATGGACAGGCTCTGTACAAAAAAGGTCAGCTCTCTTGCAATATAATTTCAAAGGACACTGTTGTGATCCTTGTGGGACTGATATTACAACAAGGCAAGAGCAGGGCCTGGGCATTATTCTTTCTAGAGCCTTTGGTTCCCAGTCACTCTGGAGCGGAGTCCCAGCATCTTAGTGCCTTTTCATATCATGTTCTGTTGCTGCCATAATGAAGACAAGAGCTTTACTTTCATGCTAGCTTGTGAATATGTCAGAGTGATGCCCTCAGCTAGTGCCCATGACGGCTGGGCAGTTGGGCTGGCAGCTCATTCATTCTAGTACCTTTAAGCGATAACATCTAGAAAGCAGCGGGGGGGGGGGGGGGCAGAGCAATAGCACGGGGGGGGGGGGGGGGAGGGGGGCAGAGCAATAGCACAGCAGGGAGAGTGTTTGCCTTTAACACAGCCAATCAAGATTCAATCTTCAGCATCCCATATGGTCCTCCTTGAGCCTACCAGGAGTGATTTTTTGAATGCAGAGACAGGAGTAATGCCTTAATGCCACCAGGTATGCCCAGACACATACAAACAAACAAACAAAAAAATAGAAATCAGCAGAAAAGAGAAAACAGACCAATCATGAGACAGTCTTTAGTAAGAATGGGTGGCCTGCCTGCCTGCCCTGTGTACGAAGATAGGACTTTTTTGTTTGTTTTTGGGCCACACCTAGTGGTGCTTAGGGATTTCCTGGCTCTGCACTCAGAAATCACTCCTGTGGGCTGGAGCTGTGGTGCAAGTGGTAAGAGATCTGCATTGCCCACGCTAGCGTAGGAAGGACCATGGTTCGATCCCCCCAGCATCTCATATGGTTCCCCAAGCCAGGAGAGATTTCTGAGCACATAGCCAGGAGTAACCCCTAAGCATCACCAGGTGTGGCTCAAAAACAAACAAACAAAAAAAAAAGAAATCCTGGCAGGCTCAGGATGCCGGGAATTGAACCTGGGCTGGTCACATGCAAGGCAAACACCCTCCAGCTGGCTATTGCTCTGACCCCAAAGATAAAACTTCTAACTTACACATTTACAAATGAATGCCTGTTTCTTCAGCATCTGAGGGTGTTGCCTCTTTGGTAGAGTCATGGCATTCATATAGTCAGGCACAACTCTTATAATACAGAGAACAGCCTTATTAAGAAACTCAGATGGGGCCCGGAGAGATAGCACAGCGGCGTTTGCCTTGCAAGCAGCCGATCCAGGACCAAAGGTGGTTGGTTCGAATCCCGGTGTCCCATATGGTCCCCCGTGCCTGCCAGGAGCTATTTCTGAGCAGACAGCCAGGAGTAACCCCTGAGCACTGCCGGGTGTGGCCCAAAAAAACAAAACAAAAAAAAAAAAAAAAAAGAAACTCAGATGGAGTAAGAAGGAGCCACAGCCAGCCATCCCTAAGGGTGACTTACAAGACCAGTCGAAACTACAATGGCATACTATCCCCAAGAGAATCCTTTCATTAAGAACAAGACACATTTGGAATAATGATCTGGTAGTGACAAGGTCTACAAAACAGGGCAAAAGAAAAAAAAAAATGACCCAACTCATCCACTAGAGTGTAGATCAGATAATGATGTGCAGAATCTCCAGTTGCCATGGAGATGTGCTTTGGCTCATTGGCTGCGCTTCTGTAACCCATCACAGGCAACCACTGGCTTCTCAGCTCAAAATGAATTCAGTGATATTCCAGAGAGACTTGTTTCTCTTTGACCAAGACTGCAGGGTGGAGCAGATCAGAAAGCTGTCCAGCGTGGTCTCGGCTGAAAATGAATCTCCTGCAAAGCTGTACAAAGACAAAACTATAGTTTAGGATAGCGCCAATGGTGATTAAATATCTACTAGCATAGCATAAAAAAGAAGTTTCATAAAGATCATAAGGATAGACTGAGTCAAAACCAATGTTATAACAGAATATGAAGAATTGGTAGTATTTGGCTCGTAGTAAGCATTTAGTGAACAGGTAGGAAAGAACTTTTTCCAGATAAGGATAAAATTTGAGCAGCCTTTAAAGACAGGGATGGCCATCAACAAAACAGTGAGGACTGATTGTTCTTTTTTTTTTTTTTTTGGTTTTTGGGCCACACCCTGTGACGCTCAGGGGTTACTCCTGGCTATGTGCTCAGAAGTTGCTCCTGGCTTCTTGGGGGACCATATGGGATGCCGGGGGATCGAACCGCGGTCCGTCCTAGGCTAGCGCAGGCAAGGCAGGCACCTTACCTCCAGCGCCACCGCCCGGCCCCGGACTGATTGTTCTTGTTCTTTGTGATGTGTGTCAGTCTCCGTGGTGTGAGATGGTACCTCATTGTTGTTTTGATTTGCATCTCCCTGATGAATAGCAATATGGAGCATTTTTTCTTATGCCTTTTGTATTTCTTCTTTGAGGAAGTGTCTTTTCGTTTCTTCTTCCCATTTTCTCATTCACTGCTGGTGGGAATGCCATCTTGTCCAGCCTTACAGAAAATAATATGGAGACTCCTAAAAAAAAACCTGGAAATTGAACTCCCATATGATCCAGCAATAACCACTCGTAGGAGCACAAAAATACAATACAAAAATGCCTTCTGCATACTTATATTCATTTTAGAGCTTTTTACAATAGCCAGAATATGGAAACAACCTAAATGCCCTTCAACAGATGAATGGCTAAAGAAACTGTGGTACGGGCCCGGAGAGATAGCACAGCGGCGTTTGCCTTGCAAGCAGCCGATCCAGGACCAGGGGTGGTTGGTTCGAATCCCGGTGTCCCATATGGTCCCCCGTGCCTGCCAGGAGCTATTTCTGAGCAGACAGCCAGGAGTAACCCCTGAGCACCGCCGGGTGTGGCCCAAAAACCAAAAAAAAAAAAAAAGAAACTGTGGTACATATATACACTGGAATATTATACAGGCATCAGGAGAGATGAAGTCATGAAATTTTCCTATACATGGATGGACATGGAAACTATTATGCTGAGTGAAATAATCTATAAGGAGAGAGATAGACACAGAATAGTCTCACTCATCTATGGAATTTAAGAAAAATAAAAGACATTATTCTAATAATACCCAGAAACAATAGAGATGAGGGCTGGAAGGACCAGCTCACAATATGAAGCTTTCCACAAAAAGTGGTGAGTGCAGTTAGAGAAATAACTGCACTAACAACTATCATAACAGTGTTAATGAGAGAGAATAGAATGTCTGTCTCAAAGACAGGCAGGGAGTTGGGGAGGAGAGATGGGGGGCATTGGTGGTATGAATGTTGCACTGGTGAAGGGGGCTTTCTGTTTATGACTGAAACCCAACTACAAACATGTTTGTAATCAAGGTGCTTAAATAAGATGTGTTAAAAATGAGTATAGCTTTTTAGAGCCATGAACTACCTCTGTATGACATATATAAGGCAAATACCTGTGACCACACACTTATCAAAACCTATAGAATAGGGAGCCCTAATGTGAACTGTGGACTTGAGATGATGATCACCATAAGTTGATCAAAGTAACAAATGTGCTACCCTGGTTTCGATGTGGACCAGAAAGAAGACTGTCCAGAGAATGGAGATGCAAGAGGGACCAGAACTGTCTAACTTCCCGCTCACTTTTGCAATGAACATAAAATTCTCTCTAATAAAAGTCCATTAAAAATATGTATCTTTGGGGCTGGAGAGATAACATGGAGATAAGGCGCTTGCCTTTCATGCAGAAGGATGGTGGTTCGAATCCCGGCATCCCATATGGTCCCCTGTGCCTGCCAGGGGCAATTTCTGAGCATAGAGCCAGGAGTAACCTCTGAGTGCTGCCGGATATGACCCAAAAGATATATATATATATATATATATATATATATATATATATATATATATATATCTTTAGGGGCCAGAGTGAGGTGATAGCGCAGTGGTAGGGTGTTTGCCTGGCATGTGGCTAGCCTAGAACGAACCTGTTTGATTCCTGGCATCCCGTATGGTCCCCCAAGCCAGGAGCAATTTCTGAGTGCATATCCAGGAGTTACCCCTGAGTATCACTGGGTGTGGCCCCCAAAAAATATATACATATATATCTTTAGTCATTTTTACATATGCCATATACTATTATTAGCTGTTATCTTTAAGTCCTAGAACTCTTTGTCACAAGAAAAATAAAGTATCATTTTGAATCGGGACACCTAGACTTTATATGGAGATCACATCCCAAAATGTACAGAAACGAGTCACTATGTTAAGCCCCTGAAACGAATCTGTCAATGATACCTCACATTAAAAACAAACAAAAATGGGACCGAAGAGATAGCATGAAAGTAGAGCATTTGCCTTGCATGCAGAAGGACAGTGGTTCAAATCCTGGTATCCCATATGGTCCCCCAAGCCTGCCAGGAGCAATTTCTGAGCATAGAGCCAGGAATAACCCCTGAGCACTGCCGGGTGTGATCCAAAAAACAAAAACAAAAATACAAAAAAATAATAATAATAGTGTGAATTTCCTGAGTCAAAAAATAGAGACAAAGCCAAGTATAAGCATTAGGAAAAATGAACTAGAGCCTCGTTTCTCAAGTGGGAGCCTATGGACTTTCAAGAGGGCCACAGGTAAAAATAATAATAATAATAATTTACATAAACGGGGCCCACAGCATGAGATCAGGGGCCACAGAAAAAAAATGAGGTCAGCTAGAACTTTTGGGCAGAGAAAGGATGAGAAACACTGAAATGGAGAAAGCAAAGACTCTCATTCAGGACCTTCCTTTCCAGGAATGAAGCCCCAGGTCTTACCCACTACAGTGAATTAAATTGGAGTAGAATGTGGGAAGGGTCCCCCTTATTATGATTATACACATAAAAGAAGTTCTGAAGATTTGTTCCTCACCTCTTCTTTGGGAAAGTTCAGCATGCCTAACATGTTCCCACAGCTTTGACATTTTCTGAGGAAGTAAGAGACAGACCAAGTTCCATTCTTTCAGTGATTTGAGATCCAAAGGGAATGAATGATTTTCCAGGATCCTGACTTGCTTATTTAACTGATTCAGATCACTAAAGTAAGGGTACTAGTTTGGAACTGCAGCATCATTATAATGGTATGTTTGGTTTTTCTAAGCATGTCGATCTCTTGGAACAAAAGGATGCTTTGAGAAACTAAAATTGCATTAAGGAAAGCGCCACATTGGAATCTGAAAGGAGGCGGTTCAACATGAACATGAAACAATAGATGAGACTTTCCCTGATTACTGTGACTGCTGGCATCTTGTCTCCCATTCTGGAAGTCCCTGCTTATAGTGAATATTCATGAATAAGTCAAGTTTATTGATGGCATAAAGATCCATAATACAAGAAGAGTTTATGCTGATGGCACATAAAATATGTAGATTTAAAAATATGTATCAGGCTCAAAGCACTTAATGGTCCTGCCTGAAGAGTGGCTTAGTGTGACTTTAGATCGTTACAAACTCTCGGGTCTTGCTCTGGATGAATCACCTGCATTTCCCATAGCATCAGAGCTGGCCAGGGTTATTGCTTTAATAAAGCCCATGTCTGCTGTTCCTGTTTACTAGCTAGCTAATCAGAACTCTAGAGAATACATGCCCCGTTTGCACTATTACAAGGTAGACATCATTCCACAATTAACTTCATTATGACTGAAATGTTATCGTGCAGCAGTACCTAATTTCATTTTTTTACTGTGACACTTTAAAATAATTATATCTAGAGATACATGTACTCGGGGTGCCATTTATGCATATAAAGGATACTTAATTTTCCTAAAGCTATGCAAATACATTCACCTAAACATTTCTCTGGGTTTTGAGGGGGTCATAGATTTACCATCTTTACATGAAGAATGGATTGTTTTAGCATCATGTGAAAGAGGGATTTTTTTGCTTGTTTTCTTAACCATGCGATAAAAAGTCTGATTCACAAATTAGACACTAGGGAGCCATGTGGAAATCACTGTAAATGTAGACTATCAGCATATATGGAGAGCATTATAAATAGCTAATTTCGGAGAAGGATGCTTGTTGTAATTTATAGAGAGACGGTAATCTGAAAAAATGAAACATACTTGATTACATGCTAAGCAGATTTTTGAGAATTGTGCTTCAAGTTTGGGCAAAAGGAATGAATCTTTTCCAAAAATCTTGCACAAATATAATAATTACATCCAATATCATTCTCTGTGTAGGCCTCGTAGTGCGGATTATTTTATGCAAGAAGCGAAGCGGATGAAACATAAAGCAGATGCCATGGTAAGACCTGTTTCTTTCCAGTTACACTCTCCCAAATTATGTTTATATTGCAGCTTCATCAATGGAGCAATATAGCTAGGGTAATTATAAAATCTATTACAAGGATGGCTGGGTCTGTTAAATGGAGAAATGTTTATATAATCAAGTGCTCGTAGCCCAATAAATTATTACTTCAACCAATAATGTTTGGCTGGGAGAAAGCCCTGGATAAATGAATATTTCAATTGAGTCCTAAGGTTTGAATAGTAACTAGGGACAATGGAGTCTGTAGATGGTAGGGTGTTTTTATTTTCTTCCCTTTTAAAAATTATCTAGGGTTTTATTTTTTGTTTTAGTCTTGGTAGCCTGGACAACTCTGCCTGGTCCCAGGATAAATTCCCTTTTTGAAAAGACAGTTACTCATGTAACCCTGCCAGAATAAGCCTTCCTCTGTATCTATACACCTGGAATAACTGCTCAAGTCACCATGATTGAATGTTTTCAAAGAGTGACTTTTCTAGCTTGGATAAATCCCTATTTGCTGTTTTCAGGCAAATGGCAGAAAACTTCTATTTTTACTGACAGAATCATACAGTTGTTCCATCTTCACATTTTCCAAAGAATCTTCTTCCTGCCGTTCACTGCAATTTTGTTCCTCTCTGGCATCCTTAAGTGAAGTAAGAATGCTAGGAATAGATCAAACTTTGTAGGGGGCCAGAGAGATAGCATGGAGGTAAGATGTTAGCCTTGCATGCAGAAGGATGGTGGTTCGAATCCCAGCATCCCATATGGTTCCCAAGCTTGCCAGGAGCTATTTCTGAGCATAGAGTCAGGAGTAACCCCTGAGCACTGCCAGGTGTGACCCAAAAGCCAAAAAAAATAAACTTTGTAGAGCTTCATTCCCAGGATAAATTTGCCTAACCCCTATAGCAACACCTGCCCCCCAATGCCACTCCCACCAAGTACCTACCTGATAGTCATTGCCTAAATGCCATGGGGTATGAGGAACAGTGTTAGCCTGTAAAGAAGTAGAAGAAAAATGGAGGCACTGTGATGGCCCTCATCGTCCCACAGTCTGAGAGAAAGTTGAAAACTTAGCTTATCAGAAAGTTGAAAACTTAGCTTATCAGCTACTTATCAGCTGCAAGCTTTAGTTTGTAAAGCAGAATGAAACTTGATGACAAAATCATCTAGAGTCTTCCAGAATTACATGTTCACTGTCATAGCATCCAACCTGGCTGCTGCTAGGGGCACTGCTCCAGTGGGGTGGTTCTTCTGTCTGCCTTTCTCTTCATACCCACTCACAGACCAGTGAGAGGCCTTTACTTCCAGAGAGTCTGACATGTCCTCAGGAGCCCCTCATATACACACTTGCTCTCAAGCACACTCATTCTTCAGCATTGTCACATTTTTCTTCTGTGTCAGGTTTCTGTCCCTCTCCTCAGGCCTCTTACTTTCTCCCCTCTCCTCTCACTTCACAGTTTGCATTAGATCCCTCACTTTGCATTCTGTTAGCTCACCACAAACTGTCCTAGACTTTGAACCAACCTGTAGGTGACACATTCTTTCCCTTTAAAGGCACAGACATCCTTCTGGAAGGAGCCTCCCTGTTCTACGTACATAACTGAATGTTTCAAATGCTTATTGATTTAAATAATTTAGCATTCTTAATCTAAAAGTGTTACCCATAAATTTTGTTCTCTACTACAGCTTTTCTCAACCAGGAGGCCTAGTGTAGGCCCACAGATAGATATTCCAGGAGGTCACAGATGTAAATCACATAAATGGGGGCCACAGTATGAGGCAAGTAGGACAGAGGGGTGACGTGAGAAGGAAACAGGTTGGCAGGAGTCACAAGAAATTTTGCTCTAGCCTATTAGTGTTTTAAGTTTAAAATTTCGATGAGATTGAAAGAGTTTAGATTGATATTTTTAGTTCTTAAGGTATTATTCATGAGAATTTTTGAGACAGATTAGTAGTTAATTTGTATAATTCTGTTTTGATTGATTAATGGATATTTGAAAATGGGAGATTATGGAATCCAAATATAGCCACAGAAAGTATCAGTAAGAACTTGATATTTAAGTTTAGATTTATGAGAATTAAAATATAAAACTTGGAATATATAAATTATAAAATTAGAATATAAAAATATATAAATCAAATTGTTCTTGACTGTGCTTATGGATAGTAGACGAACAAACTTAGACATCTATATTTAGTCTCAAAAATCCTGATTATTGGTCTTGAGCTCTGTATCCATAATAATGCCTTAACTTTTATCTCTATTTTTTTTTACTCTGATCCTTAAATGATATTCTAACTATTTACAGAACAAATAAAAAAGACCACATAAGGAATAGTAGGACTGTATGGAGATGTTAATGTTGCAAATAATCTAAAAGATAACCATGATATTTTATTAACTATTTTTTATTTAAGCCATTGTAATTTACAAAGCTATTCATAGTTGAGTTTTAGACATACCATGTTTCAGCACTAATCCCTTCACAAGTGTCAGCCTCCCTCCATCAAAGTCCTTTCATCAGAGTCCTTTCCATATCAACCCCAATCCTCCAGCCTGCCATTATAACAGGCGCCTTTTTAAGTTTGGTTGTTAAGTATGAGTGTCATGATTTCATTGTGATTGACTCGATAGCTTGGATAGTTAGTTCTTCCTTAACACCATCATTCACCTAAGTCTCTTTGATCCCTGACCCTGTTACTTCACATCTGCCTTTCTCCTCTTCCTCTTTATTTCTTTCCTTCTCCTTACTAAACTCCGGTTCCAAGAATGTTTGAGACAACTGCAGTAATTCTAAATACTAAATTCTAAATATAAATGATATCATCCTGTATTTATCCTTCTTCTTTTGACTTACTTCATTTAACATGATATCTTTCAGTTCCATCCATGTAGCAGCGAATTTCATGATTGTATCATTCCTCATAGCTGTATAGTATTCTATTGTATTTATATTACCACACCTTCATGATCCACTTATCTGTTGTTGGACATCTAGGTTGATTCCAACTCTTAGATATTATACTGAGTAATGTGATGAAAAACTGTTGTGTATGTCAACCTCTTCAGGGGTTGACTTGCTACAAAAAACAGTATGCATATATCCTTTTGTATGAGTGTTTTTGTCCTGGGGATAGATAGCCAAAAGCAGAATTAATGGGTCATATAGCAGCTCCATTCTGAGTTTACTGAGAACCCTCCACGCTGTTTTTCATAGTGGTCGGACCAGACAACATTCTCCCCAGCAGTGTATGAGAGTTCCTTTTTCACCACATCCCCACCAACACAAATTTTTTTCCCAATATTTTTGACATGTGCCATTCTCATTGTGTGAGATGATATCTGACATGTGTGAGATGATTATCTCATTTTTGGTCTAATATGGGTAATGATAAGACATAATGAGCATCTTTTCATGTGCCTGTTGGCCATCAGAATAACATGACCTTAAAAACATCAAAATGGGTTGTATGGATGAAGTAAAAAACATCTTTTGGAATCCAATGTACTGACTGTTAATGTATATTTAGCATAGACTAGGGGGTGAGACCAAGGAATGAAGTTGTCAGACCATGAGAGATTAAAAAAAAAGGGAAAACAGAGTAACCAGGAAGATCTGAATAACTCTGATTTGGTAGTTGTTTTCTAGCTCAGTATATTCCTGTATGTGACCATTTACCCATTTGTTCTTGCAAAAACAACTAGAGAAAGAAGCATACTGTTTCTGTGTTCTCTGTGTTCCATTCATAGGATTGGAAAACTCAAAACTCAGGTTTCTCAAATCAAGCACACAGACTTATCACTAAGCCATTGACAAAATTTATATTTAATTGTACTTAACAAAGATTATCTATTGACTCTATTGAACAGGTGGAAAAGTTCGGAAAGGCTTTGAATTATGCAGAAGCAGCTTTGTCATTTATTGAGTGTGGAAATGCCATGGAACAAGGTCCAATGGAATCCAAATCTCCTTACACGATGTATTCAGAAACTGTAGAGCTCATCAGGTAAGGATGGTGGTTTGTTTTTGTGTTGGGTCCTACTCCTGGATCTATGCTCAGTAATCACTCCTGACAGTGCTCAGGGGACCAAATGGGATGCTAGGGATCAAACCTGGTCAACTGCATGCAAGGTAGGATCCCTCCTCACTGTAATTCTCTCCAGCTCCAGAACTATGTTTTCTTGCTGGAAGTGAGGGAGGCTATAAGAAATAGATGTAAGTACTATGAACACTGGGAAAATGACATGCCATCTGCTATCAAAAACCTATGTTCATGTCCAAACTCTGAATGTGCTATTTTGCAAGGCACTTCCATATACCAGTCTCTTTGGTCTAGGACCTTATGCCCAATGGTAGCAGAAAGTTGAACAGATTGAACTGCTCCACCCTACTAGATTTCAAACTCATGTGTTAACGTCTAATCTACTTTTTAGAATTTAGAACCTAAATTCAACTACATGAGCACTGAGTCAGAGTTATTTAGAAAAGAAAGAAGATTCAAGTAGATTGAAAAAGGGTATAGCTGTCATCCTAGAGGGTACTGGTGTTATTCTGTTGTGAGGTCTACACAGCACATCTACACTACACATGCAGTAAATGAGACATGTAATGTGAGCAGAGTGGCAAAGATATGCCAAGGAGTTGGGTGGGACATTCTTCATCCATGCTGGAGAGCTGGGTGGCCATGTCCTTCATGGCTCATACATGAACCATCCAGGGATTTATATTCATTCATCCTCATATGAGAAGTTTGGTCATCAGATTTATGTTCCTTCCTGGTTCTGCTGCATGAGAGAATTCTACAACTCTGAGGAATGGTTCTTCCCGAACTAACTTTAAGGGTCTTTTGAATTGCTGTCACCAAAGATTAAATATTGGTTTTTTTATGTCCTACCATTATCAAATGAAAAATTCTCAGCATGTTAGGTTATACTTTTTAGCCTATGTTGCCCCAAGATGCAGCTTATTATTTTACATTACTTTACTTAATAACTAGTTTTCAACCTTTGAAAGTACCACCACGATGTCAGAACACATCATCTTCAATAGCACTGTTCAGGGGCTGGAGAGAAAGCACAGCAATAGGGCATTTGCTTTGCATGCAGCCAACCCAGGACAGATAGTGATTCGAATCCTGGCATCCTATATGGTCCCCTGAGCCTGCCAGGAGTGATTTCTAAGCACAGAACCAGAAGTAACCCCTGAGCACCACCAGGTGTGGCCTCCCAAAAAAAATCACTCTTCAAGGATGTTTGGAAAGTGAATACCACCTAGCAAGGGAAGCAGTTTTTTTGAAAAGGGAAGGAATCATAGCTGGAGATGTGGCTTGGGGTAGCTCACATCCTAACATGTTCTAGACCCTGAATTCTACAGTGACCAAACCAGGAGTTCAGCATGACTCCACATGAGTCTCCCCTGCAAGATTTGGGCCCACTGTGTTTTCCAGCAATGCAGGAGAGGACAGAACCTCAATCATTGTTGGGTGGGGCCCCTAAGAACAGAATAGAAATGGTGAAACTGAAATATAAAGACAGGAAAACCTCACTAGGTGAGCTTAGTAGCATATAAAAATGACAGAAACTGAGAGTATCCAAGACAGAAAAAAGAATTTACCTTTTCTCTTGGAAAGTGAGGGGAAGGAGTGTAGGGAGGGCAAACAGGCTGGAAAAATGGGAACAAAAAGGTTCAACATGAGGATCATTGGGATTCTCAAAGGTGAGGAAAGTATGAGAAATCATGACTTAAATGTGACATATGAGAGGAAAAGAGAGAGAGCTAAAAATGTATGCCACAGGAGCAGGCAGAGGAGAGGTTAGGTGGGAGGATGGTAACAGGAAATTGGAGGTGTAAGTGTTCCCTGGTGAGGGTGTTGGACATTGTCTGACTGAAACTCAATCATGAACCACTTTATAACTGAATAAAAACCAATTGTATTATGAACAACTTTGTCAACTATAGTGTTTAAACTATTTAAAAAAAAAAACAGATGCATGGAGAATATTGGAACTAACGTCACCCTTAGCTGTGGCTGTTAGACTTACCTGTTAGAAAGCAGGAAGAAACTTGATAATCATAAACATTGTCTTGAACTAGTTACCACAGAAATGTGATGCTGACAGAAACTGGGTAGCAGTGGCTAATTTTTTTTTGGGGGGGGGCCACACCCGGCGGTGCTCAGGGGTTACTCCTGGCTCTCTGCTCAGAAATAGCTCCTGGCAGGCACAGGGGACCATATGGGACACCGGGATTCGAACCAACCACCTTTGGTCCTGGATCGGCTGCTTGCAAGGCAAATGCCACTGTGCTATCTCTCTGGGCGCAGCAGTGGCTAATTTTTAAAAAAGAATTATCAGCAAGCATTAGAAAAAAAAACAACTAATCATTGGGCAGAAAGAACTTCATCACAGAAAACAGTTCATTTCTAATAAGCAAGCTCTTATGTAATTGGCTTCTCTTCTTTTTTCTAGGTATGCTATGAGGCTAAAAACCCACTCAGGCCCTAATGCTACTCCCGAGGACAAACAACTAGCTGCATTATGGTAAGTGCATCCTCCGTCCGCTTAAAATAGCTTTACAGTCGACACTGGTAGCCCAGGTGTGGAATGCATGACCTTCCCCAGAGCTTTCCCATCTGCAAACCAAACGCTCACCCCTCAACTCCCCACTGCCCATCCATGAGACAGACTTTGCCACTGAGAACTGACTGGCACATTACCTAAGCAGTATTTTCTCCTTTGTGTTTGTATGGTAGAATCAGCTCTATGTTTTGATCATTGGAATGGGAGTTGTGTCAAATATAGTTTCCCTTGTGTTTAACATTTCAGATGCAATCAAGCTAAATTATCTGTCTCCTTCAATGTAGGATCCATGTATGTGAATCAAGACAATGTCTTTAGAGCCAGCTTCTCAAACTGGGTCATGACTTCATATGGGGGTCACATAATTGGGGGTCACATAGTGGGGAGTTGTGGAGTAAAAAGGTTCGTGAACACTCAACAGCAGAAATTAATTCAAAATAAGCCACAGAATGAATCCTAGCTAAGTCTTTCTGGCAGCTTGAATCCAGCATATTTTTCACGTATAAGAAGAGGTTCCCCAATGGAAAAAGTTGAAGAGTCCCTGCCTGAAAGTTAGTAAACTGACTCCATTGTGCTTTATCAGTGAAATTATTATTTTAAAGCATAGCCTGGAATAGTATTTTCTCTGTTGTGAATGATTATGTGATTAGAATAAATTCCCCATTGCTTCTCCTCTGCCTCCCTGAGAATCATGGGGGACTATCACTATCACACTATCACTATCACACTATCACTGAGAATCATGGGGCACCTCTTCATTGGCTACTCCAGTGCTAGGATCCCATTTCTCTTCTCTCTGAAGGGTCATTCTTGACTCAAAACACGATGGACAAGTTAGTGTCTTAGGAGAAGAGTGATCTATGTCAAAGAGAGAGGTTTGGTATTTCACATCATTAACATCTGGAGTTCAGGTGTTAACATTAAGTTGTACCTGGTGTGTTGGCATTCTAACATGGCAACTTGGAATAGTAAATAACTATTTAGGTTTTCTTAGGAAAACCTAGGAAAAGGGCTGAAAACTAGTACAGAGGTTAAGGCACTTGTCTTGCTCACAGCTAACCCAGGTTCACTCCCTGGGCTATGGTCTATATACCCTGAGCACAAAGCATGTGTATGTGTGTGAGCCTGGGCACAAAGAAAGAATGAGCCCTGAGCACAGAGGGGAGAAAATCCTGATCACAGAACTAGAAGTCATCCCTGAGCACAAAGCAGGATTAAGCCCTCAGCACAGAGCCAGATGTGAGCCACAAGTCCAGAGCTAGGAGTGAGTCCTGAACACAGACCTACGAGTGAACCCAGAGCACTGAGTCAGGATAGAACCTTGAAGCACCCCACCCCCCAAAGAAAACCCAATAGTAAACACCAAATGATTTTATCTTAGAAAATCCTTTTATCACGGAGCCAGAGAGATAGCAAGGAGGTAAGGCATTTGCCTTACATGCAGGAGGACAGTGGTTCGAATCCCGGCATCCTAAATGGTCCCCTGAGTCTGACAGGAGCAATTTCTGAGCATAGAGCCAGGAGTAACCCCTGAGCGCTGCCAAGTGTGACCCAAAAACCAAAAAAGAAAATGAAAAAGAAAAAAGAAAACCCTTTCATCTTGTTCTGTATTGAGATTAGTAAATTAATGATAATTTGTTGTTAGTAGAAGGCAGGTACCACCAGTGTGTGGACAGCATTCGTTCATATCCCATTCTCCTTGGAACTGTTGTAGTCCAGTAAAATAATATGAGTAAGTGGAGGGGACTAAAGCAGACAGAAGGGCTTTTCTTTCAGCAAAGTCAAAGCTTCCAAAAATCTGGAGGAGTCCCTGGAATTTACCTGGAAGCAGCAAGCGCATCTCTGCTGCCGCTATGGAGGGACACTGTCCCCTAGTGGTGGAGGAAGGAACTGTCCCATCCAGAGCCATAAAACCAACTAAGATCAAATGATCTGTAACTCCTTGATACTTACTTTAGGGATTTTTTTTTTAAGGATATCATTTATTTGTATCTACAGTATTGTGACAGATACCTTTGTACATGTCTGTTATTTATACATGACATGTGTGTTTATTTGCATATGTGTGAATGTGAATATATCATCACGGAAACAGAAGTCCTAGCAATGACACAATGACAGTTTCCCCTTATTTGTAAACATGAACCTGTTCCTTAGAACACATATCTCTCTCTCTGTCTCTGTCTCTCTCTGTCTCTCTGTCTCTGTCTCTCTCTGTCTCTGTCTCTCTCTCTCTGTCTCTGTCTCTCTCTCTCTCTCTCTCTCTCTCTCTCTCTCTCTCTCTCTCTCTCTCTCTCTCTCCCCCCTGCAGTTACCGATGCCTTGCTCTCCTGTACTGGCGGATGTTTCGCCTCAAAAGGGACCATGCTGTGAAGTATTCAAAAGCACTGATCGACTACTTCAAGGTAGGGCTGATTAATGACTGAACTGCTTGGGGCCTGTGCTCCCTTGCTGCCTTGTCAAGGAAAATTTGGGAAAAGTTTAGAGAAGCTATTGCTCTAGGCTAATCCAGTAGCACGGTTATAGCCCATCGGATCCCACTTAGGGCACATTGTTGGCATTTTAGGGCTCAGAAGTTAATTTCAAGAGCCCATCAAGATTGATCCCTGTGTCTTTTGTCCAGATATTTTTATGGAATCAAGAAAAAAAAGTATCCAATTACTCATTCCACTGTCCAAAGAATTCAACTTTATAACTAGCATAATTTTAACATGGTCACTCTATGCTGCTGCTTCTTAGAACTTACTACTCAGAACTTCATCTTTCTGTTTTGTCACCAGTAGTTAATTTAATGTGTAATGAAACTGTTGGTTTAAATGTTGATGGATTTTTTTGAACCCAGAGGCACTAGAAAAATAGGCATTGTGAATATTGGGATAGATCTGCAAATTGTGATAATGTGTAGAGATATCAAAGAAAGGGATAATTTTTTTCATTTGGGGAGGGAGGGAGGAGGAAGGAAAGAAGGAAGGGAAGGAAGGAAGGAAGGAAGGAAGGAAGGAAGGAAGGAAGGAAGGAAGGAAGGAAGGAAGGAAGGAAGGAAGGAAGGAAGGAAGGAAGGAAAGACTCTTCTTACTGGATGGTGTGAGGGGCCTAAAAGCCAGAGATTGTGGAAAGAAGAGTTCAGAGCCTATTGCGAAGATAATTTGGTTCAGTCTAGAATGAGATCCAAGGTTGTGAAGAGAATGATCCATTGGAGTTGCCACAGAGCACAGAGGGCCAGGCCAAGGTCAACTCGCTGATACCCTGAAAGAAGATTGTGGCCTTGGGCTAGAACTTTGCCCCTACAGCATCTGTTGATCAGCAATTTATTTATCTGCAGTATTTGCTGTTGTTTCTCAGTGTGCCCTGAGAACAAGTGGCCCTTGTCCCCCACTTAACCTTACGCAGAGGCTTCTGTTTTCCTGCAGAATTCATCGAAAGCTGCCCAAGCGCCATCTCCATGGGGGGCAAGTGGAAAGTAAGTTCCTTTTCCCAGGGTCAGTGAGGGGCTGCATGACTGAGCCACTGAGATGCTTTGCTTCCGCCTCCCTGAAGGCCCTGCCTGGTTCATCCAGCTTAGCTTCTGTACCTTGTTTCTCTCCATCCCCTTCCAGGAGCACGGGAACCCCGTCCCCCATGTCTCCCAACCCCTCCCCTACCAGCTCTGTGGGGTCGCAGGGGAGCCTGTCCAACACCAGTGCCCTGTCCCCGTCCACCATTGTCAGCATTCCCCAGCGCATCCACCAGATGGCAGCCAACCACGTGAGCATCACCAACAGCATCCTGCATAGTTATGACTACTGGGAGATGGCGGACAACCTGGCCAAGGAGAACAGAGGTGAGTGAGAGAGAGAGAGAGAAATGGGGGGGGAGAGAGAGAGAGAGACGGAGAGAGAGAGAGAGAGAGAGAGACAGAGACAGAGACAGAGACAGAGAGACAGAGAGAGAGACAGAGACAGAGAGACAGAGACAGAGAGAGAGAGAGAGGAGAGAGAGAGGAGAGAGAGAGAAACGGGGGGAGGGAAGGAGAAAGAGAGAGAGAGAGAGAGAGAGGAGCAAGAGAGAAAGGGGGGGGCCTCTCACCTTCACCCTCCTGTGTTCTATGGGGGGGTGAGAAAAGGGGAAAGAGAAATGTTAGCAATACAGATACATACATGCTCGAACAGATATGTTTCTCCATTTAGACAATGAGCATCTTGTAGGTGAGGACCATATTTTTTTAGAATTATGATAAAATAAAATATTTTTTAATTTTTTTAATTTTTTTATTTAAACACCTTGGTTACAAACATGATTGTGGTTGAGTTTCAGTCATATTAGATGACACCCCCCCCCCCATCACCAGTGCAACATTCCCATCACCAATGATCCAAATATCCCTCCTCCCCTCCCGCCCCTACGTGTACTCCAAACAGGCTTTCCACTTCCCTCATATATTCTCATTGTTAGGATAGTTTGCAATGTGGTTATTTCTCTAACTAAACTCATCACTTTTTAATTTTTATTGAGGTGCCATGGTTTACAATATTGTCAATAGCTCCATGTGCATATTGTTCTAACACCATACCTACTACCAATGTGCCAACTTCCCTCTATTATTTTTATTGAACATTACTAGAATACCCAGGGGGATTTGGAACACTTAATTAACACATGTGAATGTTATCGTTTTAGTGATAAATGTTTACAACTGAGAAGAGTGCATAGAAGCAGTGATTCTTTTATTTATTTTTAGTTAAAGAACTAATCTATGATTTTGTTAGTGTTTGCCTTTACTGGTGTTAAAGGGATTGATTACAGGTTTATTATGGCTAGATTTATAAAACAGAAAACAATGGAGAATAATAATAGTTAAATTATCAACAATCTCATTAACAAGACATAATTGCTATTAATAGTCTATTGTTTTTTTTTCAATTCCCCTCCAAACTCCTGATATCTTACCAAAATTACTTATAACATATATGCAGTTTTATGTCACTTTTAAAATTTAAAATTATGGGGCTGGAGTGAGGTAAGGCATTTGCCTTGCACATAGCCAGTACAAGACAGACCCCAGTTTGAATCCCAGCATCCCATATGGTCACCACCACCACCAACTCCCCATGCCAAGCCTGCCAGGAGCAACTTCTGAGTGCAGAGCCAGGAGTAATCCCTGAGCACCATTGGGTATGATCCAAAAACCAAAATAAATAAATAAATAAATAATAAAATTTAACATCATTTTCTCAGGCATTTCTTTATGTCACTAGTTACAAAAACACCTGTTGTGTGATTCTAGAATATCTTCTATAGTAGGTATTGCAGTCATAACATAACCACTTCTTTTTTTTTTTTTTTTTTGGTTTTTGGTTTTTGGGCCACACCCGGTGATGCTCAGGGGTTACTCCTGGCTATGCGCTCAGAAGTCGCTCCTGGCTTGGGGGACCATATGGGACGCCGGGGGATCGAACCACGGTCCGTCCGAGGCTAGCGCAGGCAAGGCAGGCACCTTACCATTAGCGCCACCGCCCGGCCCCAACATAACCACTTCTTAAGCTGCTCTAGTTGGACATTCTCTTCTACTTTTTTATACTATTAAAAATGCTATTCAGATAAACAGACTTTTTTTTTTTGGTTTTTGGGTCACACCGGCAGTGCTCAGGGGTTACTCCTGGCTCTAGGCTCAGAAATCGCTCCTAGCAGGCTTGGGGGACCATATGGGATGCTGGGATTCGAACCACCATCCTTCTACATGCAAGGCAAACACCCTAACTCCAAGCTATCTCTCCGGCCCCGAAACAGAGTTTTTAAATATTTATTTATTTAGGTTTTTTTGGCCATACCTGGCAGCTCTCAGAGGTTATTCTTGGCTCTGTACTCAGAAATCGCTGGTAGGCTGGTAGGCAGAAATCCTGGTAGGCTCGAGGGGACATGTGGGATGCCAGGTATGGGTCAACCACGTGCAAGGCAAATGCCCCACCTACTGTGCTATCACTTAGGCCCCTGATAAACAAACAACCTTCTTAAGTAAATTTTTGTTCATTATTCTGGTTTTTTTCATTTTTTATTTTCTTTTTTTTTTTTTCTTTTCTTTTTTTTTTTAAGGAGACACCACAGGTAACAGTGCTCAGGTCTTACTCCCAACTCTGTGTTCAGGGATCATTCCTAGCACCACTTGGTGGAGGGTAGGGGGAATCTCCTCTTTCCTGCACCAAATTTGGCTATGTTCTTAGGAGGGAATTTTAAAAGTTGGATTTAGGGGCCCAGAGAGATAGCACAGCGGCGTTTGCCTTGCAAGCAGCCAATCCAGGACCAAAGGTGGTTGGTTCGAATCCCGGTGTCCCATATGGTCCCCCGTGCCTGCCAGGAGCTATTTCTGAGCAGACAGCCAGGAGTAACCTCTGAGCACCGACAGGTGTGGCCCAAAAACCAAAAAAAAAAAAAAAAAAAAAAAAAGTTGGATTTAGGGAGAATAGGTCTAGAATTTTTAAGGTATATATATTGATGCCATTAACTCTTTGCCCTACCTCCCAAAATTAGAAAGATACCAGTTCTTTTTTTTTTTTCTTTTTGGGCTACACCTGGTGATGCTCAGGTGATGTTCCTGGCTATGTAATCAGAAATCGCTCCTGACTTGGGGGACCATATGGGCACCATGAATGTTACCAGTTTATCTTTTCCCCAATAAGGAGTAAAATGTGAATCTTTAGTTCCCTTTCATGCCGCAAAATGCAACTTTTGTTTTTGGTTTTGGTTTTGGTTTTGGTTTTGGTTTTGGGTTTTTTTGGGTCACACCCAGCGGTGCTCAGGGGTTACTCCTGGCTGTCTGCTCAGAAATAGCTCCTGGCAGGCACGGGGGACCATATGGGACACCGGGATTCGAACCAACCACCTTTGGTCCTGGATCGGCTGCTTGCAAGGCAAACGCCACTGTGCTATCTCTCCGGGCCCCGCAACTTTTGTTTTAATGTATAATAATTTGGTCACATATGTCTTCACCTCTTTATAGCTCACTCTGAACACATAAATACATCCTAACTCTAGTAACTAAACCACACAACACATAAGAAACACCTCTAGACTGCAGAAGTCACTATGAGAAAGCCACACAGAACCACACCACACTTACTGTGTGAACATGGTATCTCTGAAGACCCAACCAGTATCAACCAGCCATGTCACCTCTCTAATAAGGACTTTAGAGAGAAAATGTTGAGGATGCTCAAGGAGCTCAAAGATATAAGGGAACAAAGCATAATAAAGACAATAAAGCACTAGAGGATCTGAGAATAGAAATGAGGAAACTAGTAGCAGAAATGACAGAATTATTTTTTTTTTTTTTTGGTTTTTGGGCCACACCCGGTGACGCTCAGGGGTTACTCCTGGCTATGTGCTCAGAAGTTGCTCCTGGCGTGGGGGACCATATGGGATGCCGGGGGATCGAACCGCAGTCCGTCCTAGGCTAGCGCAGGTAAGGCAGGCACCTTACCTTTAGCGCCACCGCCCGGCCCCATGACAGAATTATTAATGACAGCTGGGTGCATAGAAAGAAAAACTCACTGGAAGGCCTCAACAGTAAACTAATAGTAGTTGAGGACAAATCAGTGAGCTCCAACATGAGATGTTGAAACCTCCAGACAAAAAGGAACATAGGGGACCGGAGCGGTGGCGCAGTGGTAGTGCGTTAGCTTGCACACCGCTGATCCAGGACTGACCTCAGTTTGATCCCCCAGCATCCCATATGTTCTCCCAAGCCAGGAGTGATTTCTGAGTGCAGAGCCAGAAGTAACCCCTGAGCATCACAGGTGTGCCCCCCAAAAAAAGGAACATGGAAAAAAACTTCAAAATAAATGAATATCTGACTAGAGAAATTAGAGATGAATTCAAGAGGAACAATATAAGAATCATCAGGGTCCCAGAGGGCCAGGAAGGCAACTCTGATGAAGAAAGAACAAAGACATTGAGAAGTTTCCAGAACTGGAGAACACAAGAACCCACTGGAGAGTACCAGCTAAAAGAGACTCAAATAAAAATACTCCAATATGGGGCTGGAGAGATAGCACAGTGGTAGGGCATTTGCCTTGCATGCCTGCCAGGAGTGATTTCTGAGCACAGAGCCAGGAGTAATCCCTGAACACCGCCAGGTGTGACCCAAAAACAAAAAAAAATGTGTTTTTTAGTTCCTAGGGTATATCTCTAAGAGTGATATAGCTGGATCATATGGGAGCTCAATTTCCAGTTTTTTAAGGAAACTCCATATTGTTTTCCATGAGGGCTGGACTAGACAGTATTCCCACCAGCAGTGAATGAGAATTCCTTTCTCCCCACATCCCCGCCAGCACTGATTGTTCCTGTTCTTTGTGTTGTGTGCCAATTTCTGTGGCATGAAATGCTACCTCATTGTTTTTTTGATTTGCATCTCCCTGATGATTAGTGATGGGGAACACTTTTTCATGTGTCTTTTGGCCATTTGTATTTCTTATTTGAGGAAGTGTCTGTACATTTCTTCTCCCCATTTTTTGATGGGGTTAGATTTTTTTTTCTTGTTCTGTCAGTACCTTGTATATTTTTGATACTAGCCCCTTACCTGATGAGTATTGGGTGAATAGTTTCTCTCATTCTGTGAGTGGCTTTTGCACCTAGGCACTATTTCCTTTGAGGTGCAGAAGCCTCTCAGCTTAATATATTCCCATCTGTTTATCTCTACTTCCACTTGTTTGGAGAGTGCTGTTTTCCTCCTGGAAGATAATAAGGCACTGATTGAACTTTACAAGAAAAATACATCTAATTCCATCAAAAATTGGGAAGAAATGAACAAAAACTTTGTCAAAGAAGAAATACAAATGGCCAAAGGCATATGAACAAATAAATGCTCTGCATGACTAATCCTCAGAGAGATGCAAATCAGAACAACCATGAGGTATTTTCTCACACCATAGACACTGGTACAACAAATAGAACAAGAATAACCAATGCAGGGCCCAGAATGATAGTACAACAGGTAAGGTGTTTGCCTTGCATGCAGCCAACCCAAGGTTCAAACCTAAACATCCCTTATGGTTCCATGAGTCCACAAGGAGTGACTCCCGAGTTCAAAGCCAGGAGTAACCTTTGAGCACTGAAACCTAACTCCACCCCCCCCCAAAAAAAGAATACCTAGGCTGGTGCAAATGCAGGGAAGAAAGGGATTCTCATTCACAGAAAGTGGGAATGTCATTTAGTCCAGAAAACAATTTTTGAACAACCATATGGACATTCTAAGAAACCTAAGACTTGAGCTTTTATTTGACCCAGCAACTCTACTTCTTGGAATATGCCATACCTTAAGGGCCCCAAAATAAAATGGAGAAAAGACATTTGTACCCCTTTTTTCTTATAGCACTATCCACAATAGCCAACATCTATAAATAACCCAAATGCTCAAGAAGAGATGACTTAATAAAGAAACCATGGTACATATACACAATGGGCTATTTCTCAGCCATAAGAAAAGGTAAAGCCTGGGGCCAGAGGATAGCATAGCGGCTTTGCCTTGCAAGCAGCCAACCCAGGACCTAAGGTGGTTGGTTCAAATCCCGGCATCCCATATGGTCCCCCATGCCTGCCAGGAGCTATTTCTGAGAAGATAGCCAGGAGTAACTCCTGAGCACCGCCGGGTGTGGCTCAAAAATAAAAAAGAAAGAAAGAAAGAAAAAAGTAAAGGTAAAGTCATGGGTTGAGAGACACAGTATAGTGGGGAGGGCACAAGTAAGAAGCCAACCTAAGGTTCACTCCCCAGCATTCCATATGGCCCATCAATCATGGCCAGGAACATCTCCAAATGTGGCCCAAAATCCAAAAATAGAGGAAAGGAAAGATAAAGTTTTGCAATGCTACTCCATGTGTTAGGGTCCAGAGTTGAAAGACGAGACCGCACAATTTTTATAAAGCAAAGCAAGACATCATTTCATCAGCCACAAGCCCCAAACTGGGTAACCAGGGACACCTCCCAGAGGAGACAACCCCTGTCAAGGTCACAAGGCAGTTTATATATAGAGGGGTAAGGAGTTTCTAGCTTCTGATGATCTTTAAGATGACTGGCTGTTGTCAAGAGTACCTTCCTACTGCTCCTTTATGTCTTTTCCAGATAGGCTACCTGATAAGGCCAGATATCTCGGGGAGGTGTTAATGAAAACTTAGGCTTGAGAAAGAGAGGCCCAAGACATCTACAACATGTGGCCCTTTACAAAAATAGCACCCATCCTTGTTCAGAACCTAGGACCCCACAAATGGAGGGACTTGGAGAGTATTATGTTAACTAAAGTTAGAATGAGACTGACACATTCTCTCTCATATTTGGGATATAAAGTAATAATTGTGGAATAAGGAACACTGTAAGGCAGTGGAAAAAAAAAAAAAGAACATGAGAACTTGTCCTCAGTAGGGAACAAGCCCCTGAGGGAGCTGGAGAAAAGAATGGGGGTAAGAAATGACTATGGTGGAGGGAAGTATACAACCAAGAAGAGGAGACAGTGTGGAAAATGGGAAAATGTCACTTATGAAGATATGAAGCCTATCTGCAACAGGCTTGGAAACTACAGAGCAAAGGATTTTTTTTTTTTTTTTGGTTTTTCGGGCCACACCCATTTGATGCTCAGGGGTTACTCCTGGCTAAGCGCTCAGAAATTGCCCCTGGCTGGGGGGGACCATATGGGACACTGGAGGATCGAACAGCGGTCCTTCCTTGGCTAGCGCTTGCAAGGCAGACACCTTACCTCTAGCGCCACCTCGCCGGCCCCAGGATTTATTTTTTTAAATATTTTATTTAAACACCTTGATTACAAACATGATTGTGGTTGGGTTTCAGTCATGCAAATAACACCCCCCAACACCAGTGCAACACTCCCATCACCAATGTCACAAATATCCCTCCTCCCCACCCCACCCCCGCTTGTACTCTAGACAGGCTTTCTATTTCCCTCATATATTCTCTTTGTTAGGATAGTTCTCAATGTAGTTATGCAAAGGATTTATTTATTTATTTATTTATTTTTGGTTTTGGGGCCACACCCGGCAGTGCTCAGGGGTTACTCCTGGCTGTCTGCTCAGAAATAGCTCCTGGCAGGCAAAGGGGACCATATAGGACACTGGGATTCGAACCAACCACCTTTGGTCCTAGATCGGCTGCTTGCAAGGCAAACGCCGCTGTGCTATCTCTCCGGGCCCAACAAAGGATTTATTTTTAAAAAATTTAGAGGCCAGAGGTTGGCGCAGCGGTAGGGTGTTTGCCTTTCATATGCTGATCAGGACAGACCTCAGTTCAATCCCCTCACATCCCATATGGTCCCCTAAGCCAGGTGCAATTTCTGAGTGAATAGCCAGGAGTAACCCCTGAGCGTCACTAGGTGTGGCCCAAAAACCAAAAAGAAATTATTTTTAATTTCCTCTCAGGAGCTGATGGATAGATGGGAGGCAAATGGGATGGATGGGGCCACTGGTGAAGGGAAGTGCAGATAGGTGAAGGGATCAAAATTGGAATACTGTATGCCTGAAACCCAGTCATGAATGACTTTGTAATTTCACTGTGATTAAATGATGATGATGATGATGATGATAATAATAATAATAATAATAATAATAATAATAATAATAAAACAACTTTATAAAGCTGACCAGGAAGAGCATGAGCAGGCAGCACCCCGAAGGGTTCAGTTCCAACCCCCTTATTCTCCAGCCACCCTCACCCCCATTTAACCCTGCAGATCCCCCTCATTTGCCTTGCTCCTCACTCTCCTCTGCTCCTGGTCTCCTCCATTGTCTAAACTCCCAGCTGGAAATTGGAGTCTCCTCTCTCCCATCCAGGCTTTTCCTTCATTCAGCCTGAGATAAGCACCTGGGAAAACTTTTGCCAAATAAAGGAATGTTGGGGCCAAAGATACAGAACATCAGGGAGAGCACTGGCCTTGCATGAGGCCAACCTGGGTTTAATTCTCGACACTACGTATGACCCTCCAAGTCCCACCAGGAGTGATTCCTGAGTACAGAGCCAAAGCACCTCCTGAGCTCCTCTGGGTCTGTTCTACTTCCCCCCCCACCAAAAAAAAAAACAAAAGAGTGTTATTTGGTGATGTAGTTATGACAGCATTGCAGCCATATGAATTTATTTGTTTCTGTTAGCCACTCAACTGTGGTCTTTGAGGGAACAGTTATTGCATCCTCTATCTTGGGATTTACCATGACTGTCCCCTTTGATACCCAGCATAAAGGTTGATTATTACTTCACAAGAAGGACAATCTTCTCCCTTTCTGCTTTGTTCCCCAAAGTCTAGGTAGAACCTTCTCTTTGGAGCCATTCCCAAGGCTCAGTCAGACCCCACCCTGGGGGCTGAGAGTGTGGGAAGGCCTGACCGCCAGTGAGGGTGGGGAGTGAACATAGCATGAGAAGACCATTTTGCTGTTTCCTATGAGGAAGATCACCAAGAGGGTTCTCTTCCTTTGAGTGCTGTTGTGCTCGGCCTCTGCTGAGGCAGACCAGAGGACACTCGGTTTCATGGAAGCCCTGAGTATGTCTGTTGGTCTCAGGTTCCTAATGACTCTCTCTGTCCCTTAGAGTTCTTCAATGACCTGGATCTGCTTATGGGCCCCGTGACCCTCCACAGCAGCATGGAGCACCTGGTCCAGTACTCCCAGCAGGGTCTGCACTGGCTGCGGAACAGCACTCACCTGTCATAGGGCCTTGGCCAGGAGCCGGACTCTGCCCTCCTCCCCATGGACCGCTCTGTGATTCTGGACACTGTGCTACTGATATTTCTGGCCACAGCATTTATTGGACTGCGGTGAACACTTCCTCAGCATCCAAGGACTTCCCAGGGCATGTGTGTCTGTACGTGTGGGCATCTGTGTATGTGTGTACGAAGCACAGCTCTTTAGAACATGTCACCTCTGCCTGGTTTCCAAAAGCCTGGACTAGACAAGGTGATCAGAGGTCATAGAAAACACATTTACATACACACACATACACACACATACATATGCACACACTTTCAGTCTCAAAACTAAACCATAAATTCTTCAACATTCAACCAAAACACCATGGGTTAGTGAACCAGGTGCAATACAGCACACCCAAAACTTGACTGCCAGTTAAGACAAACCTAGTTCTTACACTATTGATTACTTTCAGTATTACTATACTAGTCCCCAATTATTTTTTGATTGTGTGTATTCATGGACAATTGAAAAATGAAAATAAGTCACTTATTTTTGTGCTGGGCCTTTACTAGACTGCATGTTACCAAATACGCCTGTCTCTTGTTTGATTCCCCCCCCACACCTTCTTCCCAGCCTTATTGTCAACTAAATGCATTTATGAGCAAATGAATCAATTCTCACAGGTCTGCACTGACCGACCTGCCCCCAAATTGATCTCAACATAGCACTGTGATGTGGAAAGGACACAGTGTGTTTGAAAATTAACCCCTACTGCTGTGGAACTCAGTTCCAAATGGAACTTAGTGCACACAGCAAGGCCGCCCAGCACCTAGTTCTTCTTAAAGCCATGTGACTTTTGTCCGCCCATGTTTGTCAAGTCTTCTTCCTACAGCAGCTTTCTGAACAAATTTTCTTGGCCAAATTAGAAAGCTACCTGGAAAGTCCCTTCAACTTCGAGATCTGGACATTATAGATCAGGCCAACACCCATTTGCTCTCCAGGTATTTTACCCTCACCCTCTTTGTGCAGAATGTTCCACAGTAGGGCCTTGAGTGAGTTTTTCCCCAGGGGTAGGTGTCAGGCTCGATTCACAGGCTGCAGGACAAGGTCTTCTTGCTGTGAATCCAGTTCTCTTTGCCATCCCCACAAACAGGGCCTCATGCTTCCTTCCTGTGTATATGGGATGTTGATGTCTTGCCCTTAATTCTTTCCATCTTTTTTATAATTACGTTTACATTTTAGTTTTTTGACATCTTGTTTACAGTTCTGGCCAAAATATATTTCATTTATAAAGTCTTTTGTTATGTCCTAGATTTAGCATTCTTGTTAATCATGTATTGGGATATAAAGATATTGGTGGAAAGGAAAACAGCTGTTAAAAAGGTAGGCATGGAGATACTTTAAAACCACAAAGCAGAAAAATGTCCTTGAGGCCTCTAGCTTAGTGCAGTGCCCTGAGGATGATTGGAGAAAGGGGATGGAGTATGTAAACCATCCACTTTCCAAGATCATGGTGCAGCAGACATTTCTCAGAGATACCATTATTTGCTTTCACTGAGGATCTTGTTGGTTTGGTTGAAAGTTGGATATTTTTGGCAGTTTCTTTCTGTGAGAGTTAAGATTGTTATTCATTCTCTAGTTTTTACCATTAATTCACACAGTACAAAACATTAAATAGCTTTAACGGTCAAAAATGAAGATGATCAGGGCCGGAACGATAGCCTTGCATGTGGCTGACCCACAATGGACCTCAGTTTGAGCGCATAGCCAAGAGTAATCATTGAGCATCACTGGGTGTGCCCTCCCCCAAATGAAGATGATGAAACAAAGGGTTTGTGAAATTTGCATTTGGCTTTGGACATGAAGAATCGAAAACTGTTAACAGTATTTGTATATTAGATATATCTAAATAAGGTGCTTCATACATCACTCTCACCAATTATTGGCAGAGTTCATGATTGGAGCCTATGTTGGAAAATTGAATCTACACTAAGATATTATGAGGTGTGGGTCATGTTTTGTTTTTGGAGGACCCACACTTAGTCTTACTCTTGAAAAAGTCTGATAAGATGATCGAACTCTTGTGTGCATGAGGCCCACCATGTATCCTCAGACATCCCCAGGATACCTATCTGGCCTTGCCCATCCTTAAAGCTGCAGCCATGAGACCCCATTCAGACAGATATGTGGCATCAGATCATTTGTGCCAGTAGCATCTATAAACACTTTGGTGACCACGTTCTTCAATAAATCTTGAAATGTGTCCTTTGGGGGTTTGTGAGAAAGCACAGACTGCTCACTGTCTTTCCACTTCATTTGTGGGACAAGTAGGGATATCAGTTTCTTTTTGCCTTGGCATCCATGTTTTTTTGGTAAGGAACAATCCTCTTTATGTTGCTTGTAAAATTTATTCATAACCTGTATTTTGTTTAGATTTATTTAAAGTAGAAATACCTTTTTTGCATTTTTACTATGAAATTAATACATGCTCACTGTAAAAATCCCAACCCTACCAAAATGTAGAAATTAGAAAACCCCATTCCCTAGAAACATCCAATACTCAGAGTCTTCTTGGCTTCCATGATTATATCTTTCTATTTGAAATCATGTTATTTACCAAGAAGTTACTCACAATTCAGCTCACCTCATGCTTCCATAACCTGAATAGATCCTAATCTTTATGTTAGAGTTATCTCTGAGAGAAACCCAACATAGCCTTGATCCAAACTGGTATTTGTGAGTCATCTATACAGATCACACATATGTGTAGATTTATAATGGAAAATTTTTGATTAAAACATAGTTCTAGGAGTCAGAGCAACAGTATAATGAGGAGGGCAATTGCCTGGCATATGGCCAACCCCAGCATCCCATCTGGACCCCGTACCCCACCAGGAGTGATCCCTGAGTGTAGAGCCAGGAGTAACCCCTGAGTACAGCCATGTGGGGGCCCAAAAACCAAATAAGCTGAAATAAAGCATATTTCTAGAAACTTCCCAATTGCAAATGCAAACTCAAATGTTGGAAGAAGACTGTACTGGAAAAATAATCTGAAGAATTGACAAATTCTGTACTAGGGTGAACACATAGATGGTGAATACAATGCAACGAGACTTTCTGCACTAACATGTATCCTAGTGTGTACATCAATGATGTGTGTTAGAGAACAGTGATGTGTACATTGCTAACATCCCATCCATAAGCTATAGTTTGTATAAATGCATACATTTAAAAATATATATGTACAATACAGCTAACATAAATTGTAGTATGCCTGAAGGATCTTATTAGTGCCTAATCTTGAGAGTATAAGTCACTTCATGTTTGCATCACCTTGGAAGTGCAGTAATTGTTAGAAAATCAATAAGTGCAGCCAACATTATTTATGAATCACATCTTTGAAACTGTGCAGTAGTATATACATATATATTTTTAAATAACATTTTTCACAGTTTTCCAGAGTTACTGTTGAAATCTGTATCACCAAAAAAAAAAAAAAAAGAAAAACCAACAAAAAAAAGCAAGATTTTTTAATGATATAGACTCTCTTCCAACCCAGTAATCTGTGTGTGATTTCCTGTTTGTAGATACCGAAGAGACTTTAGCAGTCACCAGCCTTAATGCATGTACAGGATATTATTGTGACTTAATTTATCTGCCGTTTTTAATCCATGTGAAATTGGAATTTATAAACTGACTTGGATTAAATATGTCTGCCTTTCTAAGGTTGCAAAAGTTACATTAAATGATTTATGTTGTAAATGAGAGAAATTGAGTTGTACGTAAAAAAAATAACATGTTCACCAATTTCTGTGAATATTTTTACAGGGAAATTTCAGAATCAAGATATGTTCATAGAAGCATCCTTGTTCCTAATTCATAATCTAAAGAGAAGTCTTTAGATTCTAAAGAAAAGTGACCTTGCTGTTTCTTGAATTTTTTTTAATGTAGCATCCACAGATGCTATGAACCTAATGTTTCTCCTTTGTTGTAACCCAGTTTACTGTTTGTCTTTTCTTTTCTCTGGGACATATATCTATTCATGAGAGCACATCCTATGTTTAGGAAACTTCCCTGCTGATCAGGAAACTTGACAGGTTCATATTGATGGCAGAACTGAGTTCTGCAACCAGTTAGGCCCAGGACTCAGCCAACCCACAAGCCCAACCACACAAGCTAATTTCTGATTTGCATGTGCTTGACTGTTCCAACTCAGACCAACATAGGGAAATAATTCTTCAAATAGGTAAAGTGAACGGATTTTGAACTAGAGATGGGAAGATTGCACCAGTTGCTTGTGATGATCTAGGCCCCTGGGTAGGAATTTTGCTAACCTCGTTTATACCTTCTCTAGCTCCCTGTTTGTTCCCCACCTCCCCCAAGCTAAACAAAACAAAGGAGCAAAAACAACAATGGGAACAAAACCACCTTTCCACCCTGCCAGTATCCTTCCATTCAAATGTTACCTGCTCATGCCACACAGGCCTAGCCCCAGTCACCATGGAGAACAGCATTAGTCAAGGATGGCAAGACCAGGGACTTGTCCTGGCTTGCTGCAGGGACCACTGAGCTTAATTCTCTTTCACAGAACTGCCTTGTACTTAGGCAGTTTTGGCTACTAGCTAATCAGTTAAAGTCTGTTGTGGTCAGAATCATATTTTTAAGGAGTAACACTTTTTTTTTATGTAACCTGGATCAGTTGGATTCTTGAAAGACTCTTTTTCCTAATGAATGACAAAAGACAAAAATCCAGACTGCATTTCCAACTATGGGGAGCCAGAGTTTATTTCCTTGTTTTTCCAGTCCCAGAAGAGCATAGGTTTTTGGTAGCACAACCTCCTTGCAAATAGCACAAGCAATGTTCAGACGTGAGATTTGTGTTCTTTGTGTCCAAACTTCATTACTCTGTATATGTCTTCAGAGGGGTCAACTTGTTCACTTGGCATGAGGGAAACTATAAAACTCTGTTGTCAAACTAATTACATCTGACCACAGTTTTGGTTTTTATTACTTACTAAGAGATAGCAGGGCCAAGTTTTGAGTTGACAGTAAGGGGATTTAGATTCAGAACTCTTAATCACAGTAATGGGAATCAGGGGATTAAATCCCTATGCATTGTTTTGGAAATCTACTTCATAACCAGTTGTAAGCACATTGATTTAATGAATTTGAGGTTCTAATTGCAAATCAACACAGGGCTTATCTTATGTCTCTAAGCATCAGGCAGTAGTGATGACAGTTGAAAACTGAATAGAGAACTTGCTTTTGATTCATTTTGTAAGATAGAAAAGGTTCCACTAGAAATATTTATAGCCATAGAGATAGCACAGTGGAGACAGCGTTTGCCTGCACATGACTGGCCTGGGTTTGATCCCTGATATCCCATGTGGTCCCCCAAGCACTGCCAAGACTAATCCCTGAGCACCACTGGGTGTGGCCCAAAAATATAAAAAACAAATTTATATTCTTGGGTCAGAGTAATAGTACAGTAGAGAAGATATCTGCCTTGCACGTGTCCAACCCAGGTTCAATCCCAGCATCCCACATAGTCTAAGCCCTGCCAGAAATGACCGTGAGCACAGTTAGGAGGAGTTAGCCCTGAGCACTACCAGGTGTGGCCCAAAAACAAAATAGTTCTATCCAGATATGATATAAAGGTGCATCAATGTTAGAATTCATGAATAATACTGGTTTGATTATAACAATTATAATAATCTTCTTCTGTATTGTTCTTCAATCACTTTTTTAGTTCTCCTAAAACAACACTGGGTTTTCAACAGTTTTTTATCATTTCTTTATTTCTAGCTGCTCTAATGAGCTGAGAAAACATTTAACACTGAGAAGTGTGCATTGCTTGATAGAACATTCTGCACATGGTAGCCACAAGCATCTGATTTTGTAAAGAACATTTTTGAATATCTGATATTTGGTAAGTGATCGCAAGGTCTAACATAACATCATCTTTCTGTGTTATTTTTTTTTCCAGCTTCACTACATATCTTCAAGTTCTCTTTGTATGATAAAATAAGAATATGAAAACTTTCCTTAAAATGTTTGCAAACTGGGGGCCAGGAAGGAGGCGCTAGAGGTAATGTGTCTGCCTTGCAAGCACTAGCGTAGGATGGACGGCGGTTCGATCCCCCAGCATCCCATATGGTCCCCCCAAGCCAGGGGCGATTTCTGAGTGCATAGCCAGGAGTAACCCCTGAGCGTCAAACGGGTGTGGCCCAAAAACAAACAAAAAAAACAAAAAAAATGTTTGCAAACTGATGACGAATCCCCTCTGATTCCCAGAGTTGCTCACTCTGGGAGCAAAATGTCTTTTTGTGTGAGCCAGGCTCCCTCTGGAGTTTTTTTCTCTCTGAGTTCTATAAATTAAAAGTAATCACCTTGATTCTTTTAGAAGATCTTGTAGGAGAGCTTTAAAGAAAGAGTTCGTCTTCAAACCCAATGCCAGAATGAGCAGGTTGGAAAGAGAAGTAACTTTGTTTCTCCTCTGTCTGCCTGCTTCAGTGATGGGCATTAAAGCTACTCTGTGCCTCGTGAGCCTGAGAGGTAGAATTCAAGGATTGGAGAGAGTCCAAGAGAGGTGAAGCAGTTTCTTTATAGCAGTGCTTCTCAAATAGTGGGGCGCACCCCCAGGGGCGGACAGAAAATAATTGAGAAGCACTGCTTTATAGTTAGATTGACCAAGGGTCAGCCTAGAGCTACAAATAGAGATAAAACCTAGTCCCTCCGGGTACAAGTCTAAGCCCTGAGCATCAACAGGTGTGGCCCCAAATCTCTCCTCCCCAGTAACTCAAATCATTGACCCTTCCAGAGAGACTAAGCGGATCAACAGTTTGAGGGAAACATTTGGAGACCCCACTTGTCACTTGTTGCTCAACCAGGGTGAAGCATCACTGGCAGTGGAGAGACGAGAGAACCAGGACAATATCTGAGTACCAACCACAGGCCCTTCCCAAGGTCAGAAGGGTGACAACACAGAACTTCTGAGCCTTTGCAGATTGAGTTCAGAGACACCTGATGGGCAGGAGTCTGCCCTTGTCAGGGTCTTTAAGGTGTCAAAAAGCATCCAAATCGGTGGCACAATCCACCCTTCTCCTTAGCATCCTTCACTGGACTGAGAATATGGGGGAAGGAAAGCTGGGGCCAGGTGCCCAGGTGGAAGGGGAGTAAAGAACACTGTGCTGTTTCCTTTCATGGAAAAGATGTGCTGCTTGATCTTTTGGGAAGAGAAAGAATCTTTGTGAACTCCAGGCCTCCTCCTAAGAGACCCCGACGCCCAAGAGCACCATTTCATAGCCCCTAAGCCTCCCTGCAAAGCTGTTCAGAGTGGTTGAATATTTGGTATTTGACTCCAGGTGGTAAAGGGCAGCTGCTCCGGGAAGTTTGTCCCCAAGAACAGTGTGTCCTGCGGGACTTGGATTTGCTGCCTGCTTCAGGAAAAAGGACACCTCTCTTGAGAGATGCCTTTGCTCTCTAGCGGGTTAGGTGGTTAGCACACTCTCTTAATTGTAGGTTCAACTTGACTCAGTGTTCTAAGAGAAAAAGGAATCTATCTAAAAACTGAGTGATTTGGGGAAGGGTCCACTATGCCATAGGTCCAAGTTGGCCACCCCACTTGCTCCAGACCATTGACAGTCACTCCAGTGAACTTAATGATGTGTGTGAGTGTGTGTGTGTGTGTGTGTGTGTGAGAGAGAGAGAGAGAGAGAGAGAGAGAGAGAGAGAGAGAGAGAGAGAGAGCTTTTCCAGCCCAATTATCTGGAACAAAGAAAATATGACTGATTATCTGAATAACATACCATCAAAAGTAAGGCCTTAAATAGTTGATTGACTTTTTAGCAATAATCTAATATTTACATTATTTAGATATAGGGCTTCCCAGTATTCCTAAATTATCATATCGAGCTTAAACAATATTGTAGAATTCTTGTTCAAAAGGGGAAGAGATAGTGCAGTGGTAGGGCTTTTGCCTTGTAAGCAGCCTACCCAGGACCAACGATGTTTCGAATCCTGGCATCCCATATGGTCCCCCGTGCCTACCAGGAGCTATTTCTGAGCAGAGAGCTAGGAGTAACCCCTGACCCCCCAAAAAAATGTGGGGTGAAAGACCTACATTTTGTTTTCACTGGAAATCCTTTCTAAGCCATTCTCCAATATAAAGAGGAAAGGATAGAGGTTCTGGAAAATACAACCTGATTTACGTGTCTCAAATATGCCTAAATTTTTCACAGGAGCCACAGCACAGAAACTGAGTTTCTGGTGGTTAAAACAAAGAATAATGTCCAGATTTATTGGCATGAAAGAACATAGATAAACTAGCTTGACAGTAGTTTCCCTTTCCCTTGGGCCAGATGTTGAGGAACAGAAATTCTGCCACAACCTTATAGCTGCTACCTCCATGCCGTGCGTCTGTCAAAGAATTTAAAATCGCACCATTTTCTTACACTTCATCATCTTGGATGTTCATTTGGTTATTGAAAGTCAATATTCTGCTAGTCAACACCTACTATGTCAATTCAACCCGTTCTCAAGTTCTGCCTCAGAAAAGTCATCGGCTGCTTGTAACATCTCTCACGGGACATTTCCAGTCCTCTGGTGTTTAGCAGCCACAAAACCAAATTATTTAGCCTTTGCCTTCCTTCTCTTACAGGGATTGATCCTTAAAGGATTGATGGAGAAAATGAAGAGGATTTTATAGCCAATAATTGGATACAACAATCTCTGCACTAAAAATGTGTATCACGTAGCATTGACAGTAATGCTGTATTCCTAGGGCTTAGCGTCGTTTTCTTTTTTAGTCTAGTTGATTCAGTGCTGAGATAGCTGAAGGTCACTTTCATTCGTGTGGCAGTCAATTTGTGCTTCTAGAGCATTTGGATATGGTGCTGGAGAAAGGCCAGGATCTGTTCTGACTGACAGTTACTATTTGTATCTATAGTCATCCTAGCTTGTCTGAGCATTACAATACAGCCATTAGCACTGATAAAATTAAGTGTGTGCTTAAAAAAATTTCTTTTTGCTATAGCCAGAGCAATAGGACAGCAGGTAGGGCATTTGCCTTACACTCGCAGAGTTAAGAGTAAGCCTTAAATCTGGGTGTTCCCTATCAAAAAAGAAAAAAAAATTGTTTTGCCTTTCAAGTGTGATTTTTTTTTATTTAGGGGCACACAGCGGGGAATGCTAAGGGGTTACTTCTGGCTCTATAATCACTCCTGGTGATGCTCAAGAAATCATAGGATGCCAGGGATCGAACCTGGGCCAGCCATGTGTGTATGAGGCAAACACACTACCTGCTGTGCTATTGCTCCAGCCCCTCAAATGTAACTGTTTTTAATAATAAAAACTTAAGGACAGGGCCAGTGCACTAGCACAGTGGGTAGGGTGTTTGCCTTGCTGCATAGCCGACCTGGGTTGATTCCCCGGCATCCCATATGGTAGGGACCTGAGTGATAGCACAGTGCAAGGTGCTTTCCTTGCACACACAGCCAATCCAGGTTTGATCCCAAGCATCCCCTATGGTGATCCTAAGCAGTGCCAGGAGTGATTTTTGAGCACAGAGCCAGCAGTAACTCGAGTGCCATGAGGTGTGGCTCAACAACCAAAAACAAAACATAACGAAAAACTGCAAGGAAAGCATATAAAAAAAAAAGTAAAAATTCTAAGATATTTGAAGTGGGGAAAAGAAAAAAAGGGAAGCAGCTTGTACCTTTCTGGTTGGTTTGTTTTTTTTGTTTTTGTTTTTGTTTTTTTGTTTTTGTTTTTTTCAAAAAAGAACATAGTACAAGAAGTTTGATCACAAAAATTAACCTGAGCCGCTAATAAATACCAGCGACTTTAATGAGGGTTACCCTCCAGCTTATCTTGTCAACATATTTTTGTGGGTCTTTTTTCCATGGAAATTCCATTGGCTCCCCCCAGGACCACCAGACCAGATCTTCCTGTGGTGGGGTCACATCTCACAGGCTGTTCTAAAATGTCTATAACTGGGCTTGGGACAACCTCACTTTGGAGTCTGCCTTGATGTGTTTAGGAAGTTGCAAACCCTGAATCCCACCCGTTGTCTTTCTCTGGTAGAACAATTGACATTTTTCCACGCTGCTATATTTCTCTCACTATAGCTATATAAAATTCTACATTCAAATCATGAATAATTCAACAGTGAACTATGTTGCAAGATATTCAAAGGTATCATGAATATATCTAATGCTAATTTGTTTATTTAAGGCAACCTTGCCTTTTGTCTGAGATTACTTGTATGAAGATCCCAAAATCATGATCATTTATTGTTTGGAGGATTTTGCCGTTCCTCTAATTTCTGTGAAATTCACACAGCACAGTTTCTGAAATGGGAAAGCATCTTACTATACAATAATAGGATGAGCCTTAAGGATCTGTAAGAATGAGAACTTTTATATTTATTTGCATTTGCAAAATGACTTATTTTTTATTTATTTTTTTGGTTTTTCGGGCCACACCCATTTGCTGCTCAGGGGTTACTCCTGGCTAAGCGCTTAGAAATTGCCACTGGCTTGGGGGGACCATATGGGACACCGGGGGATAGAAACGCGGTCCTTCCTTGGCTAGCACTTGCAAGGCAGACACCTTACCTCTAGCGCCACCTCACCAGCCCCGCAAAATGACTTTTTAAAATAAACCTTGAAATCAGTATCATTCTGTCTCCAAAACATCCCACTGTCTTGTCTTAAAACTTGAGCAAAACATTGTACTTTCTCAATGTAAATATATTTGTTTAAATATAAACTAGCTACAAACTATCTTTCCTCTACAAAATATATGACTATCTGAAGTCGTAAGATGGAACACAGCATTTTAAAGAAATGAGCAACTGTCTACAAATGATCTTATGGGAAATGGATAACTTCAGAGTGAAAAAAATGAATAAATCAAATGTGTAAGAGCCTGCAACACTCTTCCTGAGAGCATGATTGGTATTTTTGGTTTTCTTACATCTCAAAGCTTTGTTTCATAAAGCAATGCCCAAATAGAAATGGTCACACTGTGACACAGTTGAACATAACAACAAACTAAACATTTAATATTTAATGTCAACTCAGACTATATCCAGATTCAGTTTTTTTCCTGCTTTTTTTGGGAGGTCACACCCAATGGTGCTCAGGGGTTACTCCTGGCCCTGTGCTCAGAAATCATTCCTGGCAGGCCTGGGGGACCATACGGGATACCAGGATTCTAACTACCATCCATCTTTGGTTGGCTGCAAGCAAGGCAAATGATCTACTGCTGTGCTATCTCTCCAGCCCTCCGGCTTTTCTTTTATAAAATATATTTTAAAATAAGTAGTAAACAATATTTTCTTCTCTCATAATATGGACAAGACAAGTAAACAAAGGTTCCTACTAGTTTTTATTCAGTTCACTAAAAGAGAACACTACCCTTGTGAGTTGAATGAGTGTTCATTTTCATGTGTGGGCCCAAAAAGAAATGGTCTGTGTTTGTGCTGAGCTATGAACATGCTTTTATCATTTAGTTAGATGTCTTGGGGTGTCTTCCAATAGCTAAACATAATATCTATTTCATTTGAATCCCCACATACTATTTCTATAACATGTTCTATCATTGCTTATTTAATATCTTCTATTAGTGGCTATTCAAATAGATTTGTTATAATTTTTTTATTTGGAATAAAATTTACATACTTTAAAATTCACCTTAAGTGGAGTGAGAGAGATAGCATGGAGGGAGGGCATTTGCCTTGCATGCAGAAGAACTGTGCATCCAATCCCGGCATCTCATATGGTACCTTGAGCCTGCCAGGAGCGATTTCTGAGCATAGAGCCAGGAGCAACCCCTGAGCGCCACCAGGTGTGACCCCAAAAAAAAAATTCACCTTTAGTATGTTTAAAATTCATGGTTTTTAAGATAGCCACAGGTGCAACTATCATCATTATAAAACACTTTCCTCATCCCCAGAAGAAGCCTCTTACTTAACAATTCTCAATACCTGAGCCACTGAAAACTACTACTTACTCTCTACTTACTGTCTCAGTGTACTGATCTGTCCTATACATAGAATAGAATAAGATAGGGGCCAGCGAGGTGGCGCTAGAGGTAAGGTGTCTGCCTTGCAAGCGCTAGCCAAGGAAGGACCACTGTTCGATCCCCCGGCATCCCATATGGTCCCCCCAAGCCAGGGGCAATTTCTGAGCACTTAGCCAGGAGTAACCCCTGAGCATCAAACAGGTGTGGCCCAAAAAACCAAAAAAAAAAAATAGAATAAAATAAGATAATAGGGGTCATTTGTGTTTTTTCACTCAGCATATTGCTTTTCAGCTACATCCATATCATAGTGTCTCAATGTACTTCTTTCTTTCTTGATGACTGGATACTATTCCATTAAAGTGGTATATCACATTCTACTTATTAACCAGTTGACGGACATTTGATTACTTTCACATTTTAACCCAGGGGTCTCAAACTCGCGGCCCGCAGGCCATTTGCGGCCCTCCGTACAACATTTTGTGGCCCTGCCCTAGAGGAATCTTGTTTTGTTTTGTTTTCTTTTCTTTTAGTTGTTTGGGTTACACCCTCCCAATGTTCAAGGCTTACTACTGACTTTGCACTCAAGGATCACCCCGACTTTGCCTCCTGTGGCCCCCAGGTAAATTGAGTTTGAGAACCCTGTTAGTGAATAGTGCTAATACAAGTTTTGTTTTGGGAAATATTGCCAATTCTTTTTTAGTGTATTGTGTGGATCTGTATGTGTGTGTATATGTATATACACATATGTATTCCTAGGCTTGAAATTTCTGAATCATGGGTTAACTCTAGGCTTATTTTTGTTTTGTTTTGTTTTGTTTTGTTTTGTTTTGTTTTGTTTTTGGGTCACTCCTGGCTCTATGCTCAGAAATTGCTCCTGGCAGGCTCAGGGGACCATATGGGATGCTGGCATTCGAACCACCAACCTTCTGCATACAAGGCAAACGCCTTACCTCCATTCTATCTCTTCGGCCCCAAATTGTCCAACTTCTATGCAGAATCAGCAGTCACTATATATCCCACAAGCAGTGAGTGAGGTTCCTAATTTCACTACATCACCAATTCTTTTTTTTTTTTTTTTTTTTTTTTGGTTTTTGGGCCACACCCGGTGATGCTCAGGGGTTACTCCTGGCTATGTGCTCAGAAGTTGCTCCTGGCTTGGGGGACCATATGGGACACCGGGGGATCGAACCGTGGTCCGTCCAAGGCTAGCGCAGGCAAGGCAGGCACCTTACCTCCAGCGCCACCGCCCGGCCCCAAACATCACCAATTCTTATCACTACTCATTTGCATAGTTTACAAGCTTTTTTTTTAGAGGTTTTTTTTTCTGTTTTGAGGGCCACACCCCACCCAGCAGTGCTTAAGGTGTTACTCTAGCTCTGTACTCAGAAATTACTCCTGGCAGGCTCAGGGAACCATATGGGATCCCAGGGTTCAAACCCAAATCAGCTGCATACAAAGCAAACACACTCCCAGTTGTGCTATCACTTTGGCCTCACATGCCTGTGTTTTTAATGGGGATCACTCCCAGCATTGCTGCAGATACTGAGGTGGCAGTGACTCAGCGTCTCTCACAGTTGAAGCCTGTGTTGGGTCCCTGGAGCCACGTTCTCAAGCTCGTGGTCCTTCCAGAGCATCTCTCTCTGTGTAGCAGCTACATGTGGTGAACAGAAAACACCCAGATAGACCAAAAGGCTGAAAACCCACTTGTGAAGTTCAGTATTCATACAATGCCAGAGCATTTGGGAAAAGTCGCAAAAGAGAGGAAACAACCCCCCAAGTCATGGCAAAGTTTACGTCCACCTCAAACTGAGTTTGAGCAGTAGTATTTATTACATGCATCTTCACTCGGTTCTCAGAGTTCTCAGACCACTGACATCAAACATTCTTTCATGTGCTTATTGGCCAGCTTTAAGCCTTCATTGGATAATGATTATTCTAATTCCTTGACTCGTTTTAAATTGTGTTGTCTTTTTCTGTTAAATTGTAATGGTCTCATATATTCTGGATATTAGATACTTCTCAAATACACAGTTTGAAAATACTGGGTGTCTTCACTTTTGTTGCTGAAGCTTTTAACTTGGAT
Source organism: Suncus etruscus (assembly GCF_024139225.1). Classification (NCBI taxonomy): domain Eukaryota; kingdom Metazoa; phylum Chordata; class Mammalia; order Eulipotyphla; family Soricidae; genus Suncus; species Suncus etruscus. Next base: position 19,376,524 of record NC_064859.1, on the reverse strand, counting down.
AAATTTATCATTTGAAATGTTATCTCCCCTTTTGTTATTGATTTTTTGTTTTTGTTTTTGGTCCATACCCAGTGGTGCTCAGGGGTTACTCCTGGCTATCTGCTCAGAAATAGCTCCTGGCAGGCACAGGGGACCATATGGGACACTGGGATTTGAACCAACCACCTTAGGTCCTGGATCAACTGCTTGCAAGGCAAACGCCACTGTGCTATCTCTCCGGCCCCAGTCATGGGTTTGTTTTGTTTTGTTTTTTATGACTCTGCACTCAGAAATTACTCCTGGAAGGTTGGGGGAACCATATGGGATATCAGGGATCAAACCCTGGTCAGCCGCATGCAAGGTAAATAAATGCCCTCCTCACTATACTATTGCTCTGGATCGAAATGTTGTCTCTTATGTTTTAATGTCATATATAAGATTTTACCTAGTCAGAGGTCATAAAAATGTACTCTTACTTTTTTTGGGGGGGATGGACATGGAATTTAGGGCTTACTCCTTGCTCTGTACTCAGGAATCACTTCTAACAGTGCTTAAGAAATTATATGGAATCCTGGAGATTGAACCCAGGTTCACTATGTGTAGGGCACAAATCTGAACCTCTGTATTATCTCTCCTGCCCTTATATTTTCCTGAGAGTGTAAAAATAGTTCTAAAGCTGAAATACAGGATCTGTTTTGAAATTATGTCCCTGGATAGCAAGAGAAAGGGTCCAACTTCATTGGTGGCTCATAGTTGTCCAGTTGCCTCAATATCAGTTGATTATTAGATTATTAGATTATTCTTCACTCCATTGAGCTATCTTTTTACCCATGTTCAAAACCAATTTACGAACACAAAATATGAGTTTATTTTGGGGTTTGCTAGCACTCACTCTCTCTTGCAATCACTCTCACTTCCCATCTTCATATGTTGATATTATATATGCAGTGAATGGAAAAGACAGATGGGGCTATTTCAAGAGGTGATGAACTCAGAAGTCAAGACTATTGGGAGGGTGGTTTGTGTGCCCACTTCCTACCATCCCTAGGCTGAAAAGCAGGCAACCCCATCAAGAAAAAGAGAGCACAGAAAGGTGTGAAAACTGTGATGGAAAGGCCAGGCACGGCCTTGGGAGTGGCTAGGAAGGATGAGATGCTCTCTCAGTGCAGCCAGCTTGATGTGGTGAATAGAAAGTGCCCAGACAGACCAAAAGGTTACAAGCCTACATGTGAAGTTTAGTATTCATGCAATGAGCAGAAGCATTTGGGAAAAGTCAAAAAAGAGAGGGAACAACCCCAACCTATGGCAAAGTTTACATCAACGCAGCTGAGTTAATTGCGCAAACAGAAGAGTAATTTGGCACCTATAGAATTAGAATTCTTAGAAAGGAATAACATGCTATTGCTTCCATCAAAAAGAGTGTTTTGGTTTTTTTTCTTTTGGTTTTGTTGTTGTTGGGGTTTTTGTTTTTTGTTTGGTTTGGTTTGGTTTGGTTTGGTTGGAGTCTTTTTATTTTTTGTTTTCCTTTGCTTTTTGGGCCATACCCGGTGATGCTCAGGGGTTACTCTTGCTATGTGCTCAGAAATCACTCCTGGCTTGCAGGACCATATGGGACATGGGGGGGTCGAACTTCAGTCCATTCTAAGTTAGCACGTGCAAGGCAGCAATTTCTGAACGCAGAGCCAGGAGTAACCCCTGAGCACTGCGGGGTGTAGCCCAGCCCTCCCCCCCCAATAAAAAAAGGTCAGTTAAGAACAAGGAGGTGTATATGTGCTGCCTAGGTCCCTGGTGCTCACTCTTCCCTCTGAGATGTGCACTTTCCAATTTTCATTCTTGTTTTTGTACTACTTGTGTAATGGTTATGTACTGATTGTATTCTAGTTGTGTGCCGGGTTGTGGCTCTCTCCACCTTGGGAGAAATCTGTGCTCTCTCTTGAATGCATTACTCCTTACTCTCTCTCATCCTTTCTTACCCCTTTCTCAATACCTCCAAATAAAATCTTCCTCAGTACCTCAAAAAAAGGAACCTTTGAATATGTGAGGCCCTTGGTTCGAGTCCTAGATCTCCCAACCAGCACCTCTGAGGGGTAGGTCTGGGTCCTAGGGACATGGTGCAGAGGCCTGGAGCTTAAAACTCTTGCACAAGGTCCTGAGTTTGATCCCTAACTCCACATAGCACCCACCCCTTTGCACCACCAGGAATATGAGCCCACCTACTTTTTTCCCTTGCTTCTGTCAGTAATGCTGCCCATGCCCACTATTCATGTGATTGGAAATGAGCTAGATGTCACCTGTATCAACCCATTCATTATGAGAAATTTCACACATAATTGATGACTAATCCAAAAATTACTACTGGTTCAAATCACCTTGCAAAAGAACAAAGGTGGAAGGACTCACACTTTTCAAGTTCAGAAATTACTGCAGATCTGCAGTTGCCACAGCAGTAAGAAAAATGGGAAAGCGAGGGGCAGGAGCGGTAGGGCATTTGCCCTGCATGTGCTGACTTAGGATGGACCTCGGTTAGAACCTCCGGCATCCCATATGGTCCCCCAAGCCAGGAGTGATTTTTGAGCGCATAGCCAGAAGTAACCCCTGAGCGTCACCACGTGTGGCCCAAAAAGCAAAATAAAAAGGGGGGAAGCAAGGAGATGCTTTTTCAACAAACCCTCCACATTGTCACAATGGACCTATGCTGCTTCCATTCTGAGGAAATGGCTCATTGTTCCTGGACATATAAGAAGTCTAGACATCCTCAGACGGCTCCATGCTCCTGGACTGGAGAGGGGCCTCTTCTGGGGTTTTATATGGTGCAATTGTTGACATTGTTGATGATGTTGTTATCTGTGGTCCTATTGATCTTCTTTTTCTTTTCATGATACCAAGTTCGCTTGTCAATGGTAGGAGACTAGTTTCTATAGAGAAACCAGACTCAACAATGCAACTCAGATTTCCCCGTGAGAAGCTCTGCACATCAGAGGTGTGCACTCCTTCTTGCTCCTTCTCACTTGCCTTGTGCCGTTACACTAGATATTTCTGGGCCCCTCACAGATCATTAGCTTCTCCCTACTCCACTAGCCAGTTCTGGCTACCCTGACCTTTCTAACTGCCACTGCTTAGTCCTTGGAAAAACCATTGCTGTTCACTCCTTGGAAATTATATCATACAATTTTATTGCTTATAAAATGGAAGTAGAGTCAATTTGCAAATAACGCAAGTATGAATCCAAAGAGTTCAGGAGCACTTTTAGCCAGAATTCCGTGTAGCTCCTGAAATCTTTTCTAATGGCTTCTCCGACTTTTCCTGTTGTTCCTTTAAAGGCATAAAATGCAGATTTGGCACATAAAACAATTGATTTACAAATCGCCCTGTTCCATGAATTTCAACATTTGGCTGAACATTTTGAAGACTTTAAAGGCCCCAAAGAAAACAAAGTTATAAACAAAGCACATCATGTTACAATCAAAGCAATTAAATTTATCCTCCTCTTCCTCAAGAGACAATAAAAATGTTCTCTCTGACAAAGGCATTTGCCAACACTGTCCAACATGTTGTAAAGGGAACTAGAAAAATAATTTTCATCTTAACTAAAATGAAAATAACTAATGCTCCCTCCTTATTATCCCAAACAGAAATAATGAAGAAACTTTAAAAGGAGTTTTAAAGGAATTTCCAATGGTACCTTTAAATCTGTAATTATCTTTAATAATAACAGGCCAAAAGACTTTCTGTTAGAAATGCTTCTCTGGGGGCCGGAGAGATAGCATGGAGGTAAGGCGTTTGCCTTTCATGCAGAAGGTCATCGGTTCGAATCCCGGCATCCCATATGGTCCCCCATGCCTGCCAGGAGCAATTTCTGAGCATGGAGCCAGGAGTAACCCCTGAGCACTGCCGGGTGTGACCCAAAAACCACAAAAAAAAAAAAAAAAAAAAAAGAAATGCTTCTCTGTCCCTGGAGAGACAGCACAGCAGCGTTTACCTTGCAAGCAGCCGATCCAGGACCAAAGGTGGTTGGTTCAAATCCCGGTGTCCCATATGGTCCCCCGTGCCTGCCAGGAGCTATTTCTGAGCAGACAGCCAGGAGTAACCCCTGAGCACCGCCGGGTGTGGCCCAAAAACCAAAAAAACAAAAAAAAAAACAAAAAAAAAAATGCTTCTCTGTCTACTGTGACTTTCCCCTGATTTCTTCTAATCATTGTCCTCAACCATGAAACCATTTCACAGTTTCATTCAGTATTCCTCTCTCTCCCTTCCTCTCTCTCTCCCCTTCCCCCTTCCCCCTTCCCCCTTCCCCCTTCCCCCTTCCCCCTTCCCCCTTTCCTCTCTCTCTCTCTCTCTCTCTCTCTCTCTCTCTCTCTCTCTCTCTCTCTCTCTCTCTCTCTCTCTCTCTCTCTCTCTCTCTCTCTCTCTCTCTCTCTCTCTCTCTCTCTCTCTCTCTCTCTCTCTCCTAGCTCTGCACTATGAGCCCACTTACTCTCATATATACTCTCACTAGTTTACTCCTAGTGGAGCTCAGGGGACTATATGAGGTGCCAGGAATCAAACATGGGTTGACCCTGCATCAAGGCAGCCTTAAAACATGCATTTCTTTTCATTTTAACATGCATTTTCTTTTTTGGTTTTTGTTTGTTTGTTTTATGGGGGGGGGGTGTTTGGGTCACATCCAGCGGTGCTCAGGAATTTCTCTTGGCTCTGCACTCAGAAGTCACTCCTGGCAGGCTCAGGGAACCATGTGGGATGCCGGGATTCAAACCGGGGTTTGTCCTATGTTGGCCGCATGCAAGAAGGCAAATACCTTACCTCTGTGCTATCACTCCAGCCCCACATTTCCTTTTTATTTTTTTGTAATATCTTTATTATTATATTTAAGCACCATGATTAAAACATGTTTGTAGTTAGATTTTAGTCATAAAAAAGAACACTGCCTTCACCACCACCAATGCCTTCCCATCTCCCTCCTCCCCCACCCCTTGCCTCTCTATTCGAGACAGGCATTCTATTTCTCTCAGTCACTACTATTGTCATGATAGTGGTTAGTGTAGTTATTTCTCTAACTGCAGTCACCACTCCTTTTGCTCAGCTTCATATCGTGAACTGGTCCTTCCAGCTCTCATCTCTGGTGTCTCTGGGTATTATTAACATACTGTCTTTTCTTTTTCTTTTTTTTTGGTTTTTGGACCACACCCATTTGATGCTCAGGGGTTACTCCTGGCTATACGCTCAGAAGTCGCTCCTGGCTTGGGGGGACCATATGGGACGCCAGGGGATCGAACCGCAGTCCATCCTACGCTAGCGCTTGCAAGGTAGACACCTTACCTCTAGCACCACCTTCCCGGCCCCTAAAAACATTTTTTTTTTTTTGGTTTTTGGGTCACACCCGGCGTTGCTCGGGGGTTACTCCTGGCTGTCTGCTCAGAAATAGCTCCTGGCAGGCTCGGGGGACCATATGGGACACCAGGATTCGAACCAACCACCTTTGGTCCTGGATCGGCTGCTTGCAAGGCAAACGCCGCTGTGCTATCTCTCCGGGCCCTTTATTTTTCTTAAATCTCACAGATGAGACAATCCTATATCTGTCACTCTCCTTCTGACTTATTTAACTCAGTCCATCCATGTACAGGAAAATTTCATGACTTTATTTTTCATAATGGCTGTATAGAATTCTGTTGTGTATATGTACCACAGTTTCTTTAGCCATTCATCTGTTTTCAGGTATCTGGGTTGTTTCCAGATTCTGGTATTGTAAACAGTGCTGCAATGAATGTAGGTTTGCAGAAGGCAATTTTGTATTGTATTTCTAGATATATCCCTAGAAGTGGTATAGCTGAATCTTATGGAAGCTTAATTTTCAGGGTTTTTTTTTTCCAGAAATCTCCATAGTGTTTTTCATAAATGCTGGACTAGATGGCATTCCTACCAGCAGTGAATGAGACTTCCTTTCTCCTCACATCCCCACCAACATTGATTGTTCTTGTTTTATATGATGTGTGCCAATCTCTGTGGCGTGAGATGCTAACTCATTGTTGTTTTGATTTGCATCTCCCTGATGATTAGTGATGTGGACCTTTTTTTTTCATGTGCTTTTGGCCATTTGTATTTGTTCTTAAAGGAAGTGTTTGCTCATTTCTTCTCCCCACTTTTTGATGGAGTTAAATTTTTTTTTTCTTGTTAAGTTTTGTCAGTACCTTGTCTATCTTAGATATTAGTCCCTTATCTGCTGAGTATGGGTGAATAGTTCCATTCTGTGGGTGTCTTTTGTATGCTAATCACTATTTCCTTTGAGGTGCAGAAACTTCTCAGTTTAACATAGTCCCATTTTTTTTTTAATCTCTGCTTCCACTTATTTGGACACTTATTTCCTCCTTGAAGATGCCTTTAGTCTCATGGTATGGAGTGTTTAACCTCTGTGTCTTTCTGTGTACCTTATGGTTCTGGGTCTGATATCAAGGTCTTTAATCCATTTGGATTTGACCTTTGTGCATGGTGTTAGTTGGAGGTTCAAGTTTGCTTTTTTTGCATGTGGCTGACTAATAGTCCCAACACCACTTGTTGAAGAGGCTTTTCTTGCTCCATTTTGCGTTTCTTGTCTCTTTATCAAAAATTAATTGATTGTATGTCTGAGAAACATTCTCTGAATACTCAAATCTATTTCATTGATCTGAGGGTCTGTCTTTACTCCAATACCATGCTGTTTTAATGACTATTGCTTTGTAATATAATTTAAAGTTAGGGGAAAGTGATGCCCATCTGCTTTATCCTAAGGGTTGCTTTAGCTACAAACAGGCATTTCAAATGAAGTTCAGGAGTGTTTAATTCACTTTTTTGAAGAATGTCATAGGTATCCTTGGGATTGCATTAAATATGTACAATGCTTTGGGGGAATATTATCATTTTAATTATTTAATCCTCATAATCCACATGCACTTCTTATCTGTGACACCATACCAGCAAATTTTATTAAAGGAATGTTTTAATAATAGAATAGCTGACTTAAAAGATTTTAATGGGGCAGATAGATAGAACAAGAGTGTAAGTGCTTGTCTTGTGTGTGACCAACCCATTTGATCCCCAGCAAAGTACAAGGTTTTTGTAGCTCTGCTAGGAATGACCCTTGAACACAGAGCCAGGAATAAGGAATAATAAATTTATAATAAATTCAGGTCAGAAATAATAATAGACATCTACCAGGGTGGTCCAAAACCAAACCAAAAGAAGGCTCTGCAGAAAGACTCCTTTCAGAAACACCAGAAATTTTTCATGCACCATCAGTCCCTAATAGTAAAATGGCACTTGCATGTCTCAGAAGATTGAACCCATTCTCAGTCAGAGAAAGTGTTTGGCATTCCTTATTCTCTCTGGAATCCAAGAATTCTAGATACCAACTGCATCCAGTAATAATGACCTTTCTAAACCTTGCTTATGCTTGCTCAACGCCCCTTTGAGATAGAAGCTAAAGAAGGATTGAGTCCCATAGAGAAAGATTCTACATAAAACAAGTGTTCATTATTCCTAGTCTCAGCCCTTGTAATATTCTGGGGTTGCCTGATAAAATTCCTCAAGGGTATAGATACTGGCTTATACCAAACTGGAGAACCATAAATAAGATCACGTTGCTTCTTTCTCAGTGGTCCTGAATCAAAATCTACTTTGTCTCTAAAACTGTCTGAAGCTCTTCCTTTTCCTGTGATTGTGTTTTTAGCATCCATTAGACCCAGAAAATACATATGTCTCAGGAGAAAATCAGCCACATGCCAGGATTGTTTTGCCTTGAGGACTTATCAAACTTTTCTTATTTCTCTCTGATAATTAATTGAACCTCAAAGATTTTAAACTTCCTTGTGATTCTGTCCTAACATTGGATGACTTACTATGTTCAAAAAATAAGCAAAGCTATGAAACAGAATCTGTGTGTTATTAGAACACTTAATTCAGAAAATACATAAACTCTTCAAAGAGAAATACAGGTCTGCAATTACCTCAAAGAATTCATTCCTTAAGGCTCACAGGAAGATTCACAATCAGGCAAAGCTCTAGCTTCAGGAAGCTTGAAAACTAAATAGTTGATCTTGGGAAACTAACAAATGCATCTTTAAAGATTCTTTTGGGATTCACATCCAGCTGGGAAACTCCAGCAGGGCTTCCTACCTGTTCTCTAGCCCTGTGAGCCACCTTCACATGCCAGTTAAGGGACTTCAGGATGATTGCAAGTGTATCATAGACACTAGAGCCAGACTTGCCTAATGTTAAGTTTGCTCTCCTGAAATCAAGTCCTCCATTGCTGCAATTCTTTCCAAGGGGATATAGGCTTGATTTAACCTTCTGAAATTTTTTGGGTTTTGTTTTTTTTTGTTTTTTTTTTTTTTTGTTTTTGTTTTTGGATCACACCCGGCAGCGCTCAGGGGTTACTCCTGGCTCAATGCTCAGAAATCGCCCCCAGTTGGCACAGGGGACCATATGGGATGCCGGGATTTGAACCACCGTCCTTCTGCATGCAAGGTAAACATCTTACCTCCATGCTATCTCTCCAGCCCCAAAAATTGAAATTTTTTTTTTTTTTGGTTTTTGGATTTAACCTTCTGAAGCCTAACAGTCTTTGCAACAGCCTCCAAATTTCGAGTTGGGTTTTATGGTTATTATAAGCCCCTTTTATGAACTATTTGACCATCAGAAATGCTTCATTAGTAACCTGGGATTCAGCAAAAGTTCATTCTTCTTGTCTGTGATTCGATCCAGTAGCTGAGACCAAATGTTGCCACCTTTTCTGAGAACTACAACAGCATCAATACAACAGAAGCCTAAAATGACTTGGGTCTTCTTGTATTTATTAAATTTGTTAATTTATTAAAGGTGTTTAACATATCTCAGGTATTTCCTATGTCCAATGATATATTCATTTTCTTCTAAATACCTTGTTGTACTAACCCATTTAATGCCCTTTATTTACCCAAGGGGCCAGCCAAGTCTGTGTCTGGGTGGAAATAGGGAAACTCTCGTCCTAATCCCTTCCACCAAACATGAATGGGGCTATCCTTTGGGCCTTTCCTTAGCCTCCTTCTGGGAAGGTGGTGCTAGAGGTATGGTGTCTGCCTTGCAAGCACTAGCGTAGGACGGAGCGGTTGGATCCCTGGGCGTCCCATATGGTCCCCAAGCCAGGGGCGATTTCTGAGCGCATAGCCAGGAGTAACCCCTGAGCGTCAAACGGGTGTGGCTCAAAAACCAAATGAAAAGAAAAAAAGAAACTCCCAAGAATAAAAGTCCAAAACCAGATGGGTTTACAGGTGAATTTTATCAAGCATTCAGAGAAGAGTTACTACAATTGATCCTTAGATTGTTCCAAAACATTAAAAAGACAGGAATCCTCCCTAATACCTTCTATAAAGTTTATATCATGCTTATTCCCAAAGATGACAAAGATACCACCAAGAAAGAAAACTATAGACCCATCTCACTAATGAATATGGATGCAAAAATCCGTAACAAAATCTTAGCAAACCAAATATAACAACAAGTCAAAAAGCTTATACATCATGACCAAGTGGGTTTCATCCCAGGGATGCAAGGAGGGTTCAATATACACAAATCAATCAACATCATACACCACATCAGTAAAAGGAAGGATAAGAAACATATGATCTTATCAATCAATGGAGAAAAAGAATTTAACAAAATTCAATGCCCTTTAATGATAAAAAAAAAAAACCTCGGCAAAATAGGTGTGAATGTAACCTTCCTTAAAATAGTAACCGCTATCTATAAATATCCCACAGCAAACATTTTTCTTAGTGGCAAAAAACAGAAAGCATCTCCAGTAAGGTTTGGCATGAAGCAAAGATGTCTACTGTCTCCACTCTCAGAAGTATAGTATTAGAAGTCCTAGCAATAGTAATAGTCCTAGACAAAAGAAGAAAATCAAAGAAATCCAAAATTAAAAAGCAGAAGTCAAACATCTTTATTTGAAGACGACATGATATATCTCAAAGACCCTAAGGAGTCCACAGAAATCTTCTAGAAACAATAAACCAATACAGTAAAGTGGCCAGCTACAAAGTCAATACACAAAAGATGGTTGCATTCTTTACAAATAATGACTCAGAGGAGAAAGAGATCAATAAATCTATTCCATTTAAAATACAGTCCAAAACTATCAAGTATCTAGGAATCAACTTATATCAAGAAAGGTAAAAGACCAATATCAAGAAAACATCAAAATGCTTCATAAATTGAAGAAGACCTAAGGAAATGAAAGAACATTTCATGCTCATGAATTGGAAGAATATCACCAACTCATGAATTGGAAGAATATCAGCAAAATGACCATCTTACGTAAACTACTATATAGATTCAATGCAATCAATCCCTATTCAAATTCAGATAATATTCTTCAAAAACTAAACTCAAAATTGAGCTTCCATATGACCCAGCAAACCTCCTTTTGAATATATATTCCTAGGACAAAAAATAAATTCATCCAAAAGAATGGATACACACTGCTATTCATTTCAGCACTTAGTACAATAGCTAAGACTTGGAATCAACCTAGATGTCCAACAACCAGATGTGGTACATATACACACAGTGGACTACTACATAGCTGTAAGGGATGATACAGTCAGGCAATTTGCAGAAACATGGATGAAATAAAAGATATTATGTTCAATGAAGTAAGTCCCCAAAAAGGAATACAGAATGATATCACTTATATGTCGCATTTAGAATAATTGCACAAAGAAACACGATGGTCTAAGTTGTAGTTGTCTCGAACACCATTAGCCCCACAGTACAGGGAGGAGACAAGAAGACACTGAGTGAAAGAGTAGAAACACAAAAGCTTATATTCTCTTCTATATTTTAAAGAGAAATTCAGCAACAGATACAGCTGTTTAGATTGAGCAAGTGTCCAGTCAACTGTTCTTTCTAGATGTCTATAATAATGTTCTAATGCTTTTATCCACATAAACTGATACATGAAACCATGTAGAAACCATGTAGAAACCATGGACTTACGGAGATTACTATAAGAAGTTTTTTTTTTTTTTTTGGTTTTTGGGCCACACCCGGTGATGCTCAGGGGTTACTCCTGGCTATGTGCTCAGAAGTTGCTCCTGGCTTGGGGGACCATATGGGACACCGGGGGATCGAACCGCGGTCCGTCAAAGGCTAGCGCAGGCAAGGCAGGCACCTTACCTTTAGCGCCACCGCCCGGCCCCACTATAAGAAGTTTTAATGTCAAAAAAAAAAAAAGAAGTTTTAATGTCTAAATTTTAATATGTCTATAATACTTTAATTTTTTGTCCAAGTAGTACTTGAAGAAATAAGATGGTCACCCTAGTTTTGCATTGCAGTGCTATGTTATATTAGATTCAAAAGACAGTCCTCACTAAGATAATGTCTTGACAAGAATTATAATCTATTCATTTACCATTTAATTATTCCTGCTAATATGATCTAATGTTTATGTCCACAGATAACAATGGAACACACAACTAAATGCCATAAACTCCTGCTACAGTGTTCATTCATTGAGTATGCTATTGCAATTTATTTTCAATTAAAGGTAGTTTGACCTCCCAGGCCAAAATGCTAATCTCATCTGGAGAGGCAGACCAGCCCACTTCTGGGAGGGGTCTATGGAAAGTAACAAAGGGGTGTAAAAGGATTCAGAGAGAAGTCAGAAAGAGAAGTTTCGGCTAGAGGCCGGAGAGATCAGGGAGAGGATTGAATGCAGGGTGGCTAAAATAGGCTGCTTAAAAGGTTTAGCTTAGAGGCCACACACACATTAATAGAGTTTCATGTCTCCTGAAACTTTATAACTGCTGTGGATCATTTCCTCACTGCTACCCTGAACCTGCAGATCTGCCAGCTGGAAGGGGTTGCAGGCACTGGGCCCTAGCCCAGGCTGGCACAGAAAGGCCTCACCATCCATCCACCATCATTCACAGCCATCCAAGACTCTATAATTAATATGTAATTCTATGGGTATAATTCTTGTCTATTTCCTTATGTACAGGTAGTCCCCCCACTTTTTTGGATTTATTTAGTAGGAAATTCTAGTAATACATTTCTTTTGGGTTCTGAATCCACTTCTTGGAATATGCCCAAGGGCCCAAAACAAAATGGAGAAAAGATATTTGCACCCCTCTGTTCCTTGCAACACTATCCACAATAGTCAAAATCAGGAAGCAATCCAAAAGTACCCAAGAAGACATGACTGGATACCATGTTACATCTACACAACAGAATACTCAGCCATAAGAAAGAATAAAGTCATGCTGCTACATGGAGGGATCTGAAGAGCATAATGCTGAGTGAGTGAAGTTAGATGGAGAGAGACCTAATGATCTCTCTCATATGTGAATACCCAAAGACAATGGAAAACACATGAGAACTGGTCTTGAGGAAGCCATTGAGGGGGTGGAGGAGTGGGGGCATGGTGATTGGGAAAGGCCTAAAGTAGAGGAAAGCATTCAATCTGGAGGAGGTGCGAAAGATGGCTAAGGCTTATGAATGTAATGGTATCAGCTACAGTACTGGAACATGGATCAAAAACATATATATTAAATAAAAGAAACAGACTGGTAAGTGAGAGACAAGTGGGGAGTGGAGGGCATTGGTGGAGGGAAGTGGACAGTGGTGAAGAGACGGTGTTCAACACTGTATGTCTAAAACCAATTACCAATGACTGAATTCATGGTGACTGATTTTTAAAAATTATTTTAAAAAGTCAACTTAAGGGGATAGGTTTCTACCCAAAACAATGAAACTAATAATAGAGGTCAGAAGTGAATGAGGTCCACTCACGATAATAATAAAACAGGACTAAAATTTAGATGATCAATTTTCTCATTTCTCTTCACCTCATGTACAACGTTGCCTTTAAAAAAATCATAACACTTTCTAGGACACTAATAAAATCCCTTTTATCTTCATCTATTTATATCAGAACACTTCTAATATACTTTTCATTAAAGAAAATCAAAATTCACTTGAATTTTCCCAAACCATAGTGCAATTCTGAATCCAATGAATTGCTAGATCTATAAATAATACTTAACTTAATTTATTAATAAAAAAAATTAATAGCCATTCCTTTAAGTACTCCAAGAGGAACTCCATTTAACATGATCTGTTTTTGTTTTCTGTTTTGTTTTGGGGTCACAGCCAGCAGTGTTGGGGCTTCCTTGCAGTGTTCAAGGATTACTTGTGGTTCTATGTTGCGCCCCACTCAGGAAGGGCACACATTAAAAATGCTGCACTCCTGAAAAATAATTATTTGCCAAAAAGGCCCACTTAGAGCAGTCAAAATCAGTTGACCCTTTGCGTGGATTGTTTGGCCATAATTCTAAAGTGGCTATAACTATCTCTCTCTTTATTTTTAACCATTACTAAAAATCAGGCCTTAGTAATTCTTTCTAACAAAGAAGGACAGTACAAATCCCGCCAAAAGTCTCCCACTAAACAGCTCCCTGTGATCTTTGCTACTTTGGCGCCAAGATCAGGTTTTTCCAAACACTTAGCTCATGAGTAAAGCAATTTTCAGTTTTCCCCTGCTTACTCAAAACAAAACTATTTTCAGTTTTCCCCAAAAACTCTAAAACATTTCTCTCTCTTCTCACTTCCATGAAAATTACCTGTTTCTCCTGCTTACCCAAAACAAAAGCAAACCCATAATAGAAACTGTTTTTTCACCTTCAGTATCGGTTCTTTAATATGCTAATTTTAACCAGGGTCTTTCATTCTGTTCCCATTTTCTTTGATGTCAAAAATTTACACCCTGCATTCCAAACCTCAAACCTTAAAAGCAGCCCAGCTCAAAAAATAAATTTGTCTTCGTCTTTTTAGACGCAAGTCCCCATGCATTCTGTGTGGTCTCATTCATTTCTACAATATTGTTCCATCTTTTCACCATTTCGTGTACCCACTCTCTCCCCGTGAAGGTTTACCGAACTCCACGAAGAATCTGTTTGCAGGCGCTGGCGTCTGCAACAGTTCTATGCTCAGGAATTATTCCTGATGTTACCCAAGGAGCCTTATATGATCAAACTGGGATCATCTGAATGCAAGGCAAGTGCCCTGTTTTCTGTCCTAGCTCTCTGACCTCTAACATATACCTTTGATACTTGATTTCCCATGACATCTGTAAGCCCCAACCTCCCCCTATCATGCAAAAATTGCACTTTAAGTTTTTATTAATTGAATGCTTTCACTTAGATCTTTACAGTGTGTCAGCAAAGCCTCTTCAATCAAGAACAGACACTCTCCAACTGAATTGTTAGATCATTACAGTGTGTCAAGAAAGCCTCATCAATCAAGAACATTCACTCTGATACAGTCCTGATCATGATAGTTTGTTCTTGTTGAAGGATTTTGCCTGCTTGTAGGAGCTGTTTAATTCTACTCAAGGAATCTCTTTCTCTTTTGGGACACAATAGTGAGTGACTCGCTCCTAGAATAACTATTGTCTGTGCTCTCAATTCAACCTATGCTACAATTAATTGCATTTTACAGAGATGTCAGGTTTTTACCTCTCTGCACTTATTGAACCTGTGTATCCAAAGCAATTAGTAGAGATTTCCACATAATTTAAACACCATCCTTTCATCTGGATGTATGTTCTTGTCTTTTTGGAGAAAGGCACACCTGACTGTGCTTAGGGCTTACTCCTAACTTTATGTTCAGGGATCACTCCTGATAAGGCTCTGGAGACCATATGGGGTGCCAAGGATGGAACCCGAGTAAAATGGATCATGCATGGTAGCAACTTTAAGCCAATTGTTCAGAGACAAGCATTATGTAGTATGTCATGAGCTGAAATGAGACCTGTACAAAAAGCAAAAGTAGCCGGAGAAAGTGCTTGGAAATGGAAGAGTCAAGCAGGACCTAGAATGGGTGAGGATTCAGAGTCAAGTCAAGGAAAGCCACATTTGGTGGCAGTGAAGAAGAGGGTGCAGCAAAATGACATGAGTGAAAAAATAGGATCAAACAGGATCTTGAATGCTAAACTAAGAATTTTAGAAAGAAGAAATCAGATTGCTACAGGTCTCGGCCTGTCTTTTTTTGGGGGGGGGGGCACACTAAGGGGTTACTCCTGGCTATGCGCTCAGAAATCGCCCCTGGTTTGGAGGACCATATGGGACACCAGGGGATCGAACTACCATCTGTCCTAGGTTAGCAGCGTGCAAGGCAAACACCCTACTGTTCTGGCCCCTTCCCAGCTTTTTAATGGAGGGCAACTCCTTGTCTCTGACTCAGCATTTGCAATTCTTTTCTCACATGGGAATTTCAAATAATCATTACAAAGAAATCAGTAGACATAGGGGAAAAAAAACTGTCATCAGTTTTCTCTCTATAATTACAGGGAAGTAAAAAAAAAATACCCTCCAAAAAATTGCCAAAGTTTGCATATGGCTGATGAGTATCTAAAAATGAGATTAAATTGTTCT
Organism: Suncus etruscus; assembly: GCF_024139225.1. Classification (NCBI taxonomy): domain Eukaryota; kingdom Metazoa; phylum Chordata; class Mammalia; order Eulipotyphla; family Soricidae; genus Suncus; species Suncus etruscus. The sequence goes on along the minus strand of NC_064859.1, from coordinate 19,361,105 downwards.
TTTTAATCTTTCTAGTTACTTGCCATAGCCTTTTTTGTTGGACAATGAAATACAAGAGATGTTTCATTTGCATGTAATGCTATAGATTGCCATTTAGTCTTTCAGGTTTTTTATTCTTGCTTTTATTCCCTTCAGTATAATAGTGCTTCTCACAACTTTTAATCTTTTGTCACATTGGCTGAGTATGTTTTCGCCTATTTTATTTTATTTTGTTTTGTTTTCTGGTTTCATCTGTATCATTGCCTATCTGCTTTGCACCTTTGAGACTGTAATAGCTGAGTGTGGTGCTTAGCTGAGACACATTCTGTGTGCTAATAATCATTTCTACTATCACATCCTTTCATGCAGTCTTGAATATCAGCTGCTGATTCTGGATATAAGGCTCTTCATTTGGCAATTCCCCACCTCTCCCTCTGTGAGTAATGAAAATGTCTTTTCAAATCCAAGTCTTTCTTCCCTTTTGTACTCAGAACCATTTTTCCCCCAATGTGAAAATATTTGATGTCTGTGTATGTGTATTTGAAGCCTATGCTTATGAATGCTGCTTGCAATATTTGAGCCTCTTGAATTTTTTAAATCCTTCCCTGATTAAGCTCATACAATGATTAATTCTGCTTGTCTTTTGTAATTCCCTTATCTTTATTCTGCTTTCTCATATCTTTCTAAGAAAAGCCCTTCTATTGTTCTTTCTACCTTTAATGGAATATATATATTTCTTGACCACATTTGCTTTTCATTATATGAAATTCATTGTTCTATTTTGGAGATGTCAGTATGGTATTCAGTAATCATTGTTCTCACTCAGTTTTACTGAGTGAAGCTAAACCTTTAAAATGCTAGTATTCATAGAATTCTAGAACCAGAAAAAGCAGAATTACTACAGTGCTTTTGGTTGACAACCTAGTACTTTGAAGTGCAGAGAAATGAAATATTTCCCGGCAAGTCAGCAGCTCATTAGCACTGCTGAAGTCAGGTCCAAAGCCTTTTCCCTGGCTCCCTGCCCATGGAGGTTCCTACAGTGGAACCGTGTGCAGTTCCAGTATGGACTTAATGTTTTCATACTGTCAGCCCCTCAACATTTTTACAACACAGAGATGCATCTTCCTTTCCTCCGTGTTTGAATTGGGTATGCCCACAATGGGAAACCTTCCAATAAAATTCAGAAATAAACTCCATCCCCTGTGGTTCCCTAGAGTCATTATTGACAGAATGGGCAGTAAAAGTCCCTGCACTTGATTTTCTCTTTGCCGGCTAATTTGATCTATAACTTTGGAAACTTTCCCCTTAGGATTTCCTAATGTGTTGAATTCTAGTTATAGACAGATCCTCTGGAAATTCTCATTTGAGAGACCCAAAAAGCAAGATCTACTGCCTGGCTCAGTACAGGAAGAGAGAGAAAAAGTACACTGACTTTCAGTCCAGAAACTTGATCTTCAGGCTTTCCCTGCTAATTAAGAGCAAGCTTCTAATCCTCCCTATTAGGCCCCAATTCAGAGCAATTAGAATGTGTGCCCTGTTTGATGACTTCTCAGGTCATGAGGGAAAAGGAAAGTGCTAATAAATCAAGCCTCTAGCCTCCTGCAATCTGACCCAGATGGTGAGACAAGGGAGACCAGGAGATCAAGTTCTGTGAAAGCTCATAAATGGCACCAGGTCATGGGAATTTGTTAAACCCCAGGAAATACATAAAAGATTTTGGGTTTCAAATTGTTGCCCTAAAGTTCAGACATTCAGACCTAGACACACTCATACGATTTAAATAAACACTACTTGAACTTTTAACTAATTAGGGCATACATGTTTTTTCTAGGACAGTGCCTGGAATTTAGTCAATTCACAAATACATCTACTCAACAGGAGAGAAAGTGAGAGCGAGAGCGAGAGAGAGAGAGAGAGAGAGAGAGAGAGAGAGAGAGAGAGAGAGAAAGAGAGAGAGGGAGAGAGAGGGGAGAGAGAGGAGAGAAAAGAAAGGAGAGGAGAAAAAGAGAGGAGAGATATAGAGAGAGGAGGTGAAGAAAATGAAGCCAAGGAGGAAGGCAGGAAGAAAACCCATCCTAGACAGGACCCACAGGAATAGTACAGGGGCTGAGTCCATCTGCCTTATGCATGTATGTTATAGTTTCAAACACCAGGGACCTGCAGGTATGTCCAGAGCATCATCCTGGACATCTGGACCTTGAACTTGGCAACTCTCTGGAGTGTGGCCATCACACTCCCACATTTCTGCCCACATCATAGCCAGGTATGTATAAGCATTACAAAATGGAGTGAAACTTCTGGGGGTGGAGAGAGAGACGGAGAGGTGTACAAACCCCAGAGCCAGGAAAATGTGTCCCTGTGAACATAGCAGCGACACTCCCTCCCTGACTGAGCATCCACAAAGAGTACATATGTGCAAGTACCACATCTGAACAGTGCAAACCTTAGAGAGCACAACAAGTGTGTGTGCATCACATTCTAAACGTGTCACCCCCTCAGTGTTCATCACAGTTGAAATAAAAGTGCACAGCCAAGCATGCATCCAAGTCACTGTGACTGGGATAAAGAAATCTATCACAGATGAATTATTGATCTGTCTGCGCCAGAAAACACAGGCTCTGAAACATGATATCAATATTATGAAGAACAGTCTATGACCTGAAAAATAAAGACAATTAATTGCTTTTGTGTTTGTTTTGGTTAGCTGGTTGGTTTTGGTTGGCCTTCACCTGGTAATAATCAGGGCTGACTCCTGTCTCTGTGCTCAAGGACTCACTCCTGGTGGGCTTAGGAGACCACATATGGTACCCAGGAATACCAAATTGTGTGCAAGGCAAGTGTCTTAACCCTATTCTATCTCTCTGGCCCTCAAATGATTGTTATTTAAGAGAAAAAAAATCAAACAAAGAGACTTACTTTTCAACTGTGGATTGAACCAGAGAAATGGCTCAATGGTGCATGTTATTGCATCAGGGGCCCATGTTTGATCCCCAGCACTGCCAGGAGTGACTTCATGCACAGAGCAAGTTCTGAGACACTGCCAATATGGCCCCAAAATTAATTAATTTAGGAAATAAACTCTGAGTTTGAGTGATAGCACAATGGTTAGGGCATTTGCCAACCTGAGTTTAATCCCAGGCATCCCATATAAGACCCCAAGCCTGCCTGGGAATAATTCCTAAGTGCAGAGCCAGGAGTAACCTTTGAGCACCACTGGTTGTGGCCCAAAAGCAAACAAAAAAAAGAGGATAAACTCTGAGTTGAAAACAAATTATTTAATCTTCCCCTTTAAAAATCTTTAAAAAAAAATCCTGCATAAGTATTTATTTTCATAAAGGAATTTAGCCTCTAGATAAAAGAGTTTGGAAGAAGAAAGGAAATGTTAACCAAAACTTGAAGTCTTGATGTTGGAAGAAACGCATTAGGGATTATCTTGTCAAAAGAAGCTAAAAGGGGGCCGGAGAGGTAGCTGGAGTAGGACATTGCCTTGCATGCAGAAGGACGGTGGTTCAAATTCTGGCATCCCATATGGGTCCCCCGAAACTGCCAGGAGCAATTTCTGAGCATAGAGCCAGGAGTAACCCCTGAGCGCTGCTGGGTGTGACCCCTTCAAAAGAGAAGAAGAAGAAGAAGAAAGAAGAAGAAGAAAGAAGAAGAAGAAGAGAAGAAGAAGAAGAAGAAGAAGAGAAGAAGAAGAAGAAGAAGAAGAAGAGGAAGAGGAAGAGGAAGAAGAAGAAGAAGAGGAAGAGGAAGAAGAAGAAGAGAAGAAGAAGAAAGAAGAAGAGAAGAAGAAAGAAGAAGAAGAAGAAGAAGAAGAAGAAGAAGAAGAAGAAGAAAAGAAGAAGAAGAAGAAGAAGGAAGAAGGAGGAGAAGGAGAAGAAGAAGGAGGAGGAGGAGGAGGAGGAGGAGAAGGAGGAGGAGGAGGAGAAGCTAAAAGCTCATTTCCTCCAGAGGGGATCTAGAGAGCAGTTTGGGAAATCTCGGGTTTTATCACTCTGAATGCCAGACCATAGGTGAAACTGGAAACAGGAAGATGGCCGAAATCTGCACCCCTTCCTTCTCTCCATCTCTGTACATGCCAACACCAATCTTCTGGTTTTTCTTTTCTTTTTTTTTTTATATTGCTGATGATTTCTCTCTTTTTTATCTTTATTATAAACATCTTGATTACAAAATATGATTGTGATTAGGTTTTAGTCATGTAAAGAACACCCCCCTTCACCAGTGCAACATTCCTACCACCAATGTCCCAAATCTCCCTCCATTTCACCCCACCCCCACCTGTACTCTAGACAGGCTTTCCAGTTCCCTCATTCATTCACATGATTATGGTAGTTCTCAGTGTAGTTATTTCTATAACTGCACTCACCACTCTTTGTGGTGAGCTTCATGAAGTGAACTGGAAGTTCCAGCCCTCCTTCTGGTTTTTCAACCTGAAATTCAGCATGAATTTTCACATCCAATTCCTCACATGCTATCCACCATCATATCCTAGTGACTTAAAACCTTCTTCCAAGTCTGTCCACTTCTTACAACCTACTACGCCTTTATAACAAGCCTCCATCACCTCTCCCTGCCCCACTACCTCTTACTCTGTAGCCTCTATAATTTCTGGAATTGCTCTCTGTTCCCCTTCTCTTTCTGCTCCCTTTACAGAGAGTGACATACTTCTAACTAGTCTCTGGGTCCTTGCTAAGCTGACACTTTCTATAGAACTCTAGTTTTTTAGTTGCCAGTCCTCGGATCAGTGCTAGCCCCTAGAAATTTCCTGCCAGTCTGAGAAAAGTTATTACCACTTAACTGTAAGGTCTTTGTTAAGTGATTAAAAACTAGAGAAAAAAAACTGAATGAATGTCAATGCGATTCTTGTCTCTCTAGAACAATTCTGTACTCAGCAGATACTGCACTAGAATTATTTGAATTAAATAATTGCTTTCTTCAACGTTTCACGGTTATTGTTCGCATTTTTGTTTACCACTCAATTTCTGGTGAAATATTTTGGGAGATGGCTATATTTGGCTCTGATCAGGGGCTACTCCTGGCATAGGGGCAGGGGCTATGCTAAGATTTGAACCCAGGGTTTCCCACATGCAAAGCATGCACTAAAGCTTTGTCATTATTTTTAAGTATAAGCAGTTCTACCATCTTTCAGTGTCAAACTAGGACTGGAGAGCATGACTCTTTGCCTGTGCGAACCTCAGATTCCATCTCTAGTACTGCATGCTTCCCTGAGGCAATAATGGATGTGGCCCCCAAACAAGAATCCGTAAAACAAAATAAAAACCAACAACATAAGTAGGTGAACAAGATATATTAAAATAATGTTATTTTTATGTCTTAGCATCCCCTCAAATTATTTCTTCCATCTTCGTTGTCTTGCAGGTATAAAAGACTGAAAATCACTGATCTAGAAATCTCTCTGGCATCCTTTGCATGTTAGTGGCCCTGAGGATCACACCCAGGTCTCATGAATGTAAGGCTGCCCTTTACAGCAGAAGCCACCTCCCTGTTGCCCCCTGATATCCTTTCTAAGTGCTTCATCACACTTCCTGAAAACAGTCTGGAACCTGCCTTGAAGAGCTGATTCGTCTTGAAAACTTTTTGTTTTGTTTATTTGTTGGGACCACACCCAGTGATGCTTAGTTAGGGCTTACTCTTGGTTCTGCAATTCAGGGATCACTCTTGGGGTTTTGAGGGTCGAAACAGGTCAGCCATGTGCAAACACCTTCCCCACTGTGTTATTACTCTAGCCTTACACTAGAAACTCTTTATTTCTCTCTCTCCTCTCTCTCTCTCTCTCCTCATCTCTCTCTCTCTCTCTCTCTCTCTCTCTCTCTGCTCTCTGTCACACACCGACAGTGCTCAGGGGACTACTCCTGCTCCACGCTCAGAAATTGCTCCTGGCAGGGCACAGGGGGGACCATATGCATGCCGGGATTTGAACCAATGACCTTCTGCATGAAAGGCAAACGCCCCACCTCCTCATGCTATCTCTCCCGGCCCCACACTGGAAACTCTTGAGGGAAGGAAATACATTTTGTTTGTTGTCCACTGGACAGTCCCTAACATTCAGAATACCCCTTTAGATATATTTGCCAAATCACTTCTATTTTGGGGTCCCACCCAGTAGTGTTCAAGGCTACTTCAGGTTCAGTGCTTGGGTGTCACTCTTGGCAGTGCCAGGATCAAACTCAGGCCTCATACTTGCCCATGCTACCTACTCTGAGCTATCTCCCTGGCCCTGTTGTTCCCCTCTTTTAATGATAAGAACAAATAATACACATTAAAGAATAGAATATTGGCATCAATTCTAGTTCCAACTTCCTTTTTCAGTTTCTGTGAACATGTGTGTCATTCTCCTTACTTCTTTTCATAGACTATGATGAGGGCCTGGTAATATGTGGTCACCCCAACCCTGAAGTAGAAACATGAGTGTCCACCGACCAGGAACTTTGCAAACAAGGTCTATTTTTAAAAAATAGTTCTAGTTTCAGTTTGTTTTTTGGTCTTTGCTAGAAAAGATGTGGGTATTTCCAATAAAAATATGTGGGAAGAACATACCAGAGAAGTCCAAGGAGAGGAGAATTATGTCTTTATCCCAGGATTTTTCTACAAGGTTGATGGGCCCTGAGCCTTAATAGGTCTCTTGAGATGTCAGTAGTGATAACTCTCAAAAGTGAATTTTAATGAAGTTTAGAAAAGAGAAATGAAGTGCAGTGCCTCAATGTCTGGGATAGTTTGGTATCTGTGGGGCCTTCTCAGATTCCTTACCCAAATGCAAGGCCAGTTCCCCTTAGCCTGGGAAATATAGTGCTCATGAAAAGAAGTGGAGAGGGTCAGAGAAATAGTAAAGTGAGAGAGAGCACATATGCACCAAGCACATATGAATGATTTCCTGCACCACATATGGTTTCCCCTGATCCCTGTAGGAGTGCTTCCCTGAGCTTAGAAAATAAATTCTTGAATTTGTATACTTATTTTGTTTTTGGGGTCATAACCAGAGATTCTTAGGAGTTACTCTCCTGACTCCGCACTCAGAAATTACTCCTGGTGATGTTTGGGGGGGGGGGGGTCAAAACTGAGGTGCCAGTAATCAAACCCTGCTGTGTTCAAGGCAAGCATCACTTACATACTGTACTATCTCTGCAGCCTTAACTTTGTTTGCGTTCGAGTATATATGTCATATATATGTATTCTTCATCTCCCTTTGTTTTATTATATCTACGAGAGCAACACGAGTTTTATTCCCTTAGGAAAGAGTGCTGAGTATTTTACGCCAAAGGGTTGTTTAATATTTCTTTGTTGTTGGTCAATGGTCAGTAGCTCAATGTCTATTTACTTGAGAAAAAAAAAAGACCTTCGACTGGAATAGGAGACAGTGGGAATAAAAATTGAAATCGGAAAACAATACAGGTTCCTTTAAATTAGAGGCTATTTTTTTTTATTTGGAAACGAGCTTTGCCATTAATGGTTAGGAGAAATACTGTCATTTAGAGAAATAAAATTTAAAAATCATAAGGGAGCGTCACTCTTGATGACAGCTGAACTGATGAAATCCTGGGTGCTGCAATTGGCAAACTGGCTGGCATGAGTGTCTGTTGAAATCACGCCATTTTTATTATGACGTTTGCAAAGAGCATGTGACCTGAATTTGCTGAGTTAGCGACACAGATACTGAAGTTGAAGTGCATTTACCAAAGTCTGCAAGATGGTACAAAAAAAGAGGGGGGAGGGCTTGAGGAGTTATTTGAATATTCTCTGAATTAAGAAACTTTTTTCTTAAGCTCTGCAAACTGGGGCCTCCTAGGCAAGAAGAGGCTGGTTCTCCGTTGGCTCTGTGTGTAAAGGCAAGATTGTGGGGTCTCCTGTGCCGCGGAGAGGGGGAGACAGTCCTGTGGAGTCATTGCCGCAACTGCAATAGCATTGAAGCATTCGTGACGCCACAGCCTTATCGACATCAGCAGGATTTGCATTCTCTGCCGTCGGTGGGCAAAACACCTCGGGGTGCACCAGCCAGCTGTGCACCAGCCACAGGCCCCAGGGTGAGGGGACCCTCCCTGCAGGACTCCAATTGCCTCTGGAGCCGGCCCGGGTCCTCAGCTGCTCCTGGGCAGGGCCAAGGGCCGGGTTCATTGTGTTCCGAGCCCACTAGATGTCATCTGCGAAGCAACGACTCCATCTCACGCACTCCACGCTCCCACACTGGGGGGGGGTCCCAGCCAGCTAGGGTCCGAAGAGCTACCCCCTACTCGGGAGGCGAACCCCACGCTCCAGGCGAGCCCAGGCGGGTGCGGAGAGAGCGGCTCGACACAGATGACAGCAAGCGAAACTCCGCCCAGGCCCTCGGGCCCGGATACCATCACGTGCCTCGCCTCGGGGCGGGGCCTCCTGCGCCTCGGCCAATGGGAAAGTCGGAGGTTCTGGGGGGCGGAGCCTAAGAGAAGGCGGAAACCGACGAGGGAGTGAGGGGCGGGGCTAAGGGCGGGGCGAGGGCAGAACCTGGGAGTTTCTGGGGGGCGGGGCGTACGAGCGCGGCGGCCACCACAGGGCTGGCCCCGCGAGGGCGGAGTCCTGGGATGAGCACGTGGTGGTGGCCGCAGGGGGCGGGAGCCTAAGAGCACGGGAAGATCGCAGGGGCGGGGCGAGCGTGACCGCAAGGGGCGTGGTGACGGCGGAGCCTCGACCTATTGGGGGCGGAGCCTGACATTGGGGCGGGGGCTCTAGAGGGCGGGGGCCTGAGAGCTCCTCGGCCGCTGCAGGGGGGACAGTGTGGCTGAAGGGGCGGGGCGACGGCGAAGCCTGGGAGCTAGAGGCGGGTCTCCAGAGGGGGGTGGGACGAGAGCTGAACCTGAGAGCGCGCGACGTTAAACCGCAGGGGCGGGGCGTGGGCGGAGTCTGGGAAACGATCGGGGCCGGTCCGTCAAGGGGCGGCTCGGGTGCGGTGCGGAGCTTGCCGCGCGTGCGCGCTGGCGGAGAAGGGTGCGGCGGAGTTCCGGGAGCGCGCAGCCGCTGGGGGCGGGGGGGGGGCGAAAAGGGGCGGGGCCCGCGAAGGCGCGCGCCTGCGGAAGGGGCGGAGCCTGGAGGCGCGCGCGGAGCCAGCCGCGGCGAGACGGGCGTGAGGAGGGCGGGCGAGCGCGGAGCGGGGCGCTCAGCCTCCCGCCACCGTCCTCCCCGTCCCCGGCGCCCCGGCAGCCGCGGCAGCGGCAGCGGCAGCGCGAGGCCCGTCCCTGGGAGCGCGCCAGCGTGAGGAGGCCGAGCCCGGCGGCCGTGCCCGGGCATGGTGGCCTGGGGCAGCCGGAAGGTGAGGACGTCCCGCGCAGGCCCGGCGGCGGCGGGCGTGGGGGCAGGGCGGGAGGCGCCGCACACCGAGGGCGGGGGCGGGGAGCGCGACGCGCCGCCGGTGACAGAAGGCGTGACCTCCGTTCCTCCCGCCGCCTTGGCGCGGCGCGGCGCCACGCAGCGGCCCTTCCTCCGCCGCCCGGCCCGGCCCGGCCCGGCCCGGCCCGCCTCGGCCCTGCCCGCCCGCCCGCCCGCCCGCCCGCCAGCCAGCCAGCCACCTCGGCCCGCCCGCCCGCGCCATTCATTCGCTCCGCGCCGTGCGGGCCGGAGGCAGCTGAGCCGTCCCCGCCTGAGGAGAGGGCGCGATGGGGCGAGCCGAGGCGCCGTGCCCGGGCTCAGCTGAGGACAGCCGGCAGCCTGGTCGTGCGGCGCTTCAAACCGACCGACCCGGGCTAACCCGCTGTCTCACTTGGGAGCGACTGACGGACTCATTGGGGAGTGCTCCGGGGCCCCCCCCGCACGCACTTGATGGAGGACGGACCCCCCTGAGGAGCGTGTGTGTGTGTGTGTGTGTGTGTGACACCTGCCTCCTTCATTGCCTTCACTCCGGACTCTTGTCTCGTCGCCTCTTGTGGCGGTCTTGATGCCCCTTCCCGTCCCCAGTCAGGGGACCCAACTCCTGTCATGGCACTCGACCCCCTCCCTCCTTCCTGGCAGGAATCACAACGCCTGGCTAGAGTCATCTATCTCTCATCTCTAGGAGGTTGCCAGGGAGGGGGGGGAGAAAAAAAAGAGTTCTTTTGATTGATTGACATTTATTGTTTTATTTTTGCAGATAGCGCATCTCCGATTTGCCACTTTTCCTCACCCACCCCATCCCCATGTGAGGAAAGTTCAGGTTCTGTCCCAGAGAAAAGCAGCCTTGTTCTTTTCTCACAAGCTACACACTAGCCCCGTGGCATGAGAACTTAGTTAAAGGGAGACCACAGCCGACCCCCTGTGTCTTCCATCTGTTGTTGCTTTGCGGTGGCTTTTTTTGGAAAGTCCCAGAGACAGCCAGCCCAACCCAGCCACTTACTGACAGGGTTTCCAGGTAGATTGGAATTCCCACTCAGCTCCTTATTAGCTGTGTGATCTAGAACGACTTTCCAAATTTACTAACGTCTGGATAGCTTTTGCCATTCGTAGAACGACGATCTTACTATTTTGTACATTGGTAGCTGAGGATCACGTTGATTCTGAAACGTAACTTGGAGGGAGGCCCTGGGACTGAGTGGGTGGACACTTGGGAAATAACTCCCTTCAGCGTTCTTCCTCCAATGCAGTTCAGGCTAGAATGGGCCTGAATAGAATATGTTTCAGGTAAAGCCTGTGCAGAAACCTATCTGGAAAAAGTGATGGTATGATACCTCTTGTCTCCAAATGAAAGAACCATTGATTCTTAAATAGCTTTAGAGCTCTGCTCTAGAATGTCTGTTAGAAGCATAGTAGAAATATTAAACGAGTAGGCTGCAGAGATTTCCTACTGGCTTGGTGTTTTAAAGTTGAAGTAGCTCTAGAATTAATCATTCGGTCATATTAGATTTTAAAAATACACAGGATACTGTTCTAAGTAATGTTTTTTATTTTTGCTTAGAAGTTCGTAAAGTATTTTTCCTGTTTTCATTGGTCAGAAGACGGCTTGAAAAGCACTGTATTAAGCACGATATAAATGAGGTGAAATATAATAACACTAATGGAACATGGGTATTTATTTATTTATTTATTTTTGGTTTTTGGGCCACACCCGGCGTGTGCTCAGGGGTTACTCCTGACTCTCTGCTCAGAAATAGCTCCTGGCAGGCACGGGGGGACCATATGGGACACCGGGATTTGAACCAACCACCTTTGGTCCTGGATCGGCTGCTTGCAAGGCAAACGCCGGCTGAGCTATCTCTCTGGGCCCGGGTATTTATTTATTTATTTATTTGGTTTTTGGGCCACACCAGGTAGCACTCAGGGTTACTCCTGGCTTTACTTTCGGAAATCACTCCTGGCAGGCTTGGGGGATCATATGGGATGCTGAGCATCAAACCCTGGTCTGTCCCTTGTCGGCCATGTGCAAGGCAAATGCCCGACTGCTGTGCTGTTGCTCTGAACATATATATATATATTTTTTGTTTTGTTGTTTTGTTTTTTTGTTTTTGTTTTTGGGCCACACCCGGTGACGCTCAGGGGTTACTCCAGGCTATGCGCTCAGAAGTCGCTCCTGGCTTGGACCATATGGGAACCTGAGGGATCGAACCACGGTCCTAAGCTAGCGCTGGCAAGGCAGACACCTTACCTCTAGCGCCACCACGTTGGCCCCAGGAACATATTTTTTAAGGAAAAATAATATTTTTAATAGTAATTTTGTTAAGCACCGTGGTTACAGACATGTTAATAGTTGGGTTTCAGTCAGAATGTACACCACTCTTCACCAGTGCCTCTTTTCTGCCACCAATGTCCCCCACTTCCTTTCCACATCCCCACCCCCACCTGTCTCTGGGACAGGTATTCCTGTTTCTCTCACTCTTTCTGACATTGTGGTTTGCATTATTGTCAATGAAGGGGTACCATGCATATCATTTTTATCTCCTTTCAGCATCCAGTTCTTGTCCCAGAGTTATCAGTTCCAGCTATCATTGTCATGGTAATTGGTAGTGCAGTTGATACTCTAATTGCACTCACCTGGTTTTTATGGCAAGCTTCATCTCATGGTCTGGGTCCTCTCCCGGCCCTCATCTCGTCTCTGGATATTATTATCATACTGTCTTTTTTTCCCCTTATATCCCACAGATGTGTGAGACTATTCTATGTCTATTCCTCAGCTCTGACTGTTCTTTTTTTTTCCTAATGGCTGCATAGTATTCCATTGTGTAGCTGTACCAGTTTTTTTAGCCACTCATCTATTGTTGGGCACCTTGGGTTTCCAGATCTATTTATTCTAAATAGTGTTGTGAAGAACATAGGAGTGCATAGGGCATTTGTGTATTGTGTGGGTTTTTTTTTTTTTGTGTGTGTGTATGTTTTTTTTGTTTGTTTTTGGGTCAAACCCAACCCACTCAGGCTCTATGCTCAGAAATCGTTCCCGGCAGGCACGAGGGACCCTATGGAATGCCGGGGATTCGAATTACCATCAGTCCTGGATTGGCTGCATGCAAGGCAAACACCGCTGTGCTATCTCGTTGTGCTATCTCTCCGGCCGTTGTATTGTGTTTTTTTGTTCCTAGGGTATATCTCTAGGAGTGGCATAGCTGGATCATATGGGAGCCCAATTTCTAGTTTTTTGAGGAATATCCATATTGTTTTCCAGAAAGGCATTCCCACCAGCAGAGAATGAAAGTTCCATTCTCTCCGTATTACACCAGCACTGGTTGTTCTTATTCTTTGTGATGTGTGCCAGTCTCTGGGGTGTGAGATGATTCCTCATTGTTGTTTTGATTTGCATCTTTCTAATGATTAGTGATGTAGAACATTTTTCCTTTTTTGTGTTTTATTTTTCAGCACACACCAGTGACACTCAGGGGTTCCTCCTGGCTATGTGCTCAGAAATCGCTCCTGGCTTGGGGGACCATATGGGGCGCTGGGGGATTGAACCGCGGTCTGTCCTAGGCTAGCGCACGCAAGGCATATGCCTATGGCACATGCCACCGCTTCGACCCCATGTAGAACAGTTTTTCATGTGCCTTTTGGTCATCTGTATTTATTCATTGAAGAAATGCCTGTTCATTTCTTCTCCCCATTTTTTGATGGGTTAGATGTTGTTTTCTTGTTGAGATCTGTCAGTACCTTGCATATCTTAGATAATATATATCTATATATCATACTATATATATATATAATAGCCTCTTAAGTGATGGGTCTTGGGTAGTTTCTCCCATTCTGTGGGTGGTAGCCTTTGTATCCTAGTCACTATTTCCTTTGAAGTGCAGAAGCTTCTGAGTTTAATGAGTTTGTTTATCTTTGTTTATCTTTGCTTCCATTTACTTGGACAGTGGTGTTTCCTCCTTGAATATTCTTTCAGTCTCAATGTCATGGAGTGTTTTGCCTACTCTTCCTTCTATGTACTATAGTTTCAGATCTGATATCAAGGACTTTAATTCATTCGGATTTGACCTTTGTGCATGGTGTTAAAGAGAGGTCTGAATTTGCTTTTTTACATGTGGCTGGCCAGTTATCCCAACACCACTTGTTGAGTAGGCTTTCCTTGCTCTACTTTGTATTTGCCCCTTTATCAAAGATTAATTTATTTTATGTCCGGGGGTCATTCTCTGAATACTCAAGTCTATTCCATTGATCTCAAGGTCTGCCCTTATTATGATAACATGCTGTTTTAAGGACGATTGCTTCATAGTATAGTTTAAAGTTCGGGCTAGTGATGCCTCCCACCTTCTTTTTCCTAAAGATTGCTTTAGCTATTCGTCAGCATTTATTGTTCCAAATGAATTTCAGGAGTATTTGATCCACTTTTTTGAAGAATGTCATGGGTATCCTTAGAGGGATTGCATTAAATTTGTACAATGCTTTGGGGAGTATTGCCATTTTAATGATGCTAATCCTTCCAATTCATGCACAGGTTTATGTCTCCATTTCTTTGTGTCCTCTTTTATATCTTGAAGTAGTGTTTTGTAGTTTTGTTTGTACAGGTCTTTCACCTCTTTAAGTTGACTCCAAGGTACTTGAGTTTCTGTGGCACTATTGTGAATGAGATTGTTTTTTAATGTCTATTTCTTTTCTATCATTATATATAAGAAGGCCATGGATTTTTGTGTGTTAATTTTGTAGCCTGCCACTTTACTGTACAAATCTATTGTTACTTGAAGCTTTTTGGTAGTCTTTAGCATTTTCTAAATTAGTATAAATCTTACACTAATTTATTAGATAAATACTATTAAATAGATAGTATCATCTCATCTAAAAACAGTGAGAGCTTGACTGGAAGAAGAATAATTTTTAAAATGTTTTTTGTATAGATTAAGTTGTATGATCTTTTTAATACCTAATTCTAAGTGTTACTTGAATTTTAGTGCTAGTATTTGCTTAGACTCTGACAACAGTGCCCTCGCTGTTGTCTTTATTTCTCTTGCTTCCTTCCAGACAGACAGATTCTTATATAGTAATTAGAGTGATCTTGTTATAGCAAAAATCAAATTGCCATTCTCTTTCTTGAAATCTGCCACAAGGTCCCAGTATCTTTAAAATTGAATTAGAACTTCTTCCTTCAGCCTCCTGAGAGGCCTGCATGATTTGTCAGCTGCCAGTTGAACCTTCATTCTACTAAGTCACTCTTCATCAACCGTAGAGTAGTATTGTTTCTTGAACAAATCAAACTTCTTCCTTGGGGTTCTTGTACTTATCTTTAGTTGGTAAACCCCCCACCCCAGCTCCTAAGTCTTGTTTTACTTCCTGCTTGCTGCTTTACCACCTCTGAGAGGTCTTCCTTGATCCTTAAAGTTGAAGCTTACTTTTCTTTTAAAATTTTGACTTATTTTTCTGCATGGCATTGGTGCAGTTATACTTGTTGATTTCTCTCAATTGGACCTTTTGCTCCCAGATTCTTCCCATTCTAGGAATAACACCTGTTTGATTTGTTCACGCTCCCCTGCATTATTTAGATCTGCCTGGAGCAGTATAGACTCTGAATAAAGCTTGTTATTTGAGTCTTACAGTTATTTAAATGTGATTCTGGATCCAGACTGCCCAAACAGAATCTAGGCTCTTGGACTGAAAAGAACAGGAATAAGGAGCTTGCTTGGCATATAGCTGACTTTGACACCAGAGTGTGCCATATGTGGTACCCTGAACTCTTGTCAAGAGTGATTTCTGTGATTGAGATGTGGACCCTGGGGCTGGAGAGATAACATGTAGGTAAGGCGTTTGCCTTGCATGCAGAAGGTCAGTGGTTCGAATCCCAGCATCCCATATGGTTCCCCGAGCCTGCCAGGAGCGATTTCTTTTTTTTTTTTTTTTTTTTTTTTGGTTTTTGGGCCACACCCAGTGACGCTCAGGGGTTACTCCTGGCTATGTGCTCAGAAGTTGCTCCTGGCTTGGGGGACCATATGGGACACCGGGGGATCGAACCACGGTCCATCCAAGGCTAGCACAGGCAAGGCAGGCACCTTACCTTTAGCGCCACCGCCCGGCCCCGCCAGGAGCGATTTCTGAGCATAGAGCCAGGAGTAACCCCTGAGCGCTGCCGGGTGTGACCCAAAAACAAACAAACAAAAATAGAGAGAGAGAGAGAGAGAGAGAGAGAGAGAGAGAGAGAGAGAGAGGAGAGAGAGAGAGAGAGAGAGAGAGAGAGAGAGAGAGAGAGAGAGAGGAGAGAGAGAGAGAGAGAGAGAGAGGAGAGAGAGAGAGAGAGATGTGGACCCTAAAAGGAAACAAATTTTTTAAAAATTTGAATCCAGACAACTAACATTTTGTAGATTCTCTGGTCTTGAAAAACTTATCGTTTATTGCCTTGGTTTTGTTCCTCTGTAAGATGGAGACAGTAGAGCTGGAGTGATAGTACAGCAGGGAGGATGCTTGCCTTGCACGCTGCTGATCCAGGTTCAATCACTTGTATCACTCCAACCTTCAAGGATGGTCCTTCAAGGCCCCGCCAGAAGTGATCCCTGAACACAGAGCCAGGAATAGTAAGCTTTGAGCATAGCTGGGTGAAGCCCAAAAACCAAAAAAGAAAGGGGACATAATAATTTCAATTAATGTTGACATATGTAGAGTAGTTTTATGCTTTTTGAAAATATTAGGTATTAAAATTTGTTTTTTGCATGAGAAAAAGGTTTAAATATTGCATGTTGTATTTCTACTAAAATGTTTAGTGTTAAAGTTTTATTTATGAGATTTCTTTTTGTTTTGGGGACCATACCTAACAGTTTCAGGGCTACCTTCTGGCTGGCACTGAGGTATCAGTCCTGGAATTTGAAGCTGGGTCAACTACATGCAAGGCAAGTGCACTGCCACTGTACAATTTCTCTGGTCCCTGGGACACCTTAAAATTGAAAACCAGGAAATCAAGCTCACTTGGCTGAATATGAGTTTAATCCCTCACAAAGCATAGACTTTTGCCCTGCTGGGTGCCCCTGGTGCCTCAGTGCCTCAGAGCACTGAACCATAAGACCTGAACTTCCTGGCCCAAAGTTGTCCAAGATCCCCTGAAATGCAGCTGGAGGTAGACCCTGCAAAAAAAAAGGGGGGTGGGGGGGAAGGAATAGATTTTATGGGTGTCTAGAGAGAGAAAAAAAAACAAGCTATTGGGCCAGAGAGTTAGCATGGAGGTAAGGCATTTGCCTTTCATGCAAAAGGACGGTGCTTCTATTCCAGCCATCCCATGTGGTCTCTTAGGCCTGCCAAGAGTGATTTCTGAGTGCAGAGCCAGGAATAACCCCTGAGTGATGCTGGGTGTGACCCACCCTCCTCCCCCCCAAAAAAATGCCATTGAAAATGGTGGTCAGTAGTTGGTCTTAATGTGTAAATTAACCTTATTCTTAGATCTGTTGAAGATGCTTAGAATGATTATCCTAAAGCTGCTCATCAGAGTGTCTTTTATATACTTTGCTTTGAAGCTCTGTTGGAGGCTATAGACAGGAAAATCCTTGAAGATGTAATGGAAGTATAAATTAGTATTTGGCAGGGAGATTTTTTTTAACTAGTCTCTAGTCTGTTCTATTTATGCCTTTTTATTTTGGGGTTTCCCTCCAAAATTATATTAGGTTCTTAATCAAAGTTTATAATCAGCTTTACTTTATGTCTTATTTCCTTTCTATTCTCTTATGACAGTGGTTGGCAACCTTTTTTTTTTCAACTGAGCCAAATCTCGCCAAAACCACAATAGAAATTTATTTTGAGAGCCACATTTTTTTTTTGTTTGTTTGTTTGTTTTGTTTTTGGCAGCACTCAGGGGTTACTCCTGGCTCTATGCTCAGAAATCGCTCCTGGCAGGCTCAGGGGACCATATTGGGATGCCAGGATTCGAACCACCGATCTTCTGCATGAGAGGCAAACGCCTTACCCCCATGCTATCTCTCCAGCCCTGAGAGCCACATTTTTAAACCCAAAAATACATAGGATGGTACACTGTTTTTAGTTTAAATAAGTTTTTATTGAGAATATTCTGCATGCAAGTATCCACATAGGTCGGGAAGATACAAGTAACACAACTAATATAAAACAAAAACTTTAGAACGATATTATCATTAACGTTAAATTCCATAAAATTTGCCTTAAAATGTAGAGAAAATTACATCCTGACAATGACTGACAGAGTCACACACACTAATGTGAACATTGGCCTTGCATTTCCTTGGATAGTTTGAGTAAGTCAGGTTTGTATGTTGTTTTTAATTTTAGGCACGATTCCAGGTTCTCATTTTACTCTTGATAAGATTCATGCTTGAAAATGATTGTTCGCATAAATATGTAGACCCGAACAAGGAAAGAACAGCAAATACTAGCTTTTTTAGTTGATTATATGAGTCAGGAATACTATTCCAGGTGTTAAAAATCAACATATCTTCCTTCTCCAGGTCTTTCAAAGCAGACCACTTGTGCTGTGAACTAAGTTTACATTTGTGTTTCTCCAATCTTTCTAAATTAGCACAAAGACGTTCAAATTTCAAGTTCCACAGTTCTTTGTTTATTTAAATCCAGAAATTGCATTTCAAAGTTGCCAGTGCCAATATTAAAGGGAGAAAAATTTAATTCCGTTACAGTGGCATCAGAGGTTCTTTAACAAAGGCCAACGTCGCTTTGCTGTTTCTGAAATCCTGAAACCTCTTGAGAAAAGCTTCCCTCATATTTAAAAGTGCTGTTTTAAAATAGGTAATGTCAATATCAGAATTATTTTCTTGGCGATGTTTCAACAGGCTTGGAAAGTGAATCAAAGTTTCTCTGTCAAAATCTTGAGCAAAAACAGGTAATTTGTTTTCAAACGAAATAACTTCTTCTAACAAAGAAAAAATTGTGTTTCTTTTCCCCTGTAGTTTATGATTAAGCTGATGTAGATGTGAAGTAACATCCACCATGAAATACAGTTTTTGAATTCACTGATCGTTTGTTAATTCTGGATAGTGAACACCCATCTCGAGGAAAAATGCTTTGATTTCTAATAAGTAAGCAAAACGTTTCAAAATGCTTCCCTTGAAACCCTACAATATGGAGATGAAACAGGTAAAAGAAAAAAACCTTTAAACAATCTTTAAAAGCAAGGACAGTGTTCCAGAGAAAAGTAGTGATTTCACTGAAAGGAAAAAAATCTATTGACACTTTAGTGTGTGCTGCAAGAAACCAAACTAAAATACACACAAAAACAAAAATGGCACTTTGTTAAAGGCATATGATGTAACATAAAGGAATTATGATAGAGTGCCTGAAACGTTTTAAAAATAATTTTTTATTTAAGCATATTTGTTACAAAATAATTCATACTTGCGTTTCAATCATAGAATGTACACAACCCTTCACCAGTGCATTTTCCCCACCAATGTTCCTTGTTTTCTTCCCCTTCACCCTCCTCTGCCTATGTCAGGGACAGTCATTTTGCTTTTCTCTCTCTCTCTTTTCCTCTATGACACTGAGGTTTGCAAAATTTCCTTTATGACACCATGATTTGCAATATTGTTAATTAAATGGTACCATGCATGTCACTTATCCAGTTTCAGCATCCAGTTCTTGTCCAGAGTGATATGTTCCAACTATCAATGTCATAATGTACCTTTCTCTATTCTAACTGAACTCACGACTTTTTATGGCAAGCTTCCTATCATGGACTCGTCCTCCTGTCCCTCATCCCTATTTTTTCTAGATATTATTACCATATTGCCATTTATTATTCTTTTTTTTTTTGTGTGTGTGTTTTTTTGGGTCACACCTGGCAGTGCTCAGGGGTTACTCCTGGCTTCATGCTCAGAAATTGCTCCTGGCAGGCACGGGGGACCATATGGGATGCGGGGATTCGAACCGATGACCTTCTGCATGAAAGGCAAACGCCTTACCTCCATGCTATCTCTCCGGCCCCCATTTATTATTCTTACATGCCACAAATGATTATTCTGTGTCTACACCTCTCCTTCTGACTCATTTCACTCAGAATAATAATCTGATGTGTTGATATATGTACAGATGATGCACTATGCATGGCTCAGTGTTTTTGTGTAGTCACAAGAAACAGAAGTTGCACACCCGTACATTGTATGATAGACTGGATTCAGAAAAACTCCCTGCTGAACTAAACTCTGTGACAGATGACACAGTAAAGATAATTTGTGAAATTCACAATTGTGATCAAATCCAGGCTATTCACCCCCTGGGTGAGAGTATGGATGCCCACTACTAGCATCTTCTCCATGAAGAAGTGAAGTGGCTGTTCAGGGGAAGGGTGCTCTCTCGCCTTGTTGGCAAGAGGGAAGAAGTAGTGCATTTCCTGTGAGAGCAGAACTCTGACTTTGTACAGCCTGGTTGGACAAGGAATGGGTAGCTAAGCTTGTGTATTTGGCAGACATTGTTCATTTTCTCTATGAATTTAATATTTCTCTGCAAGGGAGTTTCACAAGTAGTTTTTACAGTGAGACAAGATGAATGTGTTCAAAAAAGAATCTGATTCTGGAATAGCTGTGTCTGAGGAGTATCTGAAATGTTTCCACTCTTGCAAAAATTTCTGATTGGCACTTATATTATGCAGAAAGTCATAATAATATGAAAAACAGCATTTAAGGGCATTAGCTCACAACTTTAATCATGAGTACTCTGAACATGAGAATCCACGGAAAAGAAAACTCTGGGTTGAGAATCCCTTCATGGAAAATGCCCACTCTTGTGCAAAATAAAATATGTGTTTTAAGATCACTCCAGGCACTGTATTTCTAAACCCCACTCAACCTGGTCTGAAGAAGCAGGGTAGCATGAAAGAAATAATAAACAAAGCTAGCCAGGAAAGGATGATCATGGAGTCCATGGCCTGCCTGGAGCCCCAAAAGCTAGAACACCTTTTTCTTTATTAAAACCAATTCCCAATACCAGGAGGCTTCAGGTCAAGAGAGAGAGACAAAAGTACATATTCAGTAGATTTTTACATATCAAAGGAAGAGGTTTAATAAAGGATGACTTTGGGGAACACCTTTGTTTAGGGTTGATACTGGGTATCATCTTACACTCTTGGAGCAGGCTGCTGGGACTGCACACCGGGCATGCAATGACAGAGACTAGGAGCAGTCTTGACTCCTGGAGCGGCTGCCTGGCACACAGAAGAGCCAAATTAAAAGTGTAAAGAGCCACATGTGACTGCGAGCCACAGGTTGCCAACCACCGTCTTATGATAATTAGTTTTTCTTTTTTCTTAGTACTTACAAAACCAAAGTAATAGATTCTGCAAAGAATAGCTTCCTAGAGTTGGATTGATAGCACAGCAGTAAGGTGTTTTGCCTTGCACATGGCCAACACAGGACAGACCTGGTTTGAATCCTGGCATCCCATATGGTCCCCTGAGCCTGCCAGGAGCGACTTCTGAGCTAAGAGCCAGGAATAACCCCTGAGCACAGCCAGGTGTGACCCAACCCCCCCCCCCCAAAAAAAAAAAAAAAAAAAAGAATTGCTTTCTAATACTAGAGACTTTGAATTAATGCGACATTTTTTTGGGTTTTGTGCTGAGATTAGAACACGGATATATGCAAGGTTTGTGCTTAATTGCTGAATTAACCCAATATCAGTTATTTTTATTTAATTCACTTTGCTTTTGTAGTAACATTTAATTTTTTCTCAGTCTGAATTTTAACGAGTAATAAGATCCTAACCTTTGGGCTTTAAACTCAAAGAAAAAAATAAATACCCCTGTGTATTACATTTGTTCCAAAAAATTAATAATAATTACAGAATTATTATATGTTTACTGTGTTCCAATTTTTTTTGCTCTGTGTAGTTTCATTTAATAACTCATAATCACCTTATAATAAGGTAGGCAAGGTTATAAGAAACAGATTTAGTGAGCATTGCCAGTGTGACCCAAAAAAAAACCAAAAACCAAAAACAAAAAAAAGAAACAGATTTAGGATCTAACTTGACCAGATCACAACAGGATTTGTCTACTTTTACCCAGTTCCATAATCCATGACTGTAATTACCACTTTGCTGTGACATACTTAAAATTAAGGCTCCTATTTGGAAATTCACTATTATGCTTGATATAATTTTTGTTTGTTTTTGGGGGCCACACCTGGTGAGGCCCAAGGATTACTCCTGACTACATGCTCAGGAATTGCTCCTGGCTTGGAGGACCGTATGGGATGCCGGGGATTGAACTATGGTCCGTCCTAGACTAGCACCAGCAAGGCATTACCGCTCAACACCACCGCTCCAGCCCCTAATTTTTGTTTCTATTTATAATGTTCTTCAATACTGCCAGTTTCATTGTTTATGGCATGTATAGGGAATCTATTTTTCTGCCAAGGTATTTGGATATTTACAATATTTGTGAATCATACAGTAAAGGCAGAATGGCCACATTCTGATATAGAACCATTAGTATCTGTCTTATGTCCCAGGACCGAGAACACACAAGACTTTATGGGCCAGGCATTCAGTATCTTGATTTATGGCAAAAAATTTTGGATTTAACATATGCCCATATCTATGAATGTAATATGGTATGAGGCTGGTATGCAGTTTCTTATTCTTAATCTTTATTAAGAACTCATTAATAAGTGTCAGATAGATAGTATGGAAATTAAAGAGCTTCCCTTGCATGGTGATGATTCTAGTTTGTTCCTAGGCTTCACCCACCAGGAGTGAGCACTTCAAGGTTTCCTCTCTCCACTGGACAGAAAAAAAAAATTTGGTAATAAGTCAAAGTATCAACTCAAAGTAAATAGTTTGAAAGAATTATGCCTAAATGTGCTTCACATTTAAGAAAATATGAATGTGGGGCCGGAGATATAGCATGGAGGTAAGGCGTTTGCCTTTCATGCAGAAGGTCATCGGTTCAAATCCTGGCGTCCCATATGGTCCCCCGTGCCTGCCAGGAGCAATTTCTGAGCATGGAGCCAGGAGTAACCTCTGAGCACTGCCGGGTGTGACCCAAAAACCACAAAAAAAAAAAAAAAAAAAGAAAAAAAGAAAAAATGAATGTATTTAGATTTGCTAAAGATTAAAATAGCACTACTTTCTAGGAAATGAGTGTCTTTTCTGATCACAAATTTTTATCTGCCATTGGTTTGAATAAGAAAAGACACCAGAATGCGCTAATGTTTAATTTTTTGAAATCTAGTCTTTGAGATTAAAAAAAAAACTCTACTAAAACGTTAATTAGCTTTTCAATGGTGAAGTAGATTCAAAATGTACTACTAGAATGAAACCTTAAGGTTTTTGGGGGGGCAGGGGAGCACACCTGTTATTCTTGGCTCTGTGCTCAGGAGTGACCCCTTGTGCTTGGCAGACCAGTCACATATGGTGTCAGGGATTTGAATCAGGGTTAAGGCCATTACAGCCATATGCAAAGCAAGTGTTGTATCTCCTGAATCTACTGTGCCAGTACTCTAGAAAATTTAGAGGCTCTGTAGGGCATGCCCTTTTGTTTTACTAGAGGAAAATGAGATTCAGAGTCATTACTAAAGGTTTTTGGGTTTTTGTTTTTTTTATTCAAAGGGCATTTCTTTTTGCTGTACAAAGCAGACTACACCCAGGGAAAGACCAGCATATCTATAATTTTGTAAATTTCTAATTTAAAATCTTGAGGTTTTCTTTAAAGTCAAAATAATAGAAAAAGTAATTGTGTCTTCTAGCATAATAATGAATTGAGCTTTCTTCTGTAGTCCTCATCAAAACCAAGTTTAAAATGGGGGTTTTGTCAGGTTTAGTCAGAAAATAATGACTGGATCTTACTTTTTTTTGTTTGTTTTTTGGGTCACACCCAGCAGCACTCAGGGGTTACTCCTGGCTCTTGGCTCAGAAATTGCTCCTGGCAGGCTCGGGGAACCATATGGGATGCCAAGATTCGAACTGCGTCCTTCTGCATGCAAGGCAAACGCACTACCTCCATGCTACCTCTCTGGCCCCTGGATCTTACATTTTTTAAATGACAGAAAGTCTAATTTTGGGATTATTAAGAATAAATTATGGGGCTGGAGTGGTAGCACGGTGGTAGGGAATTTGCCTTGCATGTTGCTAACCTGGGACGGAGGCAGGTTCAACCCACAGCATCCCATATGGTCCTTGAGCCTGCCAGAGTGATTTCTGAGTGCAGAGCCAGGAGAAACCCCTGAGCGCTGCTGGGTGTGCTCCCCCCTCCAAAAAAAAGGAAATAAATCATATATGTATATACGCTTTGTTTTGTATACCATAATCACCTGATGTGTTGGAAGTAGGGAGGACATGAGTTCAGTCATACATGCTAGGATGTCTACCTAGCATGTCTTTTACATGCTGTCTACCACTAGCTCCCTGGCTTAATATATTTATTTATTTATTTATTTATTTATTTATTTATTTATTTATTTATTTTTTTGGTTTTTGGGCCACACCCAGTAACGCTCAGGGGTTACTCCTGGCTATGTGCTCAGAAGTTGCTCCTGGCTTGGGGGACCATATGGGACACCGGGGGATCGAACCGCGGTCCGTTCAAGGTTAGCGCAGGCAAGGCAGGCACCTTACCTTTAGCGCCACCGCCCGGCCCCAATATATTTATTTTTATCATAAATATTATTTATCTAAATTATGCATAACTTAGGCTAAAATGAGCTTCTTGTAGATGACAGAACATAATATATGTTCCTATATTTTCAGGCATCTGTATTTTTATCATTAGGCTTAATTATGTAAATGAAATTATAACTGTACACTTCTTTCTAATATTTTTCATCAGAGCTCTTGTTTTTAATCTTAAGATTATTGCATGATGACTTATTCGCTACATAAAGCCTTTAACAAATTAAACTGAACAAATCAATTTAAAAAATACCTGCTTTAATATATTTGGTGCTCAAGAAACCTAGGGCCACTGATTCTTAATTGATTAGATGCACTGCTTGCTGCACAGACCCTGCAGTTCCAGTTCTGGGGTTTACCTGAGCTGCCTTGATAGATCTTGGGGCCTCTAGGCCTTCACAGTGAAATGAAAAAAAATTTTTGTTTTGTTTTGTGGCCACACCCAGTGATGCTCAGGGGTTACTCCTGGCTATGGATCATATGGGATGCTGGGATTTACTGAGGTCTGTGCTGGTCAGCCCTTGCAGGGCAAATGCCCTATTACTGCACTACCACTATGGCCCCCATTTTTTTTTTAATTTTATGTATTTATTTTGGTGTTTGGGCCACACTTGTAGGCGTTCAGGGGTTACTCTTGTTTCTGTACTCAGAAATAGCTCATGGCAGGCTCAGGGCACTATATGGTGGATCAAGCCCGGGTCTGTGTCAGGTTGGCCATGTGCATGGCAAACACTCAACACCAGTTATTTTTAAAGGTGAGATGTTGAGGGGGAACCATTGGAGGTAAGATCAAATTAGATTTGACTACATGCAAGGTTGTTGCTTTGTTACTTTTTAGAGCATAACCAAAAATAGTGTAGTTTTATAATGCTTTTTACCTTTGAAAGTTCTTTCAGGGACATGAGAAAGAAGGAGGGAGAGGTAAGGTGTTATATTCTGTTATTTAGCTGCCATTTAGTTCTAACACTGACTGCCTATATTTAACAGACGTTGCAGGTTAAGGGCACAGTTCCCTCACTTCTGATAATATCTGCAAGCTAAAGAGCTTCCTAGCAACCTAGACTTCTGACCAGCTGGATATAGATATGGGAGTTGAGCTACTTACATTGATCATTTTCTAGAATGGTGCACAGAATGCAATCAAGTACTGTACTTGCACAAAGCAGTACCATCCAAATGACAAGGGACCTTCAAGATTCTTTGGCCTCAGGTCAGGTCATCTTGCCATATCTTTGTAATTTTACCAACCATGGAAACTCACCCCAAGCTTCAGTGTCCAGAATTTATTGTCCCTCCTCCTTCCTCTTGGGACCACAGCAAATACTCTGTTGCTTAGTGATATCCCCATTTATGTTGCTGTGTCTGAGTTACTATTAGACATGCTGTTGGACTTCGTCTGCAGTCACCATTTAGGAGGTCAGATTAGTGTGCGTCAGAGTTCCAACCCACTAGTCATGTAATGCTTCACTACCGTTCTGAAGGTAGGGGTCCACAATATGATTTTTAAAGTAGGGATCAGCAACAGATTTAAAAAAAAAAGTAATTTTTTTATATTAATGGGAGACTAAAAGGATGAAACAATTCTTTGTTTTATCCAGTTATTTGGAAACCTCAACCTTTAATAAGATCAACTTCAACTGGAATATTTTAAAATTTGTTACACATTTAAAATTTTAATGCGGCCAAATATTTTTTAAGTGTTTTTGTACTGAGGGGAGCCACTTCAGCTGTGGTCAAGGCCACCAGAACTATATCTGTTGGGTGGACTACCTTAATATGATGTGCTGAGGACTGATGTGGGACTTCTGCATGCTAGGTTTGTGCTCCAGTCCTTTGTCTTCCTAACCTTTCCAAGTTCCTTACACATCTTGCTGTCTTTTTGTTTATGGAGTTTATTAACGAAATTCCGATACTAAAATTCTGAGATGTTTCCAACATTTGTTGAGATCCAGAGTAAGCTGTCGTAACAGATGTCAATATGTGACAGTATAAACAATATCGACATTTTCTCTCGTGAAATAGTAAGCAGGATGAGCCATGTTTTGTTGTTGATTTTGTTTTTGGACTACACGTGGCAGCGCTCAGATTGCTCCTAGTTCTGTGCTCAGAAATTGCTCCTGCCGATTCTGTGGACCATATGGGATCCTGGGGATCAAATCTGGGTTTGTCCCGAGTTGTCCTTGTGGAAGGCAAATGCCCTACCACTGTGCTATCACTCTGGCCCTGAGCCACTAATTTTTTTTAAAGATTCTTAAAACCTGAGTGCCTCCAGGTGTGGCCCCCCAAAACAAACAAACAAACAAACAAACAAACAAACAAACAAACCTACAGAGCCCTAGATTCCTTGACTAAGCTATCCTCTAGGATAAAGTTTCTTTGCCTTTTTCCCCAATGGTGACCTTGCTACCTTTTTCCTTCCCCCTCTTACTTGGTGGTTCCTCATTCATATTTTTAGTAATAACTTTTAAGTAAAGAACTGTGATTTACAAAGTTATTGATGGTTTAGTTTTAGGTATGTGATATTTCAACACCAATCCCACCACTGGTATTCTCATACTCCATCATTTCACACCTCCTATCCTTGCTATCACCTTAGCAGGCACATTATAAAGTTCTGTAGTTGTAGCTTATGTTTTCAGTGTTGTTGAGTCTGTACTTTGGATGTAGATATATCACTCTATGTCATATGTCATCAATATAACTAAAGCCGACCCCCGTTCAAGATTACTTCCCTTTTTCTTTAGTAGTTTCCTTGGAATCACTGGGATCTCCAGAGTTGGGAGTGGGAGTTGGGGACACACACAAACTTGTAGGATATAGTCCTTATTCTCATGAATGAGATGAAATGAAGCTAGCTAATAGAGCATTCCAGAAAAAGGTAAACAACTTATGAAATATGACACAATTTTTTTTGTTTTGTTTTTGGGTTATATCCAGTGGTGCTTGAGTTACTCCTGGTTCTGCTCTCAGAAATTGCTCCTGGCAGGCTCAGGAGACCATATGGGATGCCGAGAAATGAATCAGGTTCCATCCTGTGTTGGCTATGTGCAAGGCAAATGCCCTATTGCTGTGATATCGCTCTGGCCCCTATGACACAGATTTTTAAAATATGGACTACTTTTATTGAGGCACCGGGGTACAATTCTCAAATAAATTAAGACTTTTCAAGCATGCATCTTTCCAACACTACACCCATCATTAGTGTGCCTGTCCACTTTCCCAATGTCCCAGGGTACCCCTCCCCTCTCTAATGTAAGTTCACCTCTGTACATAGAATCTCCAGCTCAGATGACTTGATGCTGGTGCAGATTGTTAATGGACCACACCTGGGATTGCTCAGGTTTTTTTCTATCTCTATGAACTCCAGAATCTCTTCTTGCAGTGCTGGGGACCATGTGGCATGATTCTTGACCATGTAGTTAGCTGTTTGCTAGCCAAATGCCTTACCTGCTGTTTCTCTGGCCCCTCACTGATTTTTTGTTTGTGTACTATATCTTCATTTTGTTCGGTCATGTAGAGTCTCTGTTGACCTGCTGTGAATCTTACGTACTTTTTTTGCATGTGAGTTTTATTTTTATCTTGCTTCTTTTAGTATTGTGTTTCTGTCTTTAGTTTCTGAGTGCAATGCTGCATAGTTTTTATATTTGAGTGTATTTTCACTGGATCCTTGTATTTTTTTTTTGTGTGTATGTGTGTGTGTTCATCAACTGTTGGAAATTCTTATCTGTGTTTTTTTTTTAAGCTATTGATTCTTTATTGAAATTACCTTTATGTTCTTTGGGAACCCCGATAATTCTTAGTTTGTTCCTATTTAACTCATCCCATAGTTCTCTGGTATGCTATTTGTTCATTTCTTTTCATACTTTTCCACCTTTATTTTTGTCTAGAGGTTTTCTCCATCTCCTCTTGAAGCCGCTTAATTGTTTTTCTCAGCTGCTGTTAATCAACTACCCAGATCTTATAGTTGAGTTTTTCCTATCATCTGCCATACTCTTCATTTCTGCTCTCATACTTCTTTTGCTTTGCTCACTACCTGTGCCATCATTTCTTTGAGATCACTGAACAGTCTCACTATGGTGTCACTATAGTCATTGAGGATTTATGGAGCTGGTAGGTGCTTTTGAGCTTTCCTTGTTAACTGTTTTGCTCATTGACCTTGCCGGTGTCTGCATCTTCCACATTGGTTTTGCTGTTCTGAGGGTGAATCTTTGTAGTTAGCCCCACCTATGACTGAGGACTTTGGCTTGTAATTGCTCTTTTCCTTCACTTCCTGTTTTCACCCACTAATAGGAAATATAACTATGAGTAGTGTTAAAATTGATGAGGAGGCTGATCCGATGGCAGTGGTTTATCAGAACTTATTAATGTTAGTATCACAAAAGTTGCTATATAACCCCTCCTCACTGCTAAATTTGACTGGCTTAAAAAAAATTGATGAGGAGTGGTTTCATAGCCACAAGTCCTCAGGAGAAACGGAGATGGGCCATTGAAATGGTAGGTATGAATGAAGGCTGGAGATGAATCTCTTTTGCAAGGATGGAGCAGAGAGCTCTTGTAGCTGGCCCACAATTTTATTTTTTGTTTGTTTGTTTTTTGCTTTTTGTTTTTTCTGGGCCACACCCGTTTGATGCTCAGGGGTTACTCCTGGCTAAGCGCTCACAAATCGCCCCTAGCTTGGGGGGACCATATGGGACTCCAGGGGATGGAACCACGGTCCTTCCGTGGCTAGTGCATGCAAGGCAGACACCTTACCTCTAGCGCAGGGGTCTCAAACTCTCGGCCCGCGGGCCGTTTGCGGCTCTCCGTACAACATTTTGTGGCCGCCTTCAAATATCGCAGTATTCACGATTATTTGCTTACCGAATATCAATAAAAATCGCATTAGTAAGAAAAAAATCGCATTAAACATTCGTATACCTTGAGCTGTTCCGTTCGTGGTATGCAAATGTTTAATGCGATTTTTTTTCTTACTAATGCGATTTTTTTATTGCGAATATTCGGTAAGCAAATTATCGTGAATACTTTGCGCCTAGCGCAGACGTCATTTCCACTGCTCCTGCCCGCTGTCCTTTGCATTATCAGAGGCCTAAGGGAGAGAAGTTTATTACAGAATTAGATTTTGTCATACCTTCATCATGACTTCATCAAAGCCTGCAGTGAAGAGAAAGATTGATGACGAGCACAGACAATTTCAGGAAAAGTGGGGAGACGCAG